>NC_143141.1:42023466-42343921 GCF_059928025.1 Delphinapterus leucas
TTAAACTTTGACTCTAACCTTTTATATATCTTCCTGTGAAGACATGTGTATCCCCATGATCTTGAACCAAGATCTTGGCATATCTAAAATTTGACAACATGTTTCTTGGGAAAGCCTGTGAAGTGTGAACTGACAGAAAAATTCTGCCTGCAGGTCAGCATATGCAGCCTAAGAAGTTTGTGCTCTTCAACCAGCCTGAGGCTAAAACCAGGCTATTTTCACTCTTTGGTTAAATGCTAGCTAAATTCATTTTAATACTGCACTGTCAGTATTTTATTTATTTGTCTGGATGCCACATTTCTTCTCCCAAATCTCTCTTGCATAAATGATTTACTATTTGTTCCTAAAGCCGAAGATTTTATGCCTTTTCTCTTTTTTCTGATAAGAGGATATTGCAGCAGCTTTCTTTTTATGCTGCTGATGGTTTTTATTTTGTTAATTCATAGTTCAGCAGAGTAACTAGTTTAGTAAGGCATAGAAAACCAAGAGGTTCAGCCCTCGAAATGACTAAGACAGTAAATCTTCACTGGCCCATTATTGCATAGAACCCTGTTGAATTTACTTTCCTAAAAAGTAAGTTAGCAAAGAGTAGTTCTTAAATAGGTTTTACATTTTCTTAACTCTCCCAACTAAGCATATTTAACTACAGGACACTTAAGGTCCTTAAGATAAAGTTATGAAAAAGCAGTTTTACAATGGAAACACATAAATCTTGAAAAAAAATGGGAGCAATTCTTTCTGAGTGTACCCTCGATAGGTCTTCACATCGGAATGTAGAGTGTGCTGCATTTAAGACAGGGATTATGTGATTTAAAAAAAAAATTCTCAATTTCTTTTAAGGCAGTATTTGGGATGTTACACTAAGACAGTTATATGCCATAGTTCTTCATGATGGTGGTCACTAGACTAAGCTAAAAGATTTAAAATAAAAACAAACTCACAAAACTAATTCATCAAGTCAGTACTGAGCTACTTTCCAAACTCTAATTTTACAAAATGCAAATAAAGAGAAAGTCTATTCCATATTAAAAATGCTGCAAGCAGACCAGAGACCTGACTCCTGGAAACTGCCCTGTCTCCCAACTCTCCTCCCTTGAGATTTGGGGACTAAATTGGTTATAAAACCCCAAATTCCTCTCGGCATGCTTCACCAGTTTCTTGAATTGCCTTATTCTTTCAAACTTTCTAGACTGTAGATCCTGGGAAGCAAAAAATTCTCCACGTTCAAGAAAATTGGTGAGAATTAAAGAACAAACTTAGTGGTGGGGTACCAGTGGGGTTAGTGCATTAAATGCAAGAAGAAGAAATGGCAAAAACTCATTAGGATGCTTTTGTGATACTATGTAAACAGATTTCTCCAGTTTTAATTAGTTATATTTCTATTCAGGATCATTGGTTATATACAACATGATTTAGGTCTATATAGTGCTTTTTCTCTCCCAGAAAATTGTAGAATAATTCACAATCCAAAATAGAATGTACACTTTAGTACATCTCTCTAAAAAATGGCAGATCAAGGCAATGAAAATAAATGAGGATATAGAGAATTTGGTTAACACAGTTACAAACTAAATCTTATAGATATATAGAACTTTATACCAAATAAACAGAAAATACATGTTTTTCTCAAATGTCTGCGGAACTTTTACAAAAATTGGTCATGTATTAGGTCACAAAGACAATCTCAACCAAATTCCCAAAGTTGAAACCATAAATGTTACATTCTCCGACCATATTGCAATACACACACACACAAACAAGCACACACACACTAGCCCCAAGTCCAACGAGTTGGTAATTTTAAAACAGGCTTCTAAGTGACTCTGGGAATAAAAAGAAAGAAAAATAATGAGATTATAGACCCTTTGGAAATGAGTGACTATGGCAACTTACCATATCAAAAGCTATGGAAGTTAGATGTGATGTGACAAACTGATTTTGCAGGCTTTGTAGAGAAATGGGGCTATGCACCAAGAAGTGCAGTGGTCTCTAGAAGCTTGGAACAACCTCGTGTTACAGCCAAGAAGCAAATGGGGACCTTAGTCCTACAAACACAAGGAATTGAATTCTGCCAACAATCTGAGTGAGCAGAAAACAGATTCTCGCTCTAGAGCCTCCAGAAAGGAAAACAGCCCTGCAGATTTTAACTCAGTGAGTGTCAGACTTCCTATCTACAGGACTGTAAAATAATACATTTGTGCTGTTTTAAACCAATAGATTTGTGGTTATTTGTTATGGCAACAATAGAAAACTAATACAGATTTTGGTATCTGGAAGTGAGATGCTGCTGTAACAGATAACTAAATATGTGAAAGTGGCTTTAGAATTGGGCAGTAGACATAGGCTAGAAGATTGTTAGAGAAACATGATAGAAAAAAGTCTAGATTGCATTGAATAGAACTTTAGTAGAAATAGGTACTGCAAGGATTTGTATTCTGCAGTTCTGTGGAAAACAGAATTTAAAAATGATGAAACTGGACATTCAGCTGAGGAGATTTCCAAGTGAAGTGTTGAAGATACAAACGGTTTTCTTCTAGCTGCTTATAGTAAAATGAGAAAGAAAAGAAATAAATTGAGGAAAGAACTGTTAAACAAATAGGATCCAGAATTTGATGTTTTGGGAAATTCTCAGCCTATCCAGATTAGAAAGGACACTAAAATTGAGAGAATCACTGTCAGGGAAGTGTACTCTAGAGAAAAAACCTGAGGATGTGGCTGGACAAACTTCTGCTAATAGCTCAGAAAGATCAAAAGTTCAGAGTAGGGCTTCCATGGTGGCGCAGTGGTTGAGAGTTCGCCTGCCGATGCAGGGGACATGGGTTCGTGCCCCGGTCCAGGAAGATCCCACATGCCACGGAGCGGCTGGGCCAGTGAGCCATGGCCGCTGAGCCTGCATGTCCGGAGCCTGTGCTCCGCAACGGGAGAGGCCACAACAGTGAGAGGCCCGAGTACGGCAAAAAGAAAAGAAAAAAAAAAAGCTCAGAGTATTCAGTCACACAAAAGGTTCTTTGAAGACGGTATGACTGACAGATTCCCTCAATCAAACCCGAGAGCTTCTAAGACGTTTAAAGACTTTGTCCCTCAGCTATCTCAGCAAAATCCAAGAATAGAGGTGGGATTATCTAGGAAAGACCTATGGATGAGCCTCTTATCTAATAGAGCACATTCTTGTGACATACATGGGAGACCCACAAAGTTCTTGAGAATTTTATATCAGCAGAAATACTGTCAGCTTGGAGTAAAAGAAAGAGAGAGCATGAAAAGAAAGAATGCTGTGATTGGGGCTTCCCTAGTGGTGCAGTGGTTGAGAGTCTGCCTGCCAATGCAAAGGACACGGGTTCGAGCCCTGGTCTGGGAAGCTCCCACATACCACGGAGCAACTAGGCCCGTGCGCCACAACTACTGAGCCTGCGTGTCTGGAGCTTGTGCTCCGCAACAAGAGAGGCCATGACAGTGAGAGGCCCGTGCACCGCGATGAACAGTGGCCCCCGCTCGCCGCAACTAGAGAAAGCCCTTGCACAGAAACGAAGATCCAACACAGCCAAAAATAAATAAATAAATTAATTAATTAAAAAAAAAAGAAAGAAAGAATGCTGTGAGACTCTCATGATTCTACAAGCAGAAAACAGGCTGATAAATTTCATAGCTGCCAGCACATACTTTTTCATGAAAAAGAAAGAATGAGTCATTCCACACATCATAGAGGATAATTCCCAGAACTTGAAACTTAATGGAGTTTCCCCAGCTGAATTTTGAAGTTCTTGGGACCAGCACTCCTTTTTTACCTTCTTCTATTTTCTCTTTTCGAGCTGGAATATCAATTAGTGTTATCCTATGCTTGTCCCAACAGTGTATTTGGGGGCAGAAAAACTTGTTTTCTAGTTTCATAGGCCCACGGATAGTGACAAACTGTGCACCAGGATGGATAACACCCTTACCTGATTTAGATGAAAAACAAAAGAAAACTAATACAACATATAAGGAAAATGTAATACACCATACAATTTAAAATTACCTTTTTATTTAATAGGAATTCAACAGACTTTCTTGCATGCTACCTTACTTCAAACCACTGTACTTAAAAATAAAGTTATGCTATTTATTTATAGGTAATAGTTACTACCTTGATTTTTAAAGATCAGTGTAAATGCAAATACAAAAATTACCATCTTTATGAAGTTTTATTTTCTTTTCAGAATAAAAATGAGGATCTCAATAATCCTTTCCCATAAAAAGATTTTGCTGTAATTTCACTAAAGTTATTCTTATCACCAATTAGCACAAAGTAATTTACATACACATAAAACATAAAGAGATAAAACCTCAAAACCCTTGAGAGATAAAATTATTCTAGAAAAGTTATCCCATTTCACAGAAGGGAAAATAAGTACTTGATGGAGAAAAAAAAGCTTGTCTAAGGAAACACTGCAAATTAGTGACTGTCCTGGAGTAGAACACAAGTTTGCTGAGTTTGAACTTTTGCCTAGTGTATCAGCTATTACCATATTTTTCTCTTATGACTTGATTAAGATTGTGGCTGGCCTTCACCCTCAGGAAATTTGTGTTAATATACTGGAAACCTGTCATCTCATTAGGCACTAAAACAATAAAATTTTGAGTTAAATGGTGAGAAACAGAAAGCTTTCCCCTTAAGATTAGGAACAATGTAAAGATGCTCACTCTCACCACGTCTATTCAATGTAGTACTGGAACTCCTAGCCAGAGAAATCAGGTAAGAAAAAGAAATAAGGACGTACAAACAGGAAAGGAAGAAGTAAAATTAGCTCTGTTTGCAGATGACATATCTTTTGTGTAGCAAATCCTAAAGATTCCACATACAAAAGAAACCCTGCTGGAAGTAATAAATGAATTCAGCAAAGTTCAGGATACAAAATAAACACACAAAAATCAGTTGCAGTTCAATACATGAATAATTTCAAAAGGAAATTAAGAAAGCAATCTCATTTATAATAGCATCAAAATGAATAAAATCCTTAGGAATAAACTTAACCAAGGAGGCAAAAGACTTATACACAGAAAACTACAAAACATTGCTGAAAGAAATTAAAGAAGAAACAAATAAATGGAAAGACATTCCATGTTCACGGATTGGAAGGCTTAATATTATTAAAATGTCCATACTACATAAATCAATACACAGATTCAATGCAATCCCTATCAAAATCCCAATGACATTTTTTTTTGCAAAAATAAAAAAAAATCATGTTAAAATTCATATGGAATCTCAAAGGACCCACAATGGCCAAAACAATCTTGAGAGAGAAAAACAAAGTTGGAGGCCTCAAACGTCTGGGTTTAAAAACATACTACAAAGCTACAGTAATCAAAACAGTATGGTACTGGCACAAAAACAGACACATAAACCAATGGAACAGAATAGAGAACACAGAAATAAGACCTTACATGTATGATCATATGGGGAAAGAATAGTCTCTCCAACAAATGGTGTCTGGAAAACTGGAGAGTCACATGAAAAAGAATGAAGTTTGATGTTCAACTTACATCATACAAAAATTAACTCTAAATGGATTAAAGACCTAAACATAAGACCTGAAGCTCTAAAATTCCTAGAGAAAATATAGGGGGAAAAATTCATGACATTTGATTTGGCAATGATACCATGGATGTGACATGAAAAACACAGGCAACAAAAGCAAAAACAGACAAATGGGACTACATCAAACTTTAAAATTTCTGTGCAGCAAAAGAAATGATCAACAGAGTGAAAAGACAATCTGTGGAATGGGAGAAAATATTTTCAAACCATATATCTGATAAGGGGTTAATATCCAGAAGATATAGAGGACTTGTACAACTCAACAGCAAAACACAGCCTCATTCAGAAATGGGCAGAGGACTTCAATAGACATTTCTTTAAAGAAGATATACAAATAGCCAACAAGCATACAGAAAGATGCTCAATATCACTAATTATCAGGGAAATTGGAATCAAAACCACAATGAAGTGTCACCTCATACCTTTAGGATGGCCACTATCAAAAAAACCCAGGAAATAACAAGTGTTGGGGAGGGTGTGGAGAAATTGGAACACTTGTGCACTGTTGGTGGGAATGTAAAATGGTCCAGGCTATAGAAAACAATTGAAAGTTTCCTCAGAAAATTAAAAGTAAAATTACCATATGATCCAGCTACTCCACCTCTGTGTATATCCAAAAGAATTTGGGATTGACACATACACACTGCTCTATTTAAAATAAAGTGCCTTTCCATGAAAATAAAATAAAATAAAATAATTTTAAAAAGAAATAAAACAAAACAAATACCTGGAAAAAAAAAAAGAATTGAAAACAGGGTCTCAAAGTGGTATTTGCAGACCTATGTCCATTGCAGCATAATTTACAATAGCCAAGAGGTAGAAGCAACCTAAATGCCCATCAGCAGATGAATGGATAAAGAAAATATGGTATACACATACAATGGAGTATTATTCAGCCTTAAAAGAAAGGAAATCCTGCCCTATGCTACAACATGGATGAACCCTGAGGACAAGATGCTAAGTGAAATAAGCCACAAGTAAGATACAAACAGACAAAATCTGCATGATTCCACTTTTATGAGGTACCTAAAATAGTCAAAGTATTAGAAACAAAAAGTAGAATGATGTTTGCCAGGGGCTGGGGGAAGTGGGCAAAGGGGAGTTGTTGTTCAATGCATATAGTTTCAGTTTTGCAAGATGAAAAAATTCTAGAGCTCTGTAGTATAACAATGTGCATGTACTTAACACTATTGTACTGTACAGTTAAAAATGGTTAAGATGGTAAATTTTACATTATGTATTCTTACCTCAATAAAAGAGCTTTATAGTTATTATATTGCACTATATCCACAAATGGCATAATTACAAACCAATCCCTAATTTGAGAATTCCAGAGAGTTTAAATGTTTAATTTAAATGGAATTATTTTAACTAAATTGCAAGAGCACGACTTCAATATTATTGAAGTACTAATAAATACATTAAAAGACTGTTGAAAAAGAGTACTTCCTTCTGAAGAATAATTATCCAAAGAACAACGTTAGTTCATTTTGTAATATATAGAAAATGCTGGTTCAAGCTAATTAAATCCAATGCATTTGTATAGCAATTAACAATATATGGTTAACTATTGTTATGCAGGATTTGCTATACAGCATTAATTGTGATGGACTCAATCAGCTTTCTAAAAAAGAGGAAATGTGTTGTTTTGGGAAATAAAATTCTTTCAATGTTTTATTATAAGTTAGACTTTAATAAAGTTTAGAATTGTATATGAAAAACAAAGTGTTTTCTAAATAAGTTTTAAAGTTGAGTGAAAAATATCTCTTAGGGAATAATCTTTGTAGATTTGACACCCTGTATAAATAAAGTCTGTTCTACGTTTAAAACATACATTTGAAGCATCGCCTTTACGTTAATCACTATACTTAGCATTGTGAGAAATATAAAAATGAATTGATTAAATCCCTGAATGCAAGAATCCCATGTTACCAAGGTAATTTAAAGAATTTCTGATTCCTTAAACTGTGTTCCAGTGAATTATTTAATTTTCTAACTCTCCTTGATTCCTCGCTCACCAAGCAGTTTAAATGCTTTCTTTTCACATCAAGGTGATTCTCAAACCTGGGTCAAAGTTGAATCACCTGAAGATCTTTTAGAATATACACATGTGAGGAGCACATCCCCAGATTCTGACTCACATAGGAGTTTACAGTGGGATTTGGACATCTGTGTTTTAAAGAAAGACCAAGTGCCTGGGGACTGGGGAATGACTGCAAAAGGGTGGAAGGTTTCTTTTTAGGGTGGTGGAAATATTCTAAAATTAGGTTGTGATGATAGCTGCACAACTCTGTACATTTACTAGAAATGAATGAATTCTGCACTTTAAATGAATGAGTTTTATGACGTATAAATTTTACCTCAATAAAGTAGACAAGAAGGAAAAAAGGCTTTGGGATATGACCACAATGTTATTCAGAGATGTGTATAGTCTTTTCACATCCATCTATTGGTAAGAAAAAGACTAAAAAAAAAATTAAATAGAGCATTCAACATAAGAAATTGGAGAAGGAATGAGAGTTTGGGATTAGCAGAGGCAAACTATTATTGAATATATATAGCATAGATAAACAGCAAGGTCCTATTCTATAGCACAGGGAACTATATCCAATATCCTGTGAAAAACCATAATGGAAAAGAATATATACATATATATATATATGACTGAGTCACTTTGCTGTACAGATGAAATTAACACAACATTGTAAATCAACTAGACCTCAATAATTTGTCTTAAATTAAAAAAAGAAATTGGAAAAGAACAAAAACAACAAAAATAGAAGGGAGGAAATAAGAAAAATAAAAACAGAAATTTGATGAAAATAAAATCTGCAACTCCAAAACTGTTTCTTTAAAAAGAGCAATTTAATGAGCAAGCCTCTACCAAACTCTAATAAATAAAAAAGAGAAAAACTACAATAGTAGCACCACCAATAATAATAATACAGGAGTATAACCATATATACAGATGTTTAAAGGATTAGAATGATATATGAAACTTATAATAAAACATTGGGAAACGAGATAAAATGGAAGACTTTCTAGGAAAATATAAATTTGCCAAACAATATACAAGAAAATGTAAAAAATAGATCAATATCCTTAAAATATTTTTAAGTTAGTCAAAGATATTCTCCCTTTCCAGACTCAGGTGATTCTGTGAGTAAATTTTCTCAAACCTCCAAGGTACAGATGATTTCTATGTCATTTAAACTGCTTCAGAGGATGGAAAGAGATGGAAATCTGTCAAATTCTTTCTATAAGTTTAACATAACGTTTACATCAATGCCAACAAAATTACACAAAAGAAAAATAGAAAGAAAATATTGGAACCTAATCTCATTCATAATTATAGGTACAAAGAACTTAAATTAAATATTAGCAAACTAAATACAGCAGTATATTTAAAAAACAACACATCACTACCAAGTAGAATTTAGAAATGGAAGGATGGTTCAACATCAGAAATAGTACATTAATTCATGACATTAATTTAGTAAAGGTTACTTACTCGTTTTGATAGATTCAGAAAAGGCATAAAAATTCTTGATAAAATTTTTAGTAAGCTAGGAATAGACATTTAATCTGATAAAGAGTACCTAGACATTCAAAGAAAGACAGACAAGATGAAAAGGCAGAGGGCTATGTACCAGATGAAGGAACAAGATAAAGCCCCAGAAAAATAACTAAATGAAGTGGAGATAGGCAACCTTCCAGAAAAAGAATTCAGAATAATGATAGTGAAGATGATCCAGGACCTTCGAAAAAGAATGGAGGCAAAGATCAAGAAGATGCAAGAAATGTTTAACAAAGACCTAGAAGAATTAAAGAACAAACAAACAGAGATGACCAATACAATATCTGAAATGAAAACTACACTAGAAGGAATCAATAGCAGAATAACTGAGGCAGAAGAACAGATAAGTGACCTGGAAGATAGAATGGTGGAATTCCCTGCTGCAGAACAGAACAAAGAAAAAAGAATGAAAAGAAATGAAGACAGGGAGGAGCTTCAAGACGGTGGAAGAGTAAGACGCGGAGATCACCTTCCTCTCCACAAATACATCAGAAATACATCTACACGTGGAACAACTCCTACAGAACACCTACTGAACGCTGGCAGAAGACCTCAGACCTCCCCAAAGGCAAGAAACTCCCCATGTACCTGGGTAGGGTAAAAGAAAAATGAAAAAATAGAGACAAAGAATAGGGATGGGACCTGCACCAGTGGGAGGGAGCTGTGAAGGAGGAAAGGTTTCCACACACTAGGAAGCCCCTTTGCGGGCGGAGACTGCTGGCGGTGGAGGGGGGATGCTTTGGAGCCGTGGAGGAGAGCACAGCAACAGGGGTGCGGAGGGCAAAGTGGAGAGATTCCCACACGGAGGATTGGTGCCAACCAGCACTCACCAACCCAAGAGGCTTGTCTGCTCACCCGCCAGGGTGGGCGGGGGCTGGAAGCTGAGGCTCGGGCTTCAGAGGTCGGATCCCAGGGAGAGGACTGGGGTTGGCTGCGTGAACACAGCCTGAAGGGGGCTAATGCATCACAGCTAGCTGGGAGGGAGCCAGGAAAAAGTCTGGAGCTGCCGAAGAGGCAAGAGGCTTTTTCTTGCCTCTTTGTTTCCTGGTGCGCGAGGAGAGGGGATTAAGAGTGCCACTTAAATAGCTCCAGAGACGGGCACGAGCCACGGCTATCAGCATGGGCCCCAGAGACGGGCGTGAGACGCTAAGGCTGCTGCTGCCACCACCAAGAAGCCTGTGTGCAAGCACCAGTCACTGTCCACACCTCCCCTCCCGGGAGCCTGTGCAGCCCGCCACTGCCAGGGTCCCGTGATCCAGGGATAACCTCCCCGGGAGAACGCACGGTGCACCTCAGGCTGGTGCAAAGTCACGCTGGCCTCTGCCGCTGCAGGCTCACCCCACATCCATACCCCTCCCTCACCCCTGGGCTGAGTGAGCCAGAGCCCCCGAATCAGCTCCTTTAACCCCGAGCTGTCTGAGCAAAGAACAGACGCCCTCAGGCGACCTACACCTCAGGCGCCACAGAGGCAGGTCCAAATCCAAAGTTGAACCCCGGGGGCTGTGCGACCAAAGAAGACAAAGGGAAATCTGTCCCAGCAGTCTCAGGAGCAGCAGATTAAACCTCCACAATCAACTAGATGTACCCTGCGTCTGTGGAATACCTGAATAGACAACGAATCATCCCAAATTGAGGAGGTGGACTTTGAGAGCAATGACATATATATTTTTTAACCTTTTTCTCTTTTTGTGAGTGTGTATGTATATGCTTCTGTGTGTGATTTTGTCTGTATAGCTTTGCTTTTACCATTTGTCCTAGGGTTCTGTCTGTCAATTTCTCTTTTTTAATTACTTAAAAATATTTTTTTCTTAATAATTATTTTTTATTTTAATAACTTTATTTTATCTTCTTCTTTCTTTTTTTTCTCTCTTTTATTCTGAGCCTTGTGGAGGACAGGCTCTTGGGGCTCCAGTCAGGCGTCAGGGCTGTGCCACTGCGGTGGGAGAGCCAAGTTCAGGGCACTGGTCCACAAGAGACCTCCCAGCTCCACGTAATATCAAACGGTGAAAATCTCCCAGAGATATCCATCTCAATGCCAAGATCCAGCTCCACTCAACAACCAGCAAGCTACAGTTCAGGATACCCTATGCCAAACAACTAGCAAGACAGGAACACAACCCTATCCATTAGCACAGAGGCTGCCTAAAATCATAAGGCCACAGACACCCCAAAACACACCATGAGACATGGACCTGACCACCAGAAAGACAAGATCCAGCCTCATCCACCAGAGCATGGGCACTAGTCCCCTCCACCAGGAATCCTACACAACCCACTGAACCAACCTTGGCCACTGGGGACAGACACCAAAAACAATGGAAACTACGAACCTGCAGGCTGCGAAAAGCAGACCACAAACACAGTAAGTTAAGCAAAATGAGAAGACAGAGAAACACACAGCAGATGAAGGAGTAAGATAAAAATGCACCAGACCTAACAAATGAAGAGGAAATAGGCAGTCTACCTGAAAAAGAATTCAGAATAATGATAGTAAAGATGATCCAAAATCTTGGAAATAGAATGGAGAAAATACAAGAAACATTTAACAAGGACGCAGAAGAACTAAAGAGCAAACAAACAATGATGAACAACACAATAAATTAAATTAAAAATTCTCTAGAAGGAATCAATAGCAGAATAAGTGAGGCAGAAGAATGGATAAGTGACCTGGAAGATAAAATAGTGGAAATAACTACCACAGAGCAGAATAAAGAAAAAAGAATGAAAAGAATTGAGGACAATCTCAGAGACCTCTGGGACAACATTAAATGCACCAACATTTCAATTATAGGGGTCCCAGAAGAAGAGAAAAAAAAGAGACTGAGAAAATATTTGAAGAGATTATAGTTGAAAACTTCCCTAATATAGGTAAGGAAATAGTCAATCAAGTCCAGGAAGCACAGAGAGTCCCATACAGGATAAATCCAAGGAGAAACATGCCAACACACATATTAATCAAACTATCAAAAATTAAATACAAAGAAAAAATATTAAGAGCAGCAAGGGGAAAGCAACAAATAACATACAAGGGAATCCCCATAAGGTTAACAGCTAATCTTTCAGCAGAAACTCTGCAAGCCAGAAGGGAGTTGCAGGACATATTTAAAGTGATGAAAGGGGAAAACCTAAAGCTATAGTGATTAAAATAGTGTAATATTGGAATAGAAATAGATCAGTTGACTAAAAAAGGATTCAGAAACAAATCCATATAAATTTGAAATTTGGTGTATAAAAATATGTCATTTCAAACAATTGTGGAAAGGCTGGCCTAAACAATAAATAGTTTGGGGTCAACTGGCTGTCCATTTAGCAAAAAAACTTAGAGTTCTCTTCATACCACACATTTTAAAAACTAAATTCCAGAGGGATTAATAAGTAAAATGTAAAATAACAAAAGCTCTAGAATACAGGAAATATTTTTATAATCTTGGGGAAAGATCTTTCTAAGACACAAAACTCAGAAGCTACAAAGGAAAGGAAGGACAGATTACCGCACAAAAATGTAAAATTTCTATAGAAGACATTTTTAACAGAGAAAGTATTAATATCTCTAGTATAAAAATAAGTCATATAAATAAATAAAAAAACAAAAGGCAAACACCCAATAAGGCAAAAAATATGAACATGTAGTCCACGAAAGAACAAAATACTAATACCTAATAAACATATGAAAAGATGTTCAACTTCACTGGCAATTAGGAAAATACAAATTCAAAATGAGATGCCACAAACTACCTGATTAAAAAATGGGCAGAGGCTCTGAATAGGCATTTTCCAAAGAAGACATGCAGATGGCCAACAGGCACATGAAAAGATGTTCAACATCACTAATTATTAGGGAAATGCAGCTCAAAACACAAGACACCACGTCACACCTATTAGAATGGCGATTATCAAAAAGACAAGAAATATCAATAACAGTGTTGGAGAGGATGTGGAGAAAAGGGAAGCCTTGTGTGCTATTGGGAACATAAATTGGTAGAGCTACTATGGAAAACAGTATGGAGATCCCTCAAAAAATTAAGAATAGAACTACCATATGATTGAGCTATTCCAACTCTGGGTATTTTTCCAAAGAATACAAAAACACTAATTTGAAAAGATAGGTGCACCCCTACATTCACTGCAGCATTATTTACAATAGTCAAGATGTGGAAACAACTTAGGTTGGTTGTTTTCACGATGGATAAAGAATATATGATACACATATATACAGTAGAATGCTACACAGCCATTAAAAAAGAATGAGATCTTTCCATATGTGACAACATGGATGGACCTTGAGGTATTACACTAAGTGAAATAAGTCAGATGGAGACCAACAAATACAGTATGATTTCACTCATATGTGGAATCTAAAAAAGCAAAACAAACAAAATAAAAAAAAAACAACTCATAGATATAGAGAACAGGTTGCTGGTTACTGGAGGGAAGTCGGCTAAGGGGTGGGAGAAATGGGTGAAGAGGGTCAATGGTCTGGTGAAAATGGTAACTAGACTTATGGTGATGATTATTTTGTAGTGTATACAGATGTAGAATTCTAATGCTGTACACCTGAAACGTACATAATAATAAAAAAATGAGATCCCATTTTTGTTCACCAAAATTACAAAAAATTAAACATACTGATGAAGTCCAGGGTTGCCTAGGGTATAGGGAAAAGAAAATTCACCTTCTTCTGGTGCAGGGTGAGTTGTGACAACCTATTTAGAGTGACAAGTAACTGTCAGTAAATATCATCACAATATGATAATAACTATCAAAATTAAAAATATTTTAAACTCTCACTTTTAGATTTACATTCTATAGGAATACTTGCACAAGTGTGCAAGGATATATATAGGGAAAATTATTTGTAATAGCTAAAAATATGAGACAACCTAATGTCAACAGTAATAGAATGGTTGAATGGATACTGAAATAGTCATAAAATGGAAACCTCTGTAGCCATTTAAAAATTAGAGGTAAGTCTGATAAATTATATATTTTAATTGAAGTACAGTTGATTTACAATGTCGTGTTAGTTTCTGCTGTACAGCAAAGTGATCCAGTTATACATATGTATACATTCTTTTTTATATTCTTTTCCATTAAGTCTGATGAATTATTAAGTGAAAATTACATAACATTATGCAGAGTATGATTTCACTTTTGTGAAAACAAATGTGTTCTTGAATGTTCTTCAAAAATGTCCGTGAAAAAAAAAAAAAATGTCCGGAAAGGTATCAGAAGTTTGACTGTGTTTACTTCTTGGGGATGGGTGTGGAAAGCGGCTGGGGGAATATGTGAGTGGTTGGAGTTTTTTACTTTTTCTACTTTACAAATTATTTATATATGTATATGTGATCCACAAATAATTCTATATTAATTTACAATAAAATGGTAAAAATTAAATGAACATGTGCAAAGGGATATAAGAGACAATCAATTGTACAAAACATATTTCATAGAAATTTACAGTTTAAAGCTGGGTAGAATAGAAATAAACTGTGACTCCCGTAAATCCTAAACAAGAAGGAATTTGATCCCCAACTCCATTTTTATGCACCTGTGTGAATTGCAAAAAAAATCAGAAAATTTAGGGATTTAATTGACACTGGACCCAAACCTGCATATTTTCTAGAACAAAACAATAATGGAGCATTCAAATATTTGTGCATTCTGTTTTGGATCTGGGCCTACCCACACAAATGGACCACCCCACAGACACTGGTGCCTTACTTCTGGAGTTCATTCAGGTTATCATCCACCTTTTCACTCCAGGAAATCTACTCCTCACTCTCAGTTTACTTGGAGGAGGAAGAGGAGAAGAAGGAGAAGAAGGAAAAATGAAGGAGGAAGAGGGGGAGAAAGAAGGAGAAAGCAGTTTTGACCTGCAATACAAGTACAGATTTAAAGCTGAACAATCACTTAACTCCAGAAGCCCACAGGCATAAGCTACAGACCTAGCCTGCAAATAAATTTGGTCTCAATTTGGACTCCAGATTAAAACCAAATTAGGTGACTTTTTGCCTTTATATCAGTAGTTTCTTTAAAAGTGGATATACTTTTTCACAACTAGGTAGGTCCAAACAATAGCCAGAATTGACTACATAGCCATAAAATTTAGTACAATGCCTCTAAAATATCAGAGATTTGGCATTGCTTTCAGTTCAACAAGTTTTTCTTAAAACTGAGCAACTTGGCTAGAGAAGATTTATTAATTCAGTCTGTAATCTAAGGGCAACTGAAGAAACAGCATGAGTCATGTTCATCAAAATTTATGAATCCCTTTTGTAATTGTGACTTTATTTCTACTGCATAGTAATATAATGTTTCAAACTCTGTGATTCCACTGAGCCAAAGACAGATCTTCAACGTAAAATAAATGAGAGATTTGGGTAATATCTTGCAAAATCCACATGGTCAGTTTGAATCTTAATACCTGTACTTCCTGAACAAATAAGTGATGCATTTGTTTTTTCTTTCCCAGATTTAAGTTCAATTTCCTCACCTTCTGGTGTCTCACGTCAGTAAGAAAATACAATCTTGTGAGCCACGATGGAGATTCTCAAGTTGCATCTCTTAGAGGCATTTAATTCCCAAAGACCAAGAGTCATGAAAACTTCAATTAAAAAAAAATCAAACATTAAGTCAAATATACTTCAATAAAAAATAAATAAAATCTAAATAAAATAAAATTCTAGCCATTGCAGTAGGTAAAAAAATTAAATGTCTCCCTGACTTAGCTATTCAACTGCTTTAAGATAAACAAATGTTGCTTCAAGTTCTTTCAAATGTCCCATACCTTGGCAACAATGAAAGTCATTAACATTCACAGTCCTCCATCACATGGGACAATATTTCATACTTGACAAGTTCACAGCAAGAATTTCCAGTAACTGAAACAAAGGAAAGACTTTCTTTGGATTCAAATAAACTGATGATGGACCCTCTTTTCCCTTTTCTTACAGGTGTCCCATCTGTGCCAAATAAGCTCATCTTTATTTGAGGAACATGTAGAACTAAGATGAAGTAATAGAGATGGGAAGAAAATGGGACAAGAGAGTGTCCTATAAAGTAACAGGTTTCATACTTGATTATGACTGGTGGTGATATCTACAGGCAGTTACAAAGGAGGATTTCTAAAACATTTTATCTGCAATCTGCCCAAAACATTTGTATAAGTGGTCAAACTTCCAAGATGACTACTCTAAAAGATAATGCTCCTTTTGGATAAGGTTGTGTTTTTAAATAATAACATCAGCATCTTTGCCTGATAAATCCAATTCTTTATACCCTTTAAAATAGCTGATGAAAAAAATATCAGAGCCTTAGTATTGATTACAATTCAGTTTTTAAACTTTTTGTTTTGAAATAATTATAGATTCACAGGAAGTTCAACTGTGGTATAAAGAGCCCAATGTACCCCTCATGGTATCATCTTATAGCTATAGTATATAATCAAAACTCGGAAATTGGCATTGGTACATTACTGTTAACATACCAATCCCAGTTGGTATGTTACTCAGTTGTAACCTTTTTTAACCAGAATTTATTTGTGTGTGTGTGTGTATAATTTTATACAGTTTAATCTCATGTATAGATTCATGTAACCACCACTACAATCAAGATTCAGCTGTCACATTATTGCAAAAGAATTCCCTCCTGCTACCACTGCGAATTAGCACTCACCACCTCATCCCCTCCTTGTCATCTGGCTACCATGAATCTCTTCTCAATCTCTGTAGTTTTGTTATTTCAAAAATGTGATATAAATGGAATCTTACTGCATTTAACATTTAAGATTGATTTTTCTTCACTAAGCATAATGTCCTTGAGGTACATCCAGGGTGTTTCATTTATCAGTTCATTCCTTTTTATTGTTGAGTAGTATTCTATTGTGTGGATGTAGAGTTTGTTCAACCATTCACCTACTGAAGGGCATCTGGGCTGTTTCCAGTATTTTGCTAGCAGGAATAAAGCTGCAATGAGTATCACTGTACGGGTTTTGTGTAAACATATATTTTAATTTTTCTGTGATAAATGTCCAAGAGTTGATTGCTGAGTTGCATGTTTAGCTTTGCAAGAAAATACCAAACTGTTTTCCAGAGTGGCTGTACCATTTTACATTCCCACCAGCAATGCATGACAGATCCAGTTTCTCTGCATCCTCACAAACACTTGTGTAGTA
The DNA here is from genome assembly GCF_059928025.1 of Delphinapterus leucas. Taxonomy (NCBI): domain Eukaryota; kingdom Metazoa; phylum Chordata; class Mammalia; order Artiodactyla; family Monodontidae; genus Delphinapterus; species Delphinapterus leucas. The sequence continues at coordinate 42,040,795 of NC_143141.1, forward strand.
ATATCTCATTGTGGTTTTAACTTGCATTTCCCTAATGACTAATGATGCTGAACATCTTTTCATATCATTATTTTCCATCTATACATTCTCTTCTGTGAAATCTCTTCATGTCTTTTGCCCATTTTATAATTGGATTGTTTCTTTTTCACTGTTGAGTTTTGAGAATTTTTTTTAAAATAACGTATTCCAAATGTAAGGTTTTGTCAGATAGGTGCTTTGCAAATATTTTCTCCTACAAATTCATTTTCAAAAGACAAAAATCAGAACTGGGTCTTAGGTGAGAGGACATTTGATTTTGTAGATTACATTCAAGGATTACATTCAAGGCTATGTGACTTTGATTTCAGCCGTTATTTAAACCCAAACTTTGAGGCTTCTTGATACAGTGATGTCCCAGTGTGCTAAACAAGATCAAAAGATGACAAGTCACCACCACTGGTCAGGATTAGTTCATATGTTTAAAAGGCAGGTGCATTCTGCATAACATCATATTGCAAGGGAACGCTCTTACTCTTGATGAAATGTGTAGTTCAAGAAAGCAAAAAAAATCTATTTTCAAGGCAGCAGAATGATAGGCAACCTGATCTTTAAATCTTATTCTAGGTAATATTCTAAAAATATGTGCTATAAAGTACTATAAAATAATCTGATTTCAGATCCTATGTTTTTTTCTAGTGTACCTTGCTTACTCTAGAAATGGTGACTATACAACTCTAAATTTGAGGGGACAGTTCAAATTTCAAATATTCCAAACCATTGCCTCCATAAACCATTAAAATTACTTCCAAGTATTAGACCATCAAAATTATACCTGGTAGACTTCTCTTTACATCTGACAAAGATCCCTGTTTAGAATATTCCGAGTATGGCTACCTTGTCATATACCCTTCCCTGCTCACACCCCTTATGCTCTAATGGTCATACTCTACACGACATGATCCTGCCCCCTTGCTACGGCTAATCAGACAAAGGAGGGACCCAAAGCACCCATCCATAGGCTGTTCAGTGACCCCTGCTTTGGATTTACTGGTTCAAAAGAAGATGAGCTGGGTCAGTTATACTCCTTTTTCAGGAACTTGGAATTAAAAGGCTGAAGTGAGGGTAAACAACCATAAGAGCTGGACTGAAAGGTCACGACATGACCACTACGGGCCATGTGCAAGCTGGAAGCCAGCCTCTGGAGGGTGGCGTCAGCTGATGCACAGGGAGAAGCAGAGATGCCGTGAGTTTGTGGATAATGTCCCTGAGAGGCAGGTAGAAGGAGTAGCTACTTGGGGGACCTGATGGCTTTCTGACTCTAGCTCTGGTTCCCATTCACACATAGCTTTAGAAGATACTCTGCTTTTGAAATATCTTGAGTGGGTTCTTAGCAGCCAAAAGATTTCTAATTATGACATGCACCTAGTGATATTATTTTTTAATTTGGAAGTTATAGTTGATAGCTATAGAAAAATTTGCATGACCTAATGAGAGCAGCATTCTCTCAAAAAGTTTTCAGTTGACGTAAAATCTCCCCAGAAAGAGAGAGAACTACCACGTACGACTGGTGGGAGTACACAGTTCAGCCTTTCTGAGGGGCAATTGGGCAAAATGTATCTCAAAATAAAAGTATGTGCTATAGATGCTCTTTTTAGAAAGAAATATATGCATGATAACCCTGGAAGCATATATTAAAATAGTAATAATGGTTATCTCTAGATGATAAGATTGTGGATGATTTAAATGTTCTCCTTTCTTATGTTTTTATTTCTTACCATTCTTTTCAAAAGCAGGTGTTTAAAATATGAAAATCAGCTACCAGTTCTTACATTTGCTGGGTGCTTTACAGACATTACCTAATTTAATGTTTAAAATGACCCTATAAGGTAGGTGCTGTTATTCTTACTTTATGAATGAGGAAGTTGAACCCTAAAGATGTTTAAAAAAATGTCTTATGTCGTGACCAGCGAGTGGTACTAAAATGTAAAATCCATGAGATGGGGGATGTTGTCTGTTTCATTCACTGTGGGATCTGTGGCACCTAGAACTCACTAAATATTTTAAAATAAATGATAGGCGGAAGCAGGCTTTGTGCCCAACTATGCCTCACTCCAAAACCTCTGCTCCAAATTCTTTCTCTAAACCAACACTCCAAACAAGCCCTTCTGCAATTTATGACCTTAATTCACCTTTTAATTTACTTTGTTTAAAATAGGAAGAAATCTCAACAACCAAAAACCAAACTACCCAATTTTTTAAATGAGCAAAAGTTGTGAATAGACATTTTCCCAAAGAAGACATATAGATAGCCAACAGGCATATGACAAGATATTCAACATCACTAATTATTAGGGAAATACAGATCAAAACCACAATGAGATGCCACCTCACACCTGTTAGAATGGCAGTTATCAAAAAAGACAAGATATAACAGTGTTGGTGAGGATGTGGAGAAAAGGGAATGCTTGTGCACTGTTGGTGGGAATGTAAATTGGTGCAGCTACTATGGAAAATGGTATGGAGATCCCTCAAAAAATTAAGAATAGAACTACCATACGATTGAGCTATTCCAATTCTGGGTATTTTTCCAAATACAAAAATACTAATTTGAAAAAATATGTGCACCCCTACGTTCATTGCAGCATTATTTATAATAGCCAAGATATGGAAGCAACTTAAGTGCCCACTGATGGATGAATGGATAAAGAAGATATGGTGTATATACAGACAGTGGAATACTACTCAGTCATATAAAAGAAAGAGATCTTGCCATTTGCAACAACATGGGTATACAACCTTGAGGATATTATGTTAAGTGAAATAAGTCAGAGAAATAAAAATACTGTATGATTTCACTTTTATGTGGAATCTAAAACAAAACAAAACAAAACAAACTCATAGACGCAGAAAACAGATTGATGGTTATTGGAGGGGAAGGGGGTTGGGGGGATGGATGACATGGGTGAAGGGGATCAACTGTCTGGTGAAGGATGGTAACTAGACCTTTGGTGGTAGTTACTTTGCAGTGTACACAGATGTCAAATTATAATGTTGTATACCTAAAACATATAATGTTATATACCAATTTTACTTCAATTTTTTAAAAAAAGTTAAAATGAAACAGGAAGAAAAGACCAAAAAATATTTACAGAACATGATGATGCTCTAGGAAATATAAAGGCACATGATGGGTAACTGAATTGCCCTAGTCAGTAAACTAACAAGTTATAGATAAACTCAACAAAGCTTTATATTATATAACCTTTACATTTTATTTAATATGGTGTTTGTAATCATTGCTAAGAAAATTTGGATATGTGACCCTTAGTTTTGAATTCAATTCTGGATTTATTATACCATTTTTTCTATGGAAAAACTCGGCTTCTCTTACATAATTTTGACTTCCAGAAGATTTTCTAGGAGTGTAGTACAATGGAAGAATGAACATTCTTGGTATTATTATTCAAAATCATAATTTATTCCTTAGTAGCTACATAGCCTTTTAAATCAGCATGAAATACTATTTTTGGAGGAAACCTGAAGTTCAAACTATAATTTTGCAATAGTTATAGCAATGTCAACCCAGAGCATTAGAAGAAAGCTTCAACTCATGACAAACATCATATTTCCAGTTCTTGATTCCATTTTAATAATAGCACCACAATATCATAATTACTAGACCTTAGCCAAAAGACCAAGATGCATAAGTCAGTCATAGTTATTAAATTTATGAAAGGCTCAGTTTTCCATACGGCAATGTTTAATCCCAAACTTACTGCCATTGTTGCTGATTAGCTTAAGGTATGAGGAGAAATATTTAAGATGATATTACTAGAGATGTGTTCTCTATCATCATTTTGATTTAATATTGTTTGGGGAGTTCAGGACGATGTAAGAAGAGAGATTGAACAAACCCAAGAGAAATACATAATGGAAGAAACAAAACATCGCTATTTGAAGACAATTGATTATGTATCTAAAAACATGCCCAAGGGATCAGCTAAAATTTTAAACTTGCTACAATAGTAAATGGCCAGATAAAATATAAGATATAGAAAAGCCGTTAACATTCTAGAATACCAACAATTACGAACTAGAAAAACCTAATTTTAAAAAAGAGATCCAATTTATAATAGCAATAAAATATATATAAAGAAGAGTAGACTTAATAAGAAGTGTTTGGCTATATAAACAAAATAATGAAATTTATCGGGCAATAACATCTAGGAAGAACAAAATATTTTAAAGATGTCAATTCTTAATATGTTCTTTTTAAATTTAATGCAATCCCAATCAAAATAAAAATGGAAGATTTTTTAGGATTTAAGAAGAATGTCATAATGTTCATTTAGAAAAGTAAAAGGTGAGAATAACAAAAACATTCTGAAAAAGAGAAAGGACAATGAGCAAACAAAACAGAAACATAAGTCAGTGAAACAGAAGAGAAACCTCAGAAACAGGCCCCATTATATATAAAGATTAAAAAATGACCAAGTACAATGCAAAACAATAGGAAAGATTTGAAAGTACATATCTGTGGTAATCATTCATTAGAAATTCAAATTATTTTAGGTCAAATACTTCATACCACCCTTCAAAATATATTCCAGAAGTCTTACATTAATTACTAAATACCTGTAAACTCAAAACTAAACAAATAAACAAGAGTGAGTGAATGTTAGATCACTAGAAAGACGATAATATTTTTGAGTTTGAGGCAAAGAAGAGATAACAAAAGAAAGGATCATGGTTTCATACTTAATTGAAAAAACCCATTTATTCAACTTAAAAATAGGAAAACTAGATATAAATTAGAGGCATGCGTTAATTTTTTGGTCTACTGGAACTTGTGTGGCCTGTTTTATCCTTTGCACCTTGCACCGTGCTGGGCACACCGTAAATGTTCACTAGTTATTTGTTGAACAAATATTGCAATAATTAACTAAGTAGACTTTGATTAATTGCATAAGACAAAGAAGTGACCCTAGAGTCCAATTAGCCAGCTGCAACTAAGAATGATGACTGAAAATTAATTTCTTTGGCCCACATGCAAAAGAACCACACAGGAGGCTGTCTACTCAGCTGTGGAATGGGCAAGTGATGGCAACCATAGGTGGGCTGTGGAAGTGCTATCAGGCCAAATCATGTCACACTATAAGCATCAGCTGTGGGAGGGTGCTAGCCAACAGGCCACACTGGCCAGGGTCAGTCAGCAAATGAATGGCTTGACTCAATCAAGGAATCTTGTTCAGTCTGGGAGGCCCAGACATCAGGGTGCTGAATGACAGGGCTTATAAACAAGCCATCTCAGCTGCTAAACAAAGGGCATGATTGTGTTCGAGGAGGAGAGAGACAGAGGACCACATACCTCTTGTCAGTCTTTTTCTAGGATAATTACTCAGTGGAGTGAAGCATCTTTAACCACTTTGACCTGATGGGTGCTGTATTTTCCATCTGAGACAATCCTCTGACTAGAGGGATTTTAACATCAGTATATGATTGTTTGCGATGATAGTAAGGAATACATTCATTCAAAATCATTTAGTAGTTGGGGAGTCTATGCAGCAAGATGTTTCTGCTTTGTTTTCAGTCTACTTTGTGTTGATGGCTCACAGCATTCAGTACATTTTTGCTGAATCAGTAAACGAACTGAGCATTATGTGCATAAGGCTAAAAAATAATCATTTTGGTTTTGTCAACATCTTGTTTTCCAATTTGGTGCTGGAAATATGGGGAACTGGTCTAATGTTTGCTAATGATATGCATATATGTGTTTCCATCTCTTTAGCCCTGTTTCCCCAGGGTGATGAAAATAAACACATTAAGAGAAATTGGGAGCATCTTCACTGCATGCCTGGATCCAGTGTTTCTCTGCTATAACGATGCCCCCATACATGATTTCCCACTTGTCACCTAGACTGGAAGACAGATCCTTCAAATGAGTAGAATTTGTTAGTTGTTGTTGCTATTATTACTTAACCAGCAGACAGGTTACCGGCTGGAATGGGCCAGAACACTTTGGCAAAATATTCATTTCCTGGCTATGCCTATGGCAACTTGGCATGTACAATGAGGAAAGGAGAGCAGGTTTTTTTAAAATTCAAGGTTCATTCTTTTATTCAAGGTCGAAACTACAAAATTCTGAGCTATTGGATCATGAAGTGCTTGCTTCCCTGTAATCCATTCCAATAGGAGAGCAGGTATTTTAAAAACTATTTGTGAAATAGCTGGTAATGATAGGACCAGTGCTAAGCACATGTAAAGTAGATATTTCTGCATAGTGGCAGGATGAAAGAAACTGATATGTCAAATATTTTAAACTCCATGATCAAATTGGAATAATATCAAAAGTGGCTGTAATCTGAAGCAGTAGAATTCAATTTTCCTTGCATTATGGATATTTCTCTTAGCAGGCCCAGGTTAAATGACTGCGCTGAGGTTGATGACATACCAATTCCTATTGCCAGCAATGACTTCAGCCTGATGGCAACCTTTACAAATTGCTTCCTGTAAATTCTTTGTGAGAATAACAAGCAATTCATTTTGCTTGAGAGTGACTTTTAGCTAAGGGACTCCACCCAACAATCTGGATTTAATAAAACAAAAAACACTTTGGTATTACAAACATCTTTTTTGAGTTGCAAGCTCCCCACATAAGGTTTTGTAAAAGCAAAGCATTTTCATTTTCTATTCAGCGAAAACCAGACAGATCCTTATGCACGGCCAATGATTACTTAGTTTTTCTGATGAGTTGGTGGGGAGGAGCAGAAAGGAAGAGAAGGTCACTGAAGAGCCACATGTGTGTGTGTATGTATGTAAGATATTCAGGGTAATATTTACAAAAGACTTTTAAGTCACAGCCAGTGGCTTGGTAATTCAATCATTTATCCATTCAATTATTTGGCACTCAGTATTTACTAAGTACAAGGTACTGTTGTAAGCTCTGGGGATAGCATAGTTGAACAAAACAGACAATACTTTTGCTCTCATGGAACTTACATTTGAGTGAGAGAAGACAGATCATAAGCCAAACACTACGCAAAGAAAAATCTCCTTAAAGAGGACTCTGGATTTAATGGGCAAGGTAGAGGAATTATCTGCTTACAGAGATTAGGTATTGGGAACATTTATGTCTCTGTGATTTGTAGTAGATAAAATCACACTAGTAAATATTTAAGCTTGGCATTGCTCAGATATATATAATTTATGACCTAGTTCCTGAACTCATAGAGCTTACAATTCCAACGTGAAAGGTGTTCCTGCACATCATGCAGGCAGAGAGGGAAGGAAGAACCACCAGATATTTTGCATCCTATCTGAATCAGAGCTGAATCATTGTGTTCAAGGTTATAATAGGGGTGAAGGAGGTTTAGAATCCTTGAGTCTTTAGGAATTCAAATAGGAATAGGAATTCCTTGACACTGTGTGTCCTTTCCTATTTGGTAAAAACAAAAACAAAAAAACCCAAAAAAACAATGAAGTCATTGGCATGACAGAGAAATTGTGTGTGTGTGTGTGTGTGTGTGTGTGTGTGTGTGTGTATGTATGTTAGAAAGAATGTCCAATCCACTTTGCTCATTCCAATGAACTTACTAGGATTAAAGGAGGTAGAAACAGAAAATCTGACAGTTTTAAAAAAATAACTGTAGGGCTTCCCTGGTGGTGCAGTGGTTGAGAGTCCGCCTGCCGGTGCAGAGGACGCAGGTTCGTGCCCTGGTCCGGGAAGATCCCACATGCTGCAGAGCGGCTGAGCCCATGGGCCATGGCCGCTGAGCCTGCGCATCTGGAGCCTGTTGCTCCGCAGTGGGAGAGGCCACAGTGGTGAGAGGCCCGCGTACCGGAAAAAAAAACAAAAACACCCAAAACAAACAAACAAAAAAACCTGTAAAAAAAGGACCTTGGACCTAATGAAGGTAAAACCATAAGACTTCTTTGGGATAACACCTCTGAAACTTCTCTGATTTCCATTCCTGCTTACTCGTTTTTCAACTTTTCTCTTTTCATTGTTCTTTGCTAGCTGCTATCATCAATCAGGCCTTATGATTGTCTTCATCATTCCAGATGTATTGGCCTCCGAGCTCATGAAATCAAAATCACCTTATGCTTCTGCTACTCTTGCGGAGTCCCTCAGAACTATACCACTCACCTCCTCAATCTGGGAGAAGAAATAAGTTTCTTAAGAACAACACTTCTAATATCCCCAATCACAGTTGCTTGTTCAAAACGGAGCCTTCCAAGTCTTTTTCTCCTTACTCTTACAAGAATACTTATTCATCTAACAAACACATATTGAACACCCACCGTATGACATTATGTGGGGCTACTTGGGCCTACAAAGATGTTGAAGATACATGGTTGCTGCCTTTATAGAGCTTATGGTTAAGAAAGGAGCCAAGTGCACAGATAGCTATAAAACAAGGTGGAAAAAGGGCAAGCACCACAAGAAAGAGACGAATGAAGTACCCTGTTTGCTCTGAGGAAGTTTCTGGTTGGGGGCCTCAGGATGGCAGCACTGGAGCAAAAGAGGGATAGTTAGGATTGCAACAGATCAGGAACAAATGAGCAGATGCAAGTTTACCTTTTTTGTTTATACTTTTTCTCTTAGTACATTATACACTCTATCCCATCTTTATTTATATTCTTCAAATGAGGCTTTCCCAATAAAAAATCTTTTCTTAATCTCACAAGCCTCTCTTCCTTTTTTTATTCCATTAATATTACTTTAAATCTTTAATAAGTTTGCTTTTAATTGGGTATTTAATCAACTTTACAATGAAAGTTAAATAGAAATATCTAAGTACCAAGAGCAACAAACATGAACTTAAACTCCTCAAATTTCCATGCTTTCATAAACCCCGAAGACTTTTTCCGTTCTGCTGCTTGCATAAAAACAAATGTGTGTAATTGTTAGGAACCAGTATTTATCATTTGGAATTATACTTTTTCTCATCTGCTATTGTTTTCTATAATCCTTTATCCATTCTTATATGTCTCTCATTTTATCATTCCAACCAGTAATGTCATGTTTTATTGTACCAATGTATCATATTTGCTGTCTTCTTATTTGTTGTAGGTGTGTAAGTGGGCTTTTTCTAGTTTTTAGATATGATAATAATTGCTTCTATACACATTTATATGCCTTCTCTTTCCTTTGAATTATCTCCTTGGTATATGTTACATTTTCCAGAGTTAAATAAATTAATATATAATGTGTGGCTAAAGGTATGAGTGCTGGCAGACTGGCTATGTTTGAATTCTGGCTCTATCACTTATCTGTGTGAACTTGGGTAAATTTCTTGACCTCTCTGAGGCACTTTCCTCAACTAAAAAACAGGCATAATGATAGTACCCACCTCATATTATTAGTATGAAAATTATATGAGATAATATACACATATTGTAAAGAATGTTAAAGGTTTAGTCTCTGATTCATGTCATGTGTATCCAAGATGCTTTCCAGAAAAAGAGCATCAGCTTACAGGATCATCAGATGCATCCAAACTTTCATGTTCATGTATTGTTGCTCTTATTTTACTGGTATAAGAATCCTATCTTACACTTTTTTACATTTGTATTTTTGCACTGTAATAGATGGAGCCCTTGGTTTCAAGTAAAAATCCACAACCTTTTACAGGAAGGAAAGGTAGGAGTATGGCTAAGTGCTTATTTTCTCCCTCTGTCTCTGGCCTCTGCTTTTCTCAACCTGGCTTCCTTCACATAGTTGGAAACCTGGCCACCAGGAGTTCCCATGCTTCATATTTATGGTGACTGCATGTCTTTACCAACTCCACATTCCCAGGGAAGGAGTCTTATTGGTAAGGGTCAGTCACTCACTCCTAAACCAATCAACTGTGGTCAGGGATTTGGGTACTAAAACTGGTGGTCCCTATCAGAACCATTTGTCTGGAGTGGAAGGAAGAGCATTAATCTAAAGACAGGGTGCCACATTAAAAGGATCATACACCATGATCAAGTGGGTTTATCCCAGGAATGCAAGGATTCTTCAAATATGCAAATCAATCCATGTGATAAACCATATTAACATACTGAAGGAGAAAAACCATATGACCATCTCAGTAGATGCAGAAAAAGCTTTCGACAAAATTCAATACCCATTTATGATAAAAACCCTCCAGAAAGTACGCATAGAGGGAACTTTCTTTGACATAATAAAGGCATGTATGACAAACCCACATATGACAAACTCACAGCCAACATCGTTCTCAATGGTGAAAAGCTGAAACCATTTCCTCTAAGATGAGGAACAAGACAAGGTTGTCCACTCTCACCACTCTTATTCAACACAGTTTTGGTAGTTTTAACCACAGCAATCAGAGAAGAGAAAGAAATAAAAGGAATCCAAATCAGAAAAGAAGAAGTAAAGCTGTCACTGTTTGCAGGTGACATGATACTATACAGAATCCTAAAGATGCTACCAGAAGACTACTAGAGCTAATCAATGAATTTGATAAAGTAGCAGGATACAAAATTAATGCACAGAAGTCTCTTGCATTCCTATACACTAATGATGAAAAATCTGAAAGAGAAATTAAGGAAACACTCCCATTTATCACTGCAACAAAAAGAATAAAATACCTAGGAATACACCTACCTAAGGAGACAAAAGACCTATATGCAGAAAACTATAAGACAGTGATGAAAGAAATTAAAGATGATACAAACAGATGGAGAGATATACCATGTTCTTGGATTGGAAGAATCAACATTGTGAAAATGACTATACTACGCAAAGCAATCTACAGATTCAATGCAATCTGTATCAAACTACCAATGGCATTTTTCACAGAACTAGAACAAAAAAAATTCACAATTTGTATGGAAACACAAAAGAGCCCAAATAGCCAAAGCAATCTTGAGAAAGAAAAATGGAGCTGGAGGAATCAGGCTCCCAGACTTCAAACTATACTATGAAGCTACAGTAATCAAGACAGTATGGTACTGGCACAAAAACAGAAATATAGATCAATGGAACAGGATAGAAAGCCCAGAGATAAATGAAAGCACATATGGTCACCTTATTTTTGATAAAGGAGGCAAGGATATACAATGGAGAGACCTAAATATAAGGCCAGACACTATCAAACTCTTAGAGGAAAACATAGGCAGAACACTCTATGACATAAATCACAGCAAGATCCTTTTTGACCCACCTCCTAGAGAAATGGAAATAAAAACAAAAATAAACAAATGGGACCTAATGAAACTTCAAAGCTTCTGCACAGCAAAGGAAACCATAAACAAGATGAAAAGACAGCCCTCAGAATGGGAGAAAATATTGCAAACGTATCATCGGACAAAGGATTAATCTCCAAAATTTACAGGTAGCTCATGCAGCTCAATATCAAAAAAACAAACAACCCAATCCAAAAATGGGCAGAAGACCTAAACAGACATTTCTCCAAAGAAGATATACAGATTGCCAACAAACACATGAAAGAATGCTCAACATCACTAATCATTAGAGAAATGCATATCAAAACTACAAGGAGGTATCATCTCACACCAGTCAGAATGGCCATCATCAAAAAATCTACAAACAATAAATGCTGGAGAGGGTGTGGAGAAAAGGGAACCCTCTTGCACTGTTGGTGGGAATGTAAATTGATACAGCCACTATGAAGAACAGTATGGAGGTTCTTTAGAAAACTAAAAATAGAACTACCATACGACCCAGCAACCCCACTACTGGGCATATACCCTGAGGAAACCATAATTCAAAAAGAGTCGTACCAAAATGTTCATTGCAGCTCTATTTACAATAGCCAGGATATGGAAGCAAACTAAGTATCCATTGATGGATGAATGGATAAAGAAGATGTGGCACATATATACAGTGGAATATTACTCAGCCATAAAAAGAAACGAAACTGAGTTATTTGTAGTGAGGTGGATGGACCTAGAGTCTGTCATACAGAGTGAAGTAAGTCAGAAAGAGAAAAACAAATACCGTATGCTAACACATATATATGGAATCTAAAAAAATTAAAAAATGGTTCTGAAGAACCTAGGGGCAGGACAGGAATAAAGACACAGACGTAGAGAATGGACTTGAGGACATGGGGAGGGGGAAGGGTAAGCTGGGACGAAGTGAGAGAGTGGCATGGACATATATACACTACCAAATGTAAAACAGATAGCTAGTGGGAAGCAGCCGCATAGCACAGGGAGATCAGCTAGGTGCTTTGTGACCACCAAGAGGGGTGGGAGGGACACACAAAAGGGAGGAAATGGGGATATATGTATAGCTGATTCACTTTGTTATAAAACAGAAACTAACACACCATTGTAAAGCAATTATACTCCAATAAAGATGTTGAAAGAAAGAAAGAAAGAAAGAAAGGAAGGAAGGAAGGAAGGAAGGAAGGAAGACAGGGTGCCAAATAGAAGGGCTCTGGCCAGATCAAATGATAGACTCCACCAAATGGAGTTACTAGAGGAGCTCAATATGGTTCACATCTGTTGACTGTTCTCGTGTGACTCTCCTCCTCTTGTGTGAACTATTCATATCTTTGATCATTTGTCAAGACATATTTTTCATTATAAACTTATACATTTTCCTAAGGTTCCCTACAACCTTGAAACTATTTTAAAATTTTAGGATGGCATCAATAGGAGTATTGAAGAACCACTATGTTCCAGGAGTTGTTCTGGGTGCTATGAAAAGTTCAGAGGGCTGCATCACTATAGAGAATTCAGTTTCTAATGGGGTTGAGCAACATAAATAAGAAATGAAATAATAAAAGCCTGTACAATAGCAGCTCCTCAACTATGCAGACCACATTCTTAAGAACGCTGACGCCGGAGGACTTGTGGTTCAAGAACTTAAATCCTTATGGTGGAAACCACGTTAGGGGAAATGTCTGGAGTAAACCTCTGCAAGCTGTTAGAACTATGTTTTCTTGTACTAAAATAAATATAACTTTTCTACATCTTACCTTAGTAATCATCACTACTCTATGGATATTCAACCATTTACCATTTCATACTCACTAGCAAGATACCTCTCAGGACCTTCTTTTCTGTATTTTCAATAAGATATTTATAAATCATTTTACAGAATTGATAAAAGTAACCATAGTGAGAAGAATTCTTTCTGGAGTTGGTCCTCCTGTGAATGTTCACGTCCTTTCTTATTTTGTGACTTGGTGGTTTCTATCAGACACACTATTGCCCTGTCCATATTGCTTACGTGCCAAGGGCTTTCTGCTATAAGTATCTGCGACTCTGCCTGAGGCTTTTTCCAGCTGCAGGGGCAGACTTGGTCAGGAGCACGCTGGAAGTGCTGGGGACTTAATGTCTCCTGGAGCAAAAGAGAGTTGGTGGGAAAAGCACCACTTCTCACCCCTCAGGTGGGACAACTCAGAGGCAGGGGCTGCAAGTGTCCCAGAGGTCTCTATAGGCATGGGGCCCCCACTGACCACAGCAGTAATATGTTCATTAACACCTTGTATTGACTTCCTAGGATAACATCTAAGCAAACAACTTGCTTTAAAATCCTCGTTTTAGGGAGAACCAAGCCTAACATGAAATTTGACTTCTATCTCCTGGATTCTGCCTCCTAAATACCTGGATCCCAGAGCAATGTTGGAAGCTTTAGATGGAAAAACCTTTGAGAATTGATCACCCATAATACCCAGAGTTTTGCAGCCCTGCATCTGCCTATGGTAACTTCATGCCAGCACATGCATTTCTCCCCTTGTCCTCCTGAAGAAAACCACAGGAGGTACTTCCAAAGCCCAGGATTATTACCTCTTGTCTCCCTTGGTCTGCCTCAGTCTTTATTTCAAAAATCTCTCCTTTAGTTTCTCTGCTTTAGTTTCTTTGCAAGTTTCAACCTTCATTTCTCTCTTTCACAGCTACCCATGCAAGGAGTGATCTGCAATTTACACATACCAGGACTAAAATTCTATAGTCACTGACAAAATATAAATCTGTATGTACTGAATAAGAATTATGCCAATTGAACATCAATATATATCAATAATTTTATCAATACCTTTTTCATATATCAATAACTTTTTTTAAAAGTCAGTATAACAAAAAAAAAGAATTATGCCTAACAGAATGTCATGGTTAGGGAATTTAAAATGGTATATCATCCTCACCAGTCAGAATGGCCATCATTAAAAAGTCTACAAATAACAAATGCTGGAAAGGGTGTGGAGGAAAGGGCACACTCCTACACTGTTGGTGGGAATGTAAATTGGTACAACTGCTATGGAAAACAGTATGGAGGTTCCTCAAAAAACTAAAAATAGAGTTACCATATGATCCAGCAATCCCACTCCTGGGCATATATCCAGAGAAAACCATACTTCGAAAAGATACATGCACCCGAATGTTCATAGCAGCACTAGTCACAATAGTCAAGACATGGAAATAACGTAAATGTTCATCGACAGAGCAATGGATAAAGATGATATGGTACGTATACTCAGCCATAAAAAAGAATGAAATAATGCCATTTACAGCAACATGGATGGACCTAGAGATTATCATACTAAGTGAAGTCAGAAAGAAAAAGACAAATACCAAATGATATCACTTATATGTGGAATCTTAAATATGACGCAAATGAACTTATCTATGAAACAGACTCACAGACATAGAGAACAGACTTGTGGTTGCCAAGGGGGAGGGGGGTGGGGGAGAGATGGATGGGGAGTTTGGGGTTAGCAGATGCAAACTATTATATAGAGAATGGATAAACAACAGGGTCCTATAAATATAAACAACAGGGAACTATATTCAATATCTTATAATAACCTACAATGGAAAAGAATCTGAAAAATAATGTATATATATGTATAACTGAATCACTCTGCTGCATTGCAGAAATTAACACAGCATTGTAAATCAACTATACTTGAATAGAATAAATTTTAAATATAGTATATTGAAAAGGAACTAGAAATACAACCTGAGTAATCAGGGAAGTCTTCGCAGAGAAGGTTGGGACTGCTGATCTAGTCCTGTCACCCATTTCACAGATGAAGAGACTAAGATCCAAGAGATTAAGTGACTGACTCAGGGGTTTTATTACAGTTTACGAGTGGAGAGCTGCCCCCCATTTTCAACCCTTCAATTCCCTCTGTGCTCCACCCCATGCTGCCCCACTCATCATTCGTCCAGGGGCAGCCTCTGCCTTTGTCTTTTGTTGGTCTTGAAATTTGCCACGAGGATGAACAAGTCCTGGAAAAGGATAAGAACAAATGGCATATTCTCCTAAGCACTCTCCACACTGCACAGTATCAGTTGTCCTAAGAGGGTTTTGATATGGATTGAACATTTTGTTTGTTTTAAATCTTGGAAAAAATTCTAGTTGCATGGAATTTTTTCTCCAGAATTAATCATGAGTAGCATATTCTTTAGCCTCCTTCTTTGGGGAAGCAGAAAACAAAATAGCCATTGTAGGGCCCCTTTGTTTAAACCCAGTGACTAATGACACTGTTCACCCCTCCCACTGAGCAGCCTTCAGTCATTGGTCTCTCTGGAGAGCCCAGAGTACCCGGGGTGCTGAGTAAGCCCTTCTTCAACCCAAACTTGATTGCAAGGAGACAATTCCTCTGACTGTTTGTTCTTGAGCTTAGTCGTATCAAATATTCTCAAAAAGTTCTTCCAATTTCTGTTTTTAGAATAAAAATAAAAAGACCAGCACATTCCTTTTATGTTTGTGCAAATGAAGCAGAGGCAAGAAGATGGGGAAACTCTAGCAAAAGTCTTCGGTTGTGTAACTTGAGTAATTTCCTACTGAAGTCCTAAAAGATGAATTAAAGTAATATATTTACTTTGGTTCACATTTCAAGATTGTATTTTTAGTATTTTCTACAGGCTGTGGAATCAATATTCTAAGAACCAGTCTGTCTTTATCAACCGCTATTAATAGTGACGCAGACATAATTTGGGGATCCATTAAAAATACAACTTTCTCTTCCTATTATGCTTTGTTTTAAAGGGGCCATCATTAGCTCACTTACTGTTCACTATAGAACATGTTATTCACCATAAAGTTATTTAATTAAAAAGATAATTTCCCATAATGTGAAATTTCAGGCAACTCAACGTCAGCTGAGAGATACCCTGACAGTAATATTATGTACACTGCACTGCACTGATTCATGTTTGACTCAGATCTAATTAGGCATGTCTCACTACAGAAAACACTCTTTTTCTGCAAAGATTTTTAGGTCCTGGAGTGTGTACTGCTGCAGGGTGTGGATGTATGATATCTACATAAGACCCCCAGCCTGCCTCAGAATCCGCTTTGTACCTAGTATATGTGTCCCCAACTAAAAAATGAATGTAATCTCTATTCCATTCCCCCGCTCCCTAAGATTGCCCCACCACCAGGGTCCCTGCTACTTCTCCAGCAAGAGAATCACTGTAGAAAAACATTAGAGCCTCTAGAAAACCAGGGGTACCTAAGGGAAAAGAGGGAAGGAAATATATGAAGCAGGAACAGCTTGGGGGAGCTGTTTCCAGGAGCAAATATCCAGCCAGAGATGGGCCTTCATTTTGGTAACCAACCCCTTGAAAACAAATAGCAAATATAAAAAAGAGAGGGGGGAAACACTTCTAGGAAAGTACAGTGATCATCTGTTATTCTTATCTTAGTGTGGTTTGGTTCAGTCAGAGCACTTTCCTTCTTATAAACGAGCAGCACCAAGAAGATGGGCTTTGTTTGCTGGGGAAAGAAAAGTAGGTAATTCTGGAACATGGTACCCTTCTGGAAGTGGGTCAGGGGTGTGTGTGGATACAGTGAGGGCACAGGACACCCTAGGAGAGGTAGAAAGGAGGTAGAAAAATTGCCCAAAGTGAACATCACTAATTTCAACATGTGGCCTAAGAAAGAAGTTAATTCTTTCCTTCTCTTCCTGCTCCTTTATCATCTCCTTCTCCTCATGTTCTCCTTTCTCCTCCCATTTGAGATTTGAGCCAGTAGCCCTTGCTCCAGGACAAGAATTTAAACCAATATTATTAGTAGGAGAATTTAGCAGCATTATTCGTTAAGTTTGGCTTTTCTGGGAGTATGCTATGAAACCTGATTGCCATAATAGCTCATTATCATAATAATATTATTAATGACTAATAGTTAATAATTATAATAACTATTATTGTCATTCTCTTCTTCCCCCCCATCATCAAAGCTTCTTTGGGGAATTTCATGCTAAGTTCCAAATTTTGTACACTGCAGCTCCCAGACTGGACAATGAAAGAATTCAAGGATAGTGGGCAAACAGGCAGGGTGTTGGATATAGGTGTTAGATATAGGTGTTAGGCTGGGCCCTGTACCTCAGGGTCAGGCCAAGAAGGTGAGTGGATTCTGAAATCTGGTCTGTGCTCTGCTCTCCAGGCTGAACATCTTGGCTCATAGCAGCATCTTCAAGGAAGATGGGACCTCTTTTCTCATCTGCACACAGCCTATTGGCTGGGCATGGCCCTGAGCCTAAGACAAGCCTAGCGCTGATCACCAGAGTCAAGAAGAGCATGCACAGGAAATGCTAAGCCTCTTTAAAGGAGTTCCAAACCATAATTTGGGGCTGTTAAGGCCAAGCATTTTGGGGAATGGTAAGGAGGAGATGCACAATCAAGTGTTTAGGTTAAAGACTGTGACTTCCTTTCTTGCTGCTCTCAGGCAATTTTCACTACCTTACCTTCACCTCTGGTGTCTTCAAAGTACTCCTTGGCTTGCGCCATTAATACTTTTCATAAGATTTTTAGAAATTCAGTTTGGTCATCTGCTGCGTCCTATCTGTATTGAATAAGCTCTTAGAATTTCCTCTTTATCTCCATATACCTCTTTAATTTTCTTATCTTTAATAACTAAAGTAAAATTTGGTCCTTTAACAAGTAATCAGATTTGCTTGATTCTTGATTTGACCTGAGACCTCTTTAAGCAAAACTTGTTAGAAAGTGAGTTAGAGTGTGGCTCATTAGTCTGGAGACTGTGAGGGATGTTACAGCTGCTGTAGCGAGACAAGCAGGCTTTGTCTGCATTGAATCGCAGCAGAGTCTCATGCTCTTCCTTGCTCTCTATTTAGCACTTCATCTTTATCTAATCTTTAACAAAGCAGAGTCTGTGCAGGCAGTCTGTGGTAAGCATAGTGAATCAGCCTATCCTTCTGGAGGGTGGCAGCGGTGAAGAATGTCTAAATATTTATTTCAAATATAATCTATCCTATAGTCTTCCACATCCAAAAATTTTCCAGTTTAAAATATCTGTGACCCTATAAATCATATGGCTTTTGTTATAAGAGACCAAGTTATTGGGCTCAAGTGTCACGATCACTGCCAATCTGGTGCAAACCACACAGCTGGCCCTCCTTGGGATAACACAGAGAAGGAAGACTGCTTTGATAAGGATTGTCACATATGATTGTGCATAGTGGTGGGGGTCCTCTGTGGAGTGGATGGCTATGAATGGAGGTGCAGTAGACAGAAAGGACTAAGTTTTCTACAGTAACAAACAGTCCCAGAGTCTAAGTAAGTGGCTCAACACAACAAAAGTTGTTTGCTTTTGTCAAATGCCCAGCATGGGTCAGCAAGGGGATCCAGGGTGAGCTACTCCATCTCATCATGTGCTTTCACAATTTCCTCAGCAGGGAGAAGAAAATATAGGGAATCATGCACTGGCCCTTAAAGCCTCTGATTGCAAGTGACATGTCATTTATGTTTCCATTTCATTGGCCAAAGCAAGTCACATGTTCACACCTAATTACAAAGGAGGCAAAGAAGTGCGATCTTACCACATATCCAGAAGGAGAAGAGAATGGGAATACTTGGAACAATCCTCATGGCTACCACCGCAGTCCCATTTGGAGGGGCTCAGTGCCACCTTTGTGTTCTAGTAGCTCTCAACTGAGATCAGGAAAAATGATTTTCACATTTATATGTCTGGTAACCACCTCCTAACTCAAGCACCTTATTTCCAGACATAGGTTTTACGGACAATTATCTAGAAAGAAAACCAGTAAGTTCTAACTCTTCCAGCAGGTTCACTATATTTTCATGTTTAAACTAAAGAATTCCATAAAACACAGACACCATCATTGAGAAATAGCATAAGGGAGAGACTGATTCTCAGAGGTTTCAGAAATAAAACATGCCTCCAGGTAGTGGACGCTAACTAATTGTCTGAAGGGCCTCCTCTTTCTGAGTACTGCCCTTCCTTTCCACATTCGAGTCACATATTGAAGGTAGTGAGAATCTGGCAGCCGTCCTGTTCAACATGAGCCTCTCTCCAAGACAGAGCACACCGAGTCAGAGTGGACATCTGACCAAAGCTGGGCCAAAGTCTCTTTCCTAGAAATTTGGTGTTTGGACTAATATAACACTAACAGGAAACAAGAACTTTGGCTAATTGTTCTGGGTTATCTGTTGTTTGGAGAGATAACTGAGACAGTTAGTGCTCACTAACTATCCATGTGATCCTCTCCATTTCCCAGTTTCCCCTGCAGTTAGATTGAGGCCATGGGACTAAGTTCTGGCCAATGGGAAATGGACAGAAGTGATATAAGCCATTTTGTGGGCTTCACTGTTGAAAACAACCCTCATATCACTCCACTTTGTTTCCCCACCACAGTGACCTTGGAGGCCACAGGTTCCAGATGATGCAGCTGTAAGATGGAGAAAGGCTACCCACCCCATAGAAAATTATGACATGAGTGAGGAAAAAAATCTTTATGGCTTAGGATTTCATTCTTTCTTCAGCAAAGCCTAGACTATCCTAACATAGAACTGACACAGGAGTGGTCTCATTCAGCCAGGAAGTAAAGAAAAGCTGACCTGCGAAGGGGGAGAAAAATGATGTTCACAAGTAGAGGGGAGCAGAGTTGAGAAAAAGAGTCACTGGGTCATTCTAATTCCTGGTTCCAATCCCTTCTTGAGGGTAAATCACATTTTTATCCTTGGCTTCTGTGATCCCCTTGTCTCCTTATTACAGTAAATCTTCTACTTTTATTAAGCTTCTACCAAAGAGTTTCTGTCCTTTGCAACCAAAAACAGTTATAACTAATACCTCTCATATCTCATTGCTTCAGGTTATGCTTTACTCATTCTACAATGAAAACAACTAATGTAGTATAGATAACAGAGGGGCCTTGTGTTTGAAGCACTACCCTGTTATGAATAAAAGATTTTATTCAAGTTAACAAGTTAATAGGCATTGTTCTGACTTAGATTTCTAATTCTTTCATGTCAGAAATGCCAAGAACTACAGCATTAATCTTGTCCAGATGTAATCCACAGTATAGTCAACCCTTAAGACACAATTCCAAAACTACAGATCTTGTTTATTGATCCAAAATTTAAATAGTGGTGGGCAATCTCTTCAGTTTTATTGGTTACAAATGGCCAGCTGACAAGTTACTCAACTTCTGCAATTAGAGTAAAATTCTAGAGCTATCAAGAAAGGGTTGCTTGTTCAAGAAGAACAGCTAAGGAATTGACTGGCTCTTCAGAACCTGTGCCAACTTCCTTTCTGCAGGTGGGCTGGATAGTGGATACTTTTTATAAAAGGAAAGCCATCATCTTAGGAAGAAAAACTCTTTCTCTGCCATGAACAAGCTGAATGCAATCACAGAAACTGCAGACAAAAGAGCTTTTGATGACAGATACTGCTGATGCCTGATGCCTTCAAAGGCATTCCAGGAAAGGTGAAGGAATAATTATGACTAACAATAATTCATGCTTCTTCCAGGATGTTACTCATTGGACCAATGGATCACTTGAGAAATATGTCAGTGAGTTAAGCTCATATTTAATTTGGCAAAAAGATCCCAGGTCCCCAGGCTCTTTGCATTGAACTGAGTAAACCCCAAATGGATACATACTGGGGGAGAAGTAAAGGCAGGAGAGCTTGATAATGAAAAACAGAATTTGCTCCTTCAGTCTCCCCATCCACCACCTCACGCCATATATCTGAGCAAAATGAAATTATCAAGGCCAGTGAAGAAAATCTTAAGCATACCCTTCAGAAGGATAAAGGACCCAGATGATGGAGAAAGGCAGAAACACCAGTAGGAAGTCTAATAACTCACCAAATATCTGAAACAACATGAACTTATAAGTTTGTATTGCAACTTATACAATAATGGTGTCAAAAAAAAGGAGGTTGGACTGAATGGTGTAAGGTCTTCTATTTAAGATTCCATGATGAAAGGACTATGTGGACTGGTGTAGCTCAAGGGCCAAATGTGGCCATTGATTAAATTTATCCTATGATAATGGCATTGACATTCATTGTTTTATTTTATTTCTTACTGTATCACGTAGTCAGAAGAGTTTATTAAAATATAGACCCAGTTTAAAGAAGAATAAAAACCCAATACCCATGTACTCACCACCCTGCCTAGTTTAAGAATAAAATATTAACAGCACCTTATCAGATCCCTGCACCTACCCCAGTTGCATCCTCCTCTGCCTACTCCCCCTCAGTAGCCACCCAGAGTTTACTACTACTTTGTACTTTGTGTTAGTCATTCCTGCTTTCTTTATGGTCTTACCACCAATATTTATATACCCAAACAACACACTGTTTAGTTTTGAAAATTCTGTAGCTACATAAAGACAGACCAAAGTTACACTATTAATCGAAAACTCAAGCATACATGCAACAGAATCCCTTGATGTGAACTTCCTTGAGAGTTCATAAGAGCCCTTTCTGGGCAAGTCAGTGGGCAAGGTAGTAAGCTAGTCTTAGTAAACTCTGCAGAGTTGGGGCATCTGGCAAGGCCACCAGGTGAGCATGGTGTTGGAGTCAGGCAGAAATATGGTCAGAGGGTATGAGATGGACTATTTTCTACCCTATCCCCAGCTCTCAGATATAGGCTTAAGCAGAAGGTTTGATGAGATGAAATGAATGTCCTCAGCTGATTCAGGCAGCAGGGCATGAAAAACAGAGCAGGAACTTCATCAACAAATGGTCATGACACAGATAAGAATCTGGGCAAGGTTCATTCAAGCCTTCTGTCCTCAGGTTGAAAAAGAGGGTTAAACAGCAGTGGAAACTTTTATGACAGCCACCATCATGTCTGCCTCTTGAATCTCATGCTCCTGTCTGGGAGAATTGTCCTCTATGTCTGTTGATAGCTATCCTGGAATCTCCCTTCACTGTCCTCATGGGAATTCCCTTTGCCTTTCTCCTGAGTTGGATCAACTGTTTCCTGTATCCAGGACTGGAATGCATAATTTGTGGGGCCTGGTGAAAAATGAAAATGCAGAGTCCCTTGTGTGAAAAATTATTAAGAATTTCAAGATGGCAACAGCAGAGCATTAAACCAAGTATGGGGCTCTTGGGACTTCTCTGGTGGTCAAGACATCTCCTTCCAATGCAGGGGGTATGGGTTTGATCCCTGGTGAGGAAGTTAAGATCCCACATGCCTTGTGGCCAAAAAACCAAAACATAAAACAGAAGCAATATTGTAACAAATTCAATAAAGACTTTAAAAATGGTCCACATCAAAAAACTCTTTAAAAAAAACAAAAGTATGGGGTCCTTCTTTTTTTTTTTTTTGCTGCACCACGCAGCTTGTGGGATCATAGTTCCCTGACTAGGAATTGAACCTGAGCCGTAGCAGTGAAAGCCTGAAATCCTAACCACTAGGCCACCAGGGAACTTTCATGGGGCCCTTCTCTTTGTGGGACCTTGTGCAATTGTATGGGTTGATGCCCAAAAAGCCAGCCCTGCCTATATCCCATGTCTTCCTCTTTCCTGGTTTACTGTCTTGTTTTAGTAGAGCACATTCCCCAGGAATCTTTTGAGAGAGTGTGTATGGGAAATAAGTTTTTGAGATTTCAATGTCTGAAAATGTCTTTGTTCTATCCTCATACTTGAATGTAAGCCACTTAATTGTGCAACACTGTACTCTGAATGTTGCTCCTTGGAGTTGAGCAACACAGTAGCCCTGCATGATTTATGGTTTGGCTGTGTATAAAGTTCTAGGCTGGAAACAATTTTCCTTCCAGAACTTTAAAGGTATTGCTCCATTGCCTTATTTATAGTGGTACTGTGAGGAGGTCCAAAGGTATTTAGATTCTTAATTTATGTGACCTGTTTATTCCTCTCTAGAAACTGATGTAAATTCTCTTAGCTCCAGAGTTCTGAAATTTTAGTGTACCCTTGTGAGGTTCTACCTTCATTCACTGTGTTTAGGACTCCATAGGCCCTTTTGATCTGACAACTCATGTTCTTCAGTTCTGAGAAATTTTCTTGAATTATTTCATTGGTGATTTTCTCTGCTCCATTTATTTACATTGTTCTTTCTTTCTGGACCTCTTATTTTATATATATATATTTAATTTCATTAATATGTTTTTAATTTCTAATACATCTTTTTTGTTCTGTGAGCGGTCCTTTCTTATAGCATCCTATTCTTGTTTCATGTATGCAGTGTTGTCTATTCTCTGAGGATAAAGGAAGTCTTGTTTGTTTGTTTTTCTCCCTGCTTACCTGATGTTGCTCCATGTTGCCTTTTTCTTGTATTCATTGGGTCTCTATCATTTTCCTTGAGGACTGTCCTCAGTTATTTGGTAATCCTTGTTTTTCTGCTCTGGATTAATATTGGAGAACTAAAAAACTGATTAAAAGCACTGAACAAGTCAGCAGGGCTTGCTGGCTTTGAATTTTAAGGTGACCTGGGTGAGCTGTTTCTTGGGGGACCTTTGAAGTCAACATTCTTACATTTTCTTTGTGTTTTGGTCAGATTCGCAGAGAAGAATTTTTCAATCTCCTGCCTGATGGATGAAAGTCTGGCTGAGAAACAGGTGAGGGAAGAAGTCTGGAGAATCAGAACATATGAGTTCATTTTCCCCCCGAGTAAGAAGCACTGCTCTCAACTATGCCTGGCATCCCTCAGTCTAGGACCATTTACTTAACTTTCTACAGAAACAAAACCTCGAGTTTTCTCTCAGGATATGGAAGGGACAATTACTTGGTGCCATGGAGAGGGGGAAAGGCAGCTAGAAATCTAATTGCTTCTCAAGTAGTTTTTCTTCCTTATTTAAGATCTCTCCTTTATCCCAGTCCTAGGTGTACCTGATGCTGCCAATTCTTGAACATTTTGAGGATTCTGTGATTTAAAGCCAGCTTTCTTGGACCTGTTACCTCTTGTCCATACGCTTTCCAGCTTCCAAAATTTCATTGCTGTTACCAACTTTCCTATTTTCCCTGTATTTGTGTCTATGTCTTTTGTAAAAAATCTCTTTAATGTGGTTTTAGGGTAGGTACTTCATGGAGGTGAGGTTAGATACATTCAGTCCTCCACATCCATGGATTCAACCAACTGTGGATCAAAAATATTTGAAAAAAAATTCCAGAAAGTCCCAAAAAGCAAAACGAATTTGCTGCGCAGTGGCAATTATTTATATAGCATTTACTCTGTATTTACAACTATTTATGTAGCATTTATATTGTATGAGGTATTATAAATAATCTAGAGATGATTTAAAGTATACAGAAGGATTGTGTAGGTTATATGCAAATACTATGCCATTTTATATAAGAGATTTAAACATCCAAGGGTTTTGGTATCTGCAGGGGTCCAGGACGAATCTTCCACTGATAGTGAGGGATGCCTATACATACATTCAGTCCACCATCTAAACTCAGAACCCCACTAGCTTTCTTTAAACAGCTTTTTAAGAACTTCTGTACCTTTTTTTACTTACTCAAATGTACTGATGATGGAGTCAGTGCATTGGCATGGCAGTGAGAGCTAACCTTCAAATCCTAGCCATGGCTTCTGCTAATGGCTTGATGTGGGAAACATCTATGGAATTATCTGCTCAGTACTCCCTCCTCTTCTCTAGCAGCCTCTCAGCTTGGCCACCTCAGGAGTTGACATGTTCTAACATGATCTCACATGCAGGCTAGAGTTGACTGGCTTAGGGAAAGCCACTATCCAAGTTGGACCAATGACTCTTTTCTCTGGGATTCTTGGACATCAGCCAGAGAAAACATTGCTGGTGACAAACTCTAAGATGTAAATTCCTTCCCTCCTACCACCCAAGTTTTGTTATGGGTCAAGGTTACCTGCATGATTCTTTCTTCAAGGTGTATCTCTTTGAGTGTTCCTCAAGACCCCCTCTCCCCACATGACAATAGATACCCAACCCAACATGTTCATCAGATAGATCTAAATTCTAGCTTTTGAGTTTAGATTAAAAAGGAAATCTCCTCCCACTACATCCATTTTCTCATAACCATATAAATACTTCTTCAAAAATACTTAACAAAAACAATTTGGTTTTTCCCTCAGCCCCTTCCAGATAACTGACATACATCAAGGCTAAGGTGACAGAAGGGGGCCTTTGATAATGCAATTCAAGCATATACACAAGGGGATATACTAAAAGGAGGTTAATCTGAGCACTGTGAGAAGTCAAATTGCTTTGCTTTCCATGATTGCAATCCAAAGCCCCTTCCTCCTGCATATCCTCCCATAGCTCCAGCATGCAGCAGGATCCTACTGAAGAAAGGGAACTCCGGAGAGAGATTAGTCAGGGGGCAAGTGGGAGTTCAGAGCTCTCATATTCTATAATGCTGGTGATTTAGGAGATAACATACATTTTCCCCCCAAAGGAAGTAGGGTTTAAAAGTATTTTAATATTAAAATGCAAATTTCACCAGTGGTAAAAGTTTTCCCTCAAGAAACTCTTAGTGGAGTAGAAAAGGTATTGACTTTGGATCCAAAGACTTTTGAGATCTATATTCAAATGCTGTGACTTGGGCAAGTTATTTGATCTCTCTTGCCTCAGTTTCTTCATATGAGAAACAGGGATTGAAGGCATGGGGATTTAAAATGACAGAGTTTAAAAGGTGCCTGGAATGTGGTTATACTCTCTAAATGTACATTCTTCCCCATTTTCCTCATCTGCTACCAAGAGCACTAAGATACCAGAGCTTGTTCTGTACAGTAAATATTCCCAAGAGTGTTTAAGGAGGAAACATCAGCAAAGGCAAAAATGCTCTAGCAGAGAGAGGCCTGGGGGAATCTTTGGGAAGGGGACTCCTTACAGATTTGTATTTGAAAACGGAAAAGTAACTAATAAGCCTCATATTTGTCAGGCATGGTGGAGGGAAGCTTAACTTGGATTTTTTTTTCCCAACACATTTATTTTAACCATTGAGCTCCTGATCCCAATGCATTTGAAAAAGAACACACACATAATACCAATATTAGTTTGGTAACACTTTCTGAGTCATTGATTCCTTTGATACTTTTCCCCAAAAAAATGCATGTGTGTATTTGTACTCACACAACTACACTTTGGGGCAGTCACTCCATTCTCTGAAACAATAAACTCTGACCTACAGAAGTACTTTGACTTCACTGTGGTCCTTCCCCTCCTCTACTCCCCACACCACCTGCTGCCAAGAGGAGACTGGCCAGTGGCACTGGGCTCCGGGAAGGCTGGATGTTAGCAGGACACCTGGGGATGGAGTCGGCGGCGGGGATGGGTGGAGGTGTCAGGGCAGCGCGCCATCCGGCTGTTCCTGTTGCGATGTGTCAGGAGAGCGGCAGCAGCAGAAGCGGAGAGGAGAGCAGAAGCATGGTGGCAGCAGCAGAAGCCCACGACAGTCAGCGCTCAGCGACTCCCTCACAAGGCGTGGGCGGTGCCTCCCAGCAGGCGGCGCCCACGTGGGAGAGGAGAGGAGAGGGAGCAGGGTGAACCCTGCCCTTTAGGAGCACTGCCGGAGAACAGTCACTGTAAGTCCCAGGCGCGGCGACAAGAATTTTCGCTAGAATCTGGGTGATTTTCTCCCTCCTCAGTGAGAAGCGTCCTGCCACCCCCAGCCTAGGGGTGAGCAGGGACAGAAAAGCAGCTGAGACCCCGCGTGTTTGTCAGGCATGATGGAGGGAGGTTTAATATGGGCTGTATTTTAAACGAGGAAGTCCCTGATCCCAGTGCATTTGAAATATAACCGTCACAAAACACCGATATTAATTTAGTAACATTCTTTGAGTCACTGATTTCTTTGACATCTGCTCCATGGTGGGCAGGACCCACAGAGCCAGCGGACCGGACCGGCTGCAGGGGATGGGACTCTCCTTGACCAAGCGACCTGGAATTACTGTAAACTGCGCACCCGCAGGGCGGGGCAGATTGGCAGGCTGGGCCAGCAACTCCGAAGCCTTTGAGGGTAGGTTGGAGGTCTAGATGCCGCCCTCCCAGAGTCAGGAGCTGAGCTCGGCTCCTGGGCTCCAGGGCGGGGACGGGTGGGGAGGGGCCTGCCAGGTGGGGCATCCCTCCGCGCGGTGACCCCCATCCCCAGATCTAAAGGGAGAACGCAAAACAAACAGACAAAAAAACAAAACAAAACAAAACAAAACAAACGGGGAGAACACAGACCAGCTAATAATTCTGTAAACTATTCAATGTACAAAGGCCTAAAACAGACACCTCAGGCTGCTTGCACTAATAAATAACAACTGCATCCCTAAGTCCTGGTGGGGGTACAGAGTGTAATATTTAAAAACAAGATAAAAAGAAAGCCACACTTGGTCCTTACAATTAACTTGCCTTCCCTCATTTTACCCTCCCACCCATGCAAGTGGGTGTTTTTACCTCCACTTTTACTTACAATGGAAGAAACTGGCGCTGAGGGGTTGCTCAAGGTCACACAATTAATAATTGACAGAATCAAGATCTAAACTATGGACTTCCCTGGTGGCACAGTGGTTAAGAATCCACCTGCCAGTGCAGGGACACGGGTTCGAGCCCTGGTCTGGAAAGATCCAACATGCCGCGGAGCAACTAAGCCTGTGCGCCGCAACTACTGAGCCTGCGCTCTAGAGCCCACGAGCCACAACCACTGAAGCCCGTGTGCCCTGGAGCCCGAGTGCTGCAACTACTCAAGCATGAGTGCCTAGAGACTGTGCTCGGCAACAAGAGAAGCCACTGCAATGAGAAGCCCACGCACCACAACCAGAGAAAGTCCACGCACAGCAATGAAGACCCAACACAGCCAAAACCCCCCCACAAGATCTGAACTAGGTCTGACCCCAAAAGAGTGTCCTTAGTCGGTGCTGCATTCCCTCCTCAGAGATGAGGCAGATATACTTCACCCTTAGTGAAAAGAATGAGCCCCTCTCCAAATAAAGATGCCACTGCCAAGGTACCTGGGAAAACTATTGTCTTTCCTTATTTTCTGACCAAAGGATGTCTTTGCTTTGAGCTATTTACACCCTCCCCCTTATGAGATGGACCTATGATATGGACCTAACTAAGCCCGTGTTCAGACCAAATGATCCAGCCTGGCATTACTGACAAATGATGCACAGTCCCTTCCAATAAACACAGGCTTTTAAACTACCTTGGTCATTTAACCGTTAATTATCCAACCAGTCTACAGATATTTAATGAGTACCTCTGCCTTTTCCCATGCCAATCTACTTTTTCCTCTGCCAGCTATTTTTTTTTTCAAACACGGTTAAGATCCAGTTTCTCCTTTGCTTAAAAACGCTCAGTGATTTCCCACCGTCTACAGGATGAAGACAAGTCTTGTCTCAAGAGCCTCCTGACTGTCCCTGCAGCTCTTAAGTTTGGAGCAGAGACAAAGTAAAACTCCAAAGTAGAGCCAAGTGTTTTTTATAGCCGCAAGAGTACTAATTCTTGTCCTCAGATCCTACGTGAGAATAATCAGAGTATAAAGTATAAATAGTAAATCAAATCCTTTTCTCCTCAGCCCTAGAGAGTTTCTAACAAGGAAATGTGGGCTGCTCAGAGTGAGGGATTCAGAATTTGTCTCTTTCTTTATAACCTATTCCTATCTCTTTTGAAAAATGAGCCCAGGAAGCTTTGGAAAAAAGTTAACTGGAAATAGAAAAACAGGACAAAAGCAAAAAGGAAATGTAAATATTCTAGGTTTAAAGGTCAATGTCATTGCTGGGTTCATGCTTCAAAGTTTACTCTGGATTTCCTGGTAGCCAGGGAAAGAAGGAAAGAAGGTTACATTATTTGAATTTTATTGATATAAAAGAGAAAACTTACCAGGTCTTGAAACAAGCAATTATTTTTTGTTGCTATTTTTATCTTTGTCTTCATTGCTTTTTTAATTATAAAATTAGTGCATGTCTTTTGTAAACAATCCAAATAACACAAACAATAAAAAGTGTATGCCCCCTTACTTCCATTACCCTTCTCAAGAAATAAACCCTAAACCCTGAAACTAACCATTTATTTCTGGAGGTTTTTTGTTTTTGCAATCAGAAGTATTTACATAGCTTTCATAGAATATGGGGGGTTTTGTTTGCTTGCTTTAAAAATATACATGTATCATATTAACTATGTTCTTTTGTAACTTGCATTTTCACTTA
Source organism: Delphinapterus leucas (assembly GCF_059928025.1). NCBI lineage: Eukaryota > Metazoa > Chordata > Mammalia > Artiodactyla > Monodontidae > Delphinapterus > Delphinapterus leucas. The sequence goes on from NC_143141.1 coordinate 42,070,113, forward strand.
GTGTATGAGGGACATCCTTCTATATCTATATCTATCTATATATATCTACCTCTTTCATTTTAATGAGAATAATATTCCATTATATGAAGGTAGCATAATTTATTTAACCATTCCTCTATTTAACTTGTTTCTGATTTGATAGTCTTATAAATAATGAGCATCCTTGTACATACACTTTTGGGCAGATATATGAGTATTTCAGTAGGAAAGATTTCCTCAGTGGAACTGAGGGATCACATGGCTCATACATTTAAAATTTTGATCAATTGTCTTAAAAAAAAGACTGTACCAATCTATACTCTCAGCAACAGCGTTTGAGAGTGCCCATTTCCCTGTTCCCTTGCCAATACTAGTATACTATAGATAGTATCAACATTTTTCACTTTCTGGCACAAACTTCTAAATGGAATTTCTTCTGGCAAGGTCAGTATAATTTAATCAAGAAAGGAGACCAATGATACAGTCTCATTCCTCTTGTTCTAGGGTGTTGCTTTTCAGGCTGTGCTCTGTGGAGCCCAAGGAATTCTAAGGGACGGGCGTGGGAGAGCGCAAAAGGAAAAGACTGCTACCCTCTTAACCAGGGCAACTGAGTTTTTCTGTTTACCTGTTGCACTTTGGGATAAGACTTCATTTGAAGATAAGATTCCATTGTTAAAAACAAGTTTGCAAACCACAGGTCTGGGCCTTGTTTCTTATGGAACCATTAGCAACTTGAAGAAGAATTGAAAGTGGGTTCCTTCAAACCCACAGTGAATCTCCAACTGCAGCCAAAATATTGTCATTTATAAATCATGTGCACGTGTGAGTGTCGGCTAATGGCCTTGTTCATGCTGGGTGTCACCCTATAATGCCCAGCTGCTATCCTAAAACACCATTTCTTCCAAGATTTGGATTAAAATTTCCTTTCTCTAACTACCCACCCCACCTTGAAACACACACATGCACCACTTGTGTGATCATATCCCTGTTTGTCTGTGGAAACTGGATGTCACCTGAGGCTTCATTCCCTGGAGACCCGGGGGTACAACTCCATGGCCCACAATCCTCTATGATTTCAGTGAGCTCTTCTGAGCCTTGGGTTCTCAGGCCTACTCTGCCTCCCTTCCAGGTGCTCTCTGAGATCCATCCTGTGAAACTTAGCTCCTTCTTTGGCAGTCACACACACACAAACAACAGCAATAAACTACTCCTTTGCGCACAGCATTCCTGAGAAGAGTCAAATTTACTGTAGATAGCACCCTGGGAAGGAAGGTCAGAGAAAGAGGGCTTTGAGTCACAAGGACACAAACAATTTTAAAATGACATGTTGAGCATCCTGTGGCCTTTCATGGCCTGACACCAGCCTGTCTTTTTCTTACTGGCTCCTCTCTTCTCTCTTTCCATTCTTTACCTTCCCCTACTTCCCTCCCCTACCCCCAGACTGAACCAAGAGCCCTGAAGTATTTTCCTCTGTGAAGCATCGCAATTCAGCTTTTTCCAGCTTTTACCCTCAAACTCCCATGACCAATCTCTTCCTAGTGCTCATCTCACTAAATTATTCCATTGGGTAGAATGGAAGTTTTCTTTAAAAACAGCAATAGAGGGCTTCCCTGGTGGTGCAGTGGTTGAGAGTCTGCCTGCCGATGCAGGGGACGCGGGTTCGTGCCCCGGTCCGGGAAGATCCCACATGCCACGGAGTGGCTGGGCCCGTGAGCCATGGCCGCTGAGCCTGCGCGTCCGGAGCCTTTGCTCCGCAACGGGAGAGGCCACAACAGTGAGAGGCCCGCGTATCGCAAAAAAAATAATAATAAAAACAGCAATATAAATATTGTTGTTTTTTCCTCTACACCCCTGCTATTTCTTCCTAACTGAAACACTGTCATTGTATTGCTTTTGTCCTTTTATTATTTTATATATCTGGGCCTTCCAACCAAATGTTAAGCAGCCCACAGACAAGAGTTCTGCTTTTTGTACTTTTTAAATGCCCAGTCTCTAGCATCTGCCTTACAAGTGCATGATGAATAAAACAACCACTAATTACATAATTAAAAGAAGAGTAAACGATAAATGAATGTAAGAAGACCCCTGGATATTTTGAAAGATGTGGCAGATACCTCCTTGCAAAGGCCATAAAATTAGTAATTCTTAGAAAGTTCAGTTAAAACATTCAGACATATTTTCAACTTGTATTTATCTTTTAGGAGATCCATAATGTAAGCTTATCCTACTCAAAATATCCACTACTGCATATTTCTTTTTCATGTTGGCCTTTTCTCTTCTAAACTTTCTTTCCTACTTCTCCTATGAGCTAGATGTTATTTTTGTTTATTCCCTTCCTGCCTGTCCAGATAGGAAGGAAGCAGAGATGATTATCTATATCAATACAATATCTCCTCTTGCTGGGATCCCAAGAATAAAGAATACTATATAAAGTAGCATGCTATGTAAACCAAGGCTTAGAACATCCTGTAGTGAACCATCGTAAAATATCACTTGAAATTCCTACAGGATCTTCTGCCTGCTGTGTTTAATTCCTAAATCTCACGTTATTAAAAAAAAAGTCTGTTTGCTCTTTCATCAACACTCACATTACAGAATTTTTTTCATCAAAACTGGCTTAGTTTGGAGTGAGGAAGCAGGAACATATGACAAGTTAGAATTTCTTATATTTGACCCTTTGCTATAAATTTAAGCCCATGAATAGCTCAAAGCTCAGACACTGGGCCCAATTCCATTGTGGATATATATAATTTTATACAGAAAGCATAGACTCTGTCCTATTCTGTTTGTCTGTATAACAGAATTTTTGACAATACATTCAAGTGAAAAAAGTTTTGCCCAATTATATGCTGCCTACAAGATGCAGATTTAAGGACACATATAGGCTCAAAGTGAAGGGATATAAGAAGATAGTCCATTTAAGTAGAAGTCAAAAGAAAGCAGGTGAACTATATTTATATCAGACAAAATAGACTTTAAGCCAAAAATGGTAACAAGAGACAAAGAAGGTCATTATATAATTATAAGTGGTCATTCATTAAGAAGATATAATAATTGTAAATATATACACACTGAACATTGGAGCATCTAAATATATTAAGCAAATAATAACAGCTCTGAAGGGAGAAATTGACAACAATACAATAATAGTAGGGGACTTCAATAACCTCACTTTCAGCAATGGATAGATCCTCCAGACAAAAGCAACAAGGAAATGTTGGACTTCAACCATACATTAGACCAAATGGACCTTATAGACATTTATAGAACATTCCATTCAATAGCAGCAGAATACACATTCTTCTCAAGTGCATGTGGAACATTCTCTAGGATAGATTATGATAGGCCACAAAACAAGTCTTAGCAAATTTAAGAATACTGAAATCATACCAAGTATCTTTTCCTGTCACAGTGGTATGAGACTAGAAATCAACAACAAAAGAAAAGTTCAAAAGTTTACAAATATGTGGAAACTAAACAACACACTCCTGAAAAACCAATGGGTCAAAGAAGAAATCGAAAGAGAAATTTTTAAAATCTTAAAACAAATGAAAATGGAAACACAACACACCAAAACCTCTGGATGCTGCAAAAGCAGTTCTGAGATGGAATTTATAGCAATAAATACATATATTAAGAAAATAGAAAGATCTCAAATAAACAACCTAACTTTACATTTCTAGGAACTAGATAAAGAAGAACAAACTAAGCTCAAAGTTAGCAGAAGGAAGGAAATTACAAAGATCAGAACAGAAATAAATGAAATGGAGACCAGAAAAACAATAGAAAATATTAATAAAACTAGGAGCTGGTTTTTGGAAAAGATAAACAAAAAGCCTTTAGCTAGACTGACTAATAAAGAGAGCTCAAATTACTAAAATCAGATATGAAAGAGGAGACATTACAACTGATACCACAGAAATACATAGGATCATACAAGACTACCATGAACAACTATAGGCCAACAAATTAGATAACCTAGAAGAAATGGATAAATTCCTAGAAACATACAACCAACCAAGGCTGAATCAGGAAGAAATAGAAAATCTGAGCAGACCGATAATGAGTAAGGAGATAGAATCCATAATCAAAAATCTTCCAACACAGAAAAGCCCAGTACCAGACAGCTTCAGTGATGAATTCTGCCAACCATTTAAAGAATTAATACCAATCCTTCTCAAACTCTTGCAAAAAATTGAAGAGGAGGGAATAATTTCAAATTCATTTTAAGAGGCCAGCATTACCCTGATACCAAAGCCAGATAAGGACACCACAAGAAAAGAAAACTATACACTGAAATCCCTGATGAATATAGATGCAAAATTTCTCAACAAAATATTAGCAAACTAAATTTAACAACACATTAAAAGGATCATACACCATGACCAAATGAGATTTATCCCTGGGATGCAAGAATGGTTCACTACACACAAATCAAGAAATGTGATATACCACATTAATAGAATAAAATATAAAAGTCATGTGATTATCTCAATAGATGCAGAAAAAGCATTTGACAAAATAAAACATCCTTTCGTGATAATAGCCCTCAAAAAATTGGACATAGAAGGAACATATATCAACATAGTAAAGCTACATACAACAAACCCATAGTTATCATCCTATTCAACAGTGGAAGACTGAAATCTTTTTCTCTAAGATCAGAAACAAAACAAGGTTGCCCACTCTGACCACTCTTTATCAACATGGTACTGGAAGTCCTAGCTAGAGCAATTAGGCAAGACAAAGAAATAAAAGGCATCTAAATCACAAAGGAAGAAGTAAAATTGCCATTATTTGCAGATGATATGATCTTATAAATAGAAAATCCTAAAGGCTCAACCAAAAACTGTTGGATCTGATCAATGAATTCATTAAATTTGCAGGATATAAAATCAACATACAGAAATCAGTTGTGTTTCTATACACTAACAACAAAATATCTGCAAAAAAATAAAGCTATCCCATTCACAGTAGCATCAAATCAAGAAAATATTTATGAATAATTTAACCAAAAAAGTGAAAGAGCTATACAATGAAAACTACAAGACTTCAATGAAAGAAACTGAAGAAGACACAAACAGAAAGATATCCCTTGTTCATGGATCAGAAGAATACTGTTAAAATGTCCATACTACTCAAAGCACTCTATAAATTCAACACAATCCATATCAAAATTCCAAGAGCATTCTTTACAGAAATAGAAAAAATAATCCTAAAACTTCTATAGAACCACATAAGACCCTGAATAGCCAAAGCAATCCTGAGAAAGAATAAAACTGGAGGCAAAATATGTCCTTGTTCAAACTATACTACAAAGCTACAGTCATTAATACAGTATGGGGGCTTCCCTGGTGGCACAGTGGTTGAGAGTCCGCCTGCCGATGCAGGGAACACGGGTTCATGCCCTGGTCCGGGAGGATCCCACATGCCGCGGAGCAGCTGGGTCCATGAGCCATGGCCGCTGAGCCTGCGCGTCCGGAGCCTGTGCTCCACAACGGGAGAGGCCACAGCAGTGAGAGGCCCGCGTACCACAAAAAAAAAAAAAAAAAAGAAATACAGTATGGTACTGGCATAAAAATAGACACAGAGACCAATGGAATAGAATAGAGAGCCCAGAAATACATACCAGCATATATGGCCAACTAATACTTGACAAGGGAGCCAAGAACACTCAGTGGAGAAAGGATAGTCTCTTCAACAAATGCTCTTGCGAAAACTGGATAACCATATTCAAAACAATGAAATTGGACCCATATTTTAAAATTAACAAAAATTAACCTGAAATGAATTAAAGAGTTAACCATAAGACTTGGTACTATAAAACTCCTAGAAGAAAACATAGGGAAGAAAGCTCCTTGACATTGGTCTTGGCAATGATTTTTTTAGATATGACACCAAAATATCAAGCAATAAAAACAAAAATCAATAAATGGCACTACATCAAATTAAAAAGCTTCTGCATAGCAGAAGAAACAAACAACAACTCGAAAGGCAACTTAAGGAATGGAAGAAAATATTTGCAAACCATATATTGGATAAGGGGTTAATAACCAAAATATATAAAGAACACATACATTTCAATAATGAAAACAAATAATCTGACTTTAAGACGGGCAGAGGAACTGAATAGATATTTTTCCAAAGAAGCATGCAAATGGCCAAAAGGTACACAAAATGATGCTCAGTATCACTAATCTTCAGCAAAATGCAAATAAAACCACAGCGAAATATCACCTCACACCTGTTAAAATGCTATCACCAAGAAGAAAATGGCAAGTGCTGATGAGGTTGTTGAGAAAAAGGAACCCTTGTGCACTGTTGGTGGGAATGTAAATTGGTTCAGCCACTATGGAAAACAGTATGGCGATACCTCAAGAAATTAAAAATAGAACTATCGTATGATCCAGCAATCCCACTTCTGGGTATATAGCTAAAGGAAATGAAAACAGGATATTGAAAAGATGTCTGCAGTCCCATGTCCAATGCAGCATTATTCATAATAGCCAAGGTATGGAAACAACCTAAGTGCTGGTCAACAGATGAATGGATAAAGAAGGTGTGATCTGTTTGTCACATATCATACACACACACACACACACACACACACACACACACACACACACACACAATGGAATATTATTCAGTCATGAGAAAGAAGGAAACCCTGCCATTTGAGACAACATGGATGGACCTTGAGGGCATTATGCTAAGTGAGATAAGTCAGACAGAGAAAGACAAATACTGTATGATATCACTCATATGTGGAATCTAAAAAAGCTGAACTCATTAAAAAAGAGAGTAGAATCGTATTTATCGGGGGGGGTTGGGGAAATGGGGGAGATGTTGTTTAAGGATACAAGCTTGAAAGTAGTAGATAAATAAGTTCTGGGGATCTAATGCACAGCATAGTGATTATAGCCAACAAGAGTGTATTATAAACTTCAAGGTTGTCAAGAGAATAGATCTTAATTGTTCTCACCACAAAAAAGAAATGATAATTACGTGATGTGATAGAGGTGTTAGCTAATGCTAAGATAGTAATCACATTGCTATACATAAATGTATCAAATCAACATCTTGTACACCTTACACTTACACAATGCTATATGTCAATCATATCTCAATTTAAAAAAGAAAGAAAAAAGTTTCTATAATTCAGCAAACTTATTTGGTATCATATAAATAACAAAGAATGATCAAACCCAGAAAATATTATCCAGTTGCTCCTAAGTCTGGTGAAAAAGGCTGACCTGCTTACTTGTTGACATTCAGCTCTTATCTGCTATCATTCCAGCTGTCCATATAACTCAGTTATAGCAGAAAAAAAAGTTTTATAAACCAAAAACAACACGCAAAAGAAAAAGAAGGCAAGCTTATAAATAATATGTGTGGGCAAAATGAGTTATACTTTAAGTACTTATATTTTCTGTGGTTCTCACAATAAATGTGATAAAGAGAAAAAGATTGAAGATGTAAGTGGAGTGACTTAAGCTATGGCTTAAGCGTCAGCCACACCTGGGTTTAAATCCTGGTTCTGCAACTGTGACCTTGGGAAAGTTGCTTAACTTCTTTAAGTCTGTTTGCTCAGCTCTGAATTGAAATTCATAATATCTTTCTCATAATTGCTACTGTGAAGACAAAATGCAAAATATGTGCTTAATAAGTGTAGCTATTTTGTTGTAATTATTATCACAGAAGCTTTGCTATGTAGCACCTTGCCATCTAAATTAATTTTTGTATTTGTGTCTCCCTTTGAGCTTCTTCAAAACACTTTATATGCAACATTTTATTTGAATCTCATAACAACTTGTAAGCTAGATATGACAGACATAATTAACCTCATTAGGAAACCAAGATCAATGCATTGCCTCAGTCATCCAGCATCTGCCTCAGTCATCCAGCATCTGATAGCGTCGGGACAAGAATCCACGTCTTATCCTTATCTTCAAGAACAATTCTCCAGTCTGTTCTCACACAGCAACCAGAGAGAGCTCTTTTTTAAAAAAGCATCATCTGATGATAATGTTATCCCCTGCCTTTTTGTCCCCTTCCCCTCCCCTTCTTCTCTCCCTCTCCCTCTTTTCTCCATCTCTATCTCTCTCTTCTTTTAAGTTTCTAGTTTGAGATTGGTCCAGAAAAAGAAAATCCTGACTCCAGCTCAACTGGGTGAATCTCTATACAGGACAGGAAAGCCTATAGTCCTATGACTCAGTCCAGATAAACACCAGAAAGAAAAAAGAACAGGTCAACAGTAACCTAACTGAACAAGTGAATACTCATGAGTTTCTCTTGCCTCCTTCCTTCTACCTCATTCTCATTCTGCTCTGGAAAGATCAGAGGGCACTCCACTTAGAATGTCTCTGCTAGAAAACAGAAAGAGAAATACTGGGAGGGAATTTTTTGTGCAAAAACATTTATATTCACTTTCTTCTCAAAAATGTCGTGGGCAGAAAGTATGAGAAGAAAATATAGAAATACATGAGGCATTGCAAATATACGTCTAATATCCTAATATCAACTTGCTGTAGGTCAGTGATTCCTCAACTTTTTCAGAGTTGGAACATCATCCTTTAAAAGTTTCATAATGTTTTTAGAATTAAATGCAATTAAAATCAATTCGAATAACAATGACAGCTCTTTAACTGATGTTGCAAGACCATCATTGCTCTATACTGCAATGGAAAAATTTAGATTTCAAAGTTTTTCCATTTCAGTATATATTCAGAAAACATAGTTGTTTGTGACTGAGGACAGCATTTATCAGATCACTTTTATCCACAGAAGAAGCATGTAAGCATTTGTATTATGAGATACATTATGATGTTGAGGGTAGAATTTCCCCTTAAAACCCATCTCCTCCTCTCCTCCTAACTTTGCCACTAATCCTTAAATTTCATTATTAAAGGTTAATTCCTTTAGGGAGGCAATATTGTTTTATACCAAGTTTTATCAGAACAAAGATATAATCAATTGTAAGATGTACCACTATTTTATATGCCACTAAGAAAGAAAAACCAATGCCAATTATAAGACATCACCAATTGTAAGAGGCATCCCAATTTCAGAGACACTAAAATGTGAAAAATGTGAGTCTTAAACTCTATGAAATGAAGTAATTAGGGGGATGGACCTTAATATCAAACACATCTGGATGGACATCCTGTTTCTGCCATTGGATAGATGGCTTGCCTTGGGGAAATTACTTAACTTCTTTGAACCTCTTTCTTCTCCTCTGTGAAATTAAAATATTAATATACTCCTCTGTGGTTAGCAAGAATTACCTACAGCGAGAAAGAGAAATGTGCTTAGTGCAGAACCCAGCCCTTAGTTAGGGCTCCAAAATGAAAACTATTATTGTTATTAAGGAATTATCCTTTTAAATTAATTACCACTGGGGATAGTGGGGTATTAAGTCCCCACTGCCTCTGATTCCTGACTTTCAATGAGTTTGTGAGATCTGAGATAAAACAGATCTTCACAGATTGAAGCTTTTGACAAGACATTTGTTTGCAGGAGAGGAGATAAGTCCAGAATGGGGAAATGACTTAGGGAGGGAAGGGGGGGGGGTTGGGGAGCTGGATCACCAAGCCAAATAGTATTGTGTCTTCAAACTTTGGCTCAGGATTGCTTCTGGTTTCAACTTGATTCTACGTTAAGAATATACTCATACCTTTGAAAACAATGTTAAGTGAAAGAAGCCAATCAATAAAAGACCACATATTGTATATGATTCCATTTATATGAAATGTCTAAGAATAGGCAAATCCATAGAAACAGAAGTAGATTAGTGGTTTCCAGTGGCTGAGGGAAGGGGGATGGGGAGTGGTAGCTAAGGAGGATGGGTATTTAGGGTGATAAAATTAGATTGTAATGATGGTTGCATAACTCTTGAATATGCTTCAAACCACTGAACAGTACACTTTAAATGGGTGGATTTTATGGTATGTGACTGAAACCTCAATAAAGACATTCAAAAAATTAAAAAATACATTACTATATCCTGCTATTTTGAAGTCTAAAACTAAACTTTAAGAAAATCACTTTACTTTTTAAACTATAGAAACAGCTGAATACACTTAGAAAAAGAAATGTATCAACTTTACCTTAAATTACACATAAATCGATAAAACTCACAAAGTTCAGTTAAGGTTTTCACTTTATTTCCACCCACTACATGTAAAAATGGTCAATTCTAAACATAGTCTCCAATTTTGTGAACTTCAGAAGATTTAGTCACAGGGATAATGATTTAGCCTGTGTCATGAGCCGGCATGCATTGTGCACTGGGCATGCAAAGGAGCTTCTTATAATCAGGAGGGATATTCAAAATATTTAAAAACTGGATGGAGTCAGAAACTGAGTAACCAGAATGGATGCCAGCTGGAGGCCCCTTAGTTGGTGGAATTTGGAGGAGGCTGAAGGTCCAGGAGGAAGGGCCAGGGACATTGAAAGTGGTGGGATTGCAGAATGGGGGCACTTGGAAGCTCTAGCAGGGGCCTTTTAATAAGTGATACAAAAGATTTCAATATGTTATCAACTAGTTAGAGCTGTTCCAGGGCATTTCTGGTATGCCAACAGGATGCTCACCTGGTTCTCCAAATGTGGCCTTAAAATCTTAGAAGTTTAGAGATGATCTCTTTTCCTCCTGACATTTTACAGATGAGAAAACCAAGGTTGAGGAAAGGTGAGTGGCTTGCTTACAATGCATGAATAGTAACAGAGTCAGAAACAGGGTCCATACCTCCAAAATCTCAATCCAGATTAGATAAGGTAGGGAAAGTGGGCAAAACATCCTCATACCAAATTAACTTGCCCATTCATCATCTTTAACCATTTCCAAATCAAAGTTGCAATTTATCTCCTAGTTGTGTGCATAGCAAAAGCATATATATTCTTCATGAGAGTAAAAGACCTTGAACGTGGAAAACAAATGGACAGTGGGTCCGGACTTCCAGGTAATTACTGTTAAATGATGTTAATGTGAAACATCATGGTACACATGTAGCATTTCTCAACAGAAGCCATGCATCATTGCCAAAGCAAATTTGAAGAGAATAAATCAAAGGCATTTAAAATAAAATATATTGGCACATAATCTCATTTTGTAACTTTTGTCTTCCTAGTTATTAGAAAGAAAAGATTAGAAAAGAAATAACAAAAGCTAGGCAAAAATTATTGCACTCACCTTAAGTTTTATTTAGAGAATTGCCAATAGAATGATGCAGGAAAACTTTTTGGATGCATAGGGTTTTGTGTATATTGGGGAAGAGATGAAGATATTCACTCATTCATTCATATTTTAATAATAACTACTGATATATGAATGGCCCTTCACAGTTTTAAAAGGGCTTTACTGGGAATTCCCTGGAGGTCCAGTGGTAAAATCTCGGGGCTTTCACTGCTGTGGGCCTGGGTTCAATCCCAGGTTGGGGAAATAAGATTCCACAAGACATGCGGTGTGACCACACACGGACACACACAAAAATTGCTTTCCTAAACATGTAGTAGAAGACTATTGACACAGGAAATATTTCGCAATATATTGCTAAGTAGAAATGCAGGCTACAAAAACATATGCAGTTAAAATGTTATTTTTCTTTAAAAGGAAGAGTGTGTGTGTGTGTGTGTGTGTGTGTGTGTGTGTGTGTGTGTACCCATACATATAAAAAAGATTGAAGACACTGAAATACTATCTATTCTCCTTGGTTGATAAAATGATGGGTACTTCTTTGGTATTTTCCTTTTTCTTTTTCTGTTTTCCAAGTTTCTTGTGCTAAACATGTATTAGTTTTTAAATTAAAAAAAAATTTTTTTAGGGCTTCCCAGGTGGCACAGTAGTTAAGAATCTGCCTGCTAATGCAGAGGACACGGGCCCAAGCCCTGGTCCGGGAAGATCCCACATACTGCGGAGCAACTAAGCCCGTGTGCCACAACTACTGAGCCCGCGCTCTAGAGCCTGCAAGCCACAGTTACTGAGCCCGCGTGCCACAACTATTGAAGCCTACGCACCTAGAGCCTGTGCTCTGAAACAAGAGCAGCCACCGCAGTGAGAAGCCTGCACACCGCAACGAAGAGTAGCCCCCACTCGCTGCAACTAGAGAAAGCCCACACACAGCAGTGAAGACCCAGCGCAGCCAAAAATGAATAATTAAATAAATTTAAAAATTAAAATTAAATAAAATAAAATTTTAGTTGCTTCCATCTAGGCCAGCAGGCACTTGAAAAGATGTTCAACATCGCTAATATTAGAGAAATGCAGATCAAAACCACAATGAGATACCTCACACCAGTCAGAATGGCTATCATCAAAAAGTCTACAAAAAATAAAAGCTGGAGGGGGTGTAGAGAAAAGGGAACCCTCCTACACTGTTGGTGGGAATGTAAATTGATGCAGACACTATGGAAAACAGTATGAAGTTCTTTAAAAAACTAAAAATAGAGCTACCATGTGATCCAGCAATCCCACTCCTGGGCATATACCCAGAAAACACACAAACTCCAATTTGAAATACAATATATAGAATGGATAAATAACAAGGTCCTACTGTATAGCACAGGAAACTATATTCAATAGCCTGTGACAAACCATAATGGAAAAGAATATGAAAAAGAATGTATATGTATGCATAACTTTGCTGTACAGTGGTAATTAACACAATATTGTAGTTCAACTATACTTCAATAAAAAATAAATTAAAAAAATAAAAACACGTTGTTAGATTTAAAAAAAAAAAGAAAAGATACATGTACCTCAATCTTCATGGCCACACTGTTTACAATAGCCAAGACATGGAAGCAACCCAGGTGTCCATCAACAGACAACTGGCTTAACAAGGTGCACATATACAATGGTATATTACTCAGCCATAAAAAAAGAATGAAATATTGCCATTTGCAGCAACATGGATGGACCTAGAGGATATCATAGTAAGTGAAGTAAATCAGAGAAAGACAAATATAGTATTATATCACTTATATGTGGAATCTAAAAAATAATACAAATGAATCTATATACAAAAACAGAAACAGACTCACAGACACAGAAAACAAACTTACAGTTACCAAAGGGGTAATGTGGAGGGGATAAATTAGCAGTATGGGATTAATAGATAGAAGCTACTACATATAAAACAGATAAGCAACAGAGATTTACTGTATAGCACAGGGAACTATATTCAATATCTTGCAATAACCTATAAGTGCTTCCATTGAGCCTCATGACAATCATGTGACATATAACACCTCATTTGACAGAAGAGCATACTGAGTCTCAGAAGAACTGAGTGACCTGCTACTTGACAGGTAGCAAATATTAGAGCTTGGGTTTTCATCTTGGTCATTTGACTCTAAATCTTATGCTCTTTCCTCTACATCACAATGCTCAGTTCTCAGAGCTGGCTTATGTGATGGCTCAGGGTAGCACATTCAGAGCTATCTTTATGTTATCTTTGCAGCAGAGCATCATCCACTCATTTGTACCTGTTAGTCATTCTGTAGAAACCAATTTTCCAATTAAACGAGTAGCTGTTCTGGAAGTGGCACCAAAGTCTTGAAGCAATTAAGCTCCCGCAACAAATCCCTGCAGCTTATTCATTTGAGTAGCCTTTGTTCCAAAGCAGTACACTACGCACCACTCTCAAATCTTTAAAGCTTCCTGGATTCTCTCCTGGACTTTGTCATCTATATTACATGCAATTTTCACTCTTATCAGTTTTTATGAGGTATGTGTTTTTCTGAGACCTTTTTCTTAAAAGCTATTTCTTGCTTCGTAAAAGACCCAGTTCCACTGTGAAAAAGCAAGGAGAGTTATGAGCAGGTAGAGCTATAGAGCTAAATGTGACCACAAGCTCTGCTGGAAGCTCTGAAAATTACCGCATTCCCTCAATACCTCACAAATGAGCTGGGAAGGCTGCTGCTGTTAGCTTTCTGGGCATAGAAAGAGTTCTCAGTCAACTGAGAGTCCCTGCCTTAGGATTTACTGAATACTGTTTTATTCCTTGATTTTCACACAAATTTTGCAGCATCAGGTAAATGTTCTGAATGAGTGACATTGTCCAGATCAGAAAGATTTGGAGTGGAAGCTCTATAACCATTTTGTAAGGTACAAAGGGAAGATGTAGGTTAAGCCAAAATCTTCTGGATTTTGTGTTCCTTTGCCAGATGAAACTATCTTCATCCTTCAGAGAGTTGATGTGTGGTTCTGGGCTTAATAATGATGGTTTCTAGGTGTTTATTTCTTTATTCTGCTTTTTAAAAACAATGCATATCTTTGGCCAGAGGAGAGGATGCTGATATCTAAGTAATATGACCCAGATATGTCTAGACTTCATAGTCAGCCCTGTCCTGGACTCACAGACACCTTGAAGTAGGACTCAGCACTTCTATACTTCTCAACAAGAACAAATTCGACTCCCTGAGACATTATTAGAAACACAGGTTTTATTACAGATTTCATAGAGAGATGCATGAAAGGGTTATATCAAGCACCAGATGGCAAACTTTCACAGAAACTCCTATTAAACATCCCCATGCACCCCACAAAGTTCCCCTCGGCTACCTCTTCACCCTTTAATCTTGTCCACACATAGGCTTCAGTTTTCCCTGGTTCTGGATCTCACTGCCTTGTTCCTTGTCCCTGCCCTCCCCTTCTACCTCCTGCAAATAAATAAATAAATAAAAAGTTTCCAATGCAGAACAAGTTACTGAACTTTCTTAATCTTGCATCCTCATACCAATCACACTGTCCAGCAAAGAACTTCTTTTGGAATCAGTTGGGTATTATAAATTGCAAGCAATTTTTCTGTGTCACAAATAGTGTTGGCCATCACTAATTATTAGGAAAATGCAACTCAAAACCACTCTATTACCTCACATCTATAAGAATGACTATCATGAAAAAGACAAGAGATAACAAATGCTGGCGAAAACATGGAGAAGAGGGAACTGTTGAGCACTCTTGGTAGAAATGTAAATTGGTAAAGACATTATGGAAAACAGTATGGAGACTCTTCAAAAAAAATAATAAAAATAGAACTACCACATGATCCAGCAATTTCACTCCTGGGTTATATCCAAAGGAAACAAAATCAGTATCTCGAAGAAATATCTGCACCTCATGTTCACTGCAGCATTATTTACAATAGCCAAAACACAGAAACAACCTAAGTGTCCATCAACAGATGAATGGATAAAGAAATTGTGGTGTATATACACCCAATAGAATACTATTCAGCCATTAGAAAAAAAGAAGTCTTGCTATTTGCAACAACATGAAGGAAACTTGAGGGCATTATGCTAAATGAAATAAGTCAGAGAAAGACAAATACTGTATAATCTCACATATAGGTAGAATCCAAAAAACCAAACCCATAGAAACAAAGATAAGATTTGTAATTGTCAAAGGTAGGGGGTGGGGAGTAGGTGGGGGTTGTAGTAGCAGGGGATGATGTAATTAGGTGAAGGTGGTCAAAAGATACAAACTTCTAGTTATAGGATAAATAAGTTCTGAGGATATAATGTACAACATGATGACAACAGTTAACAGTACTGTATTGTATATTTGAAAAGTTGCTAAGAGAGTGGATATTAAAAGTTCTCATCATAAGGAAAAAAGTTGTTACTGTTTGAGTTGATGGATGTTAACTAATCTTATTGTGGTGATAATTTTGCAACAGGTACATAAGTTGAATAATTATGTTGTATACCTTAAACTTATACAATGATATATGTCAATTATATCTCAATAAAACTGTCGGGGGGGGGACCAATAGTGTTGGCTTACCGTGCCAATTCCTTCTGAAAAGGTGGGTCCAAGTTCCGAGGAGGTTTTCTTCAAGGGTATTTCAGTAAAATCTTGAGTCTGTCTTTAGCAGAGCCATCTAGTTGGGATGTGAAGAGACAGGGCTTGAGATGGGAGGAACCTAAGGAATTTAAAGTGAAGAAAAGAGAAATTAAAATTTATTAACTATTGTGCTGGGTTCTTAACATTCTTTATTTCATTGCATCTTCACAACTAAATTTTACAGATGAAGAAACTAAGGGCTTAGAGATGTTAAAATAAATTTGTAAAGTCTCATTGCTTCTAAGAAGCACAGCTAGGATGCTAAGCCAAGTCCATTTACTCCAAAGTCTAAGGTCTTTCCTTATACTCCATCACCTACCGTGGGTTTTGGATTTCCAATATTTAGAAAACTGCCTCCTCTACCATCCCATCAAGATCCCTGGCAGCTCAGGGGTACATCTGTCCACAGAAAGCCATTTCCCCTCTTACACTGACCTGGCCCAGGGACAGTTGGATTTAACAGCCTCTCCTGGCCCAGTCTCTCTTTGTCCCATTGCCAGTTCTATCCAAGCAGGCACATGAATCCCTGACATCTCATAGGAAGGTGAAAGTATTGGCATTGTTGGGAAAGGGATGATGGATGAACTTGAGTGCTGTAATGGAAAGGACCCTGAACCAAGATGTAGGCTACACAGACTACCACAGAATAAGTCAGTGTGTTTTCCTATCTTTGATCTCTTTGGAAACAAATGTCTGCATAAAATGAAGTGAAACAGGAAATAAAAGAGAATTCATGTTTGTGGACTGTTTCTCATAATGTCTCTCAAACATACAAAAGTAAACCTTTTTCTTTATTTTATATTTGAATGATTTAGCAACTTGACATGAACAGATTTAGTCTTGCAGTATAAAATAGGACAGAACATATTTTAGTTCTTTCTGTCTTCTCCAAGATGCATTATATTTATATATCCAGGGCAGGCTGTATGTAGACCTACTTCAGCTGCCCACTCAATGCCTGACGTGTCATTGCTCAAGTTACTTCTTTTCTTTCTGCCCTAATTTCATTGACTATAAAAGGAAGAATGTAGACTAGATAACCCCCAGGTTTCCTTCCAGCCATGTGGTTTACAGAGTGGTGAACTCTGCAAAGAATGACTTCCCTTGTGGGAAACACTGCCTCCTATTCTGTGAAGGATCTCAAACTCAACATATTTACCCACAATAATAGCTCCCTTAAGGTTCTCCCCAAAAGTACAGGTAGAAAGGGGGATAAGGGACAGAATGTAAAGAAAGCTGAGTGGAAGGTGAGAGTAAGTCTGAGGAAAATGTAATTGCGGGTTAACATGACTTTGCAGTTTTTTAGGGTACGTGTGTGGATTCCACTTGCTCTAGTTATTTATCCCCAAGTTTTATTTATTATATTTTACATAATAGTAACATTATACTACATTAAAGAGTAGACCATGTGGAATTCTTGATTTTGGTTTTTGGATTTTCAGAGAAATCACTTCAGAGACGGCCTTAGCTATTTGCCCACATGTATGTGGGTAGGGATTTTTCAATCATTAGCTGTTTGGATTTTAAACTTCTTCAGATAGTTACAAAAATTATACATTGATATAGAAATCCACTGAGAATTAAAGGAGCCCTGTCTCCTGGTTATTTTTGTACAGTTACACATGAGATTTATTCCTGGATTAGTACAGAGAACTTTTTGACTAGACTGAGATAATCCCAGACAGCTTGTGAATGTTGTCACTGACAGAAGGCAGGCCTGCATTTTGAAGACACTTGTCAGACTGTGACCTGTGCAGCATTTAACACTGTATCTCACTCGCTCATCCTTGAACCATTCTCTTCTCTTGATTTCTATGACACCAGATTCTCTTATTTTCCTTCTCTTTGTCCTCTTTTTCTTGGCCACCTTTCTAGGTCACCCTTCTTTTCACAACCTACTAGTCTACCTAGGAGCTGTCATTCACTCTCAAGATGCTGATCACCACCTCTACCCTGATAAGTCCCACAGCTATATCTCTAGCCCAGACTGTGTCTTGACCTATACACCTAAACATCCAACTGCCTACTCAACATCTACACATGGATGGCCCATGGGGATCTCTAACTCATGTCCAAAATGAATCTCATCACCTAACTCTAAACCTGACCCTCTCCTCTGAGTTCCCTGTCTCCACAAATGACTCCACTATCCACTCAGTTGCCTGAGCCAGAAAATTGAATAGCATCCTTGATACTTCTTCTTCCTTCCATACCCAACACCCATCCCATCGATCATCAGACTCAGTAGAATCTAACTCTGCATCATCTCTGGAATCTGGCCACAGCTCTTCTGCACTTGTGCTCCCTTAACCCAGGGGACCCCCATCTCTTACTTGGAACACTCTAATAGCTTCTCCTCTGATTCCCCACTCTGCTCCTCTTCATTCCATTCTCCACTTTACAGCCAGGGTGAGATTTTAAAAGAAGAAATCTGATCATTTTGTCCCTCTGCTTCCCATGGCTCTTAAGTTTAAGTCCATACTCCTTAAGATAGCTTACAAACCTTCTCTATCTTGAACTCCACACTCCAGAGTTAACACATTTTTTTTTCAGTTCTTCCAGAGAGCCACAATGTCTCTCACCCACAGGCTTTTACAAGTCCCATCTCCTGAACACTCCTACTTCCCTACTTTTGCTTCATTAACACTCAGAAGCCTTTCTTGACTCCCTCCCCCCAACACACATACCTAGTTATCACAGTGCATTAACTGCCCATCTTTCTGCTAGACTACATGGTCCATGAGAGTAGGTACCCTGCCTATTTTTAGTTATATCCCAGCACCCAGCACCCTGCCTAGCATATAGGAGAAGTTCAATAGATATTTGTAGAATAAATGAATAAAAAATAAATGTGTCACTGCTTTGTACTAGCAGCAATATCAGTATCTTAAGCCTACTTTATTTGCATGCAGCGTAAGCTCACTATTGAATCCAAAAAAAAGGATTCTAGTTCTGTTTTCTTTTTTTAAACTTATCTTTAAGCAGTAGAACCCTGTTTTTTTTTTTTTTTCCAAATGAAATGTGTGTTAGAGCCCAATTTATATAAAGTGGATAAAAATAGAGCTGCATATATTGAAACTGGGCTGGGGAAGCATCATCTACCCACCCCTTTTGATCCTGAGGGATTTCTGCAGGACTCATTAGGACACTCAGAACTTAGTTTAAAAACCACTGATCGAACCAAATCCTACTGCAACTAGGCAGGTACATTCATATCACTTGAGACTTTGGTTTTTAAAATCTTCTGAGAAGCATCCACTAATAGAAGAAGGTGCTTGTTTATCTAAAGAAATGAGGACTCAAATATGAGACCATCAAGTAACTCTAGTTCAGCTTTTCTGATGATGCTTTTCTAACCCAGAATGAAAGAGTAAAGTACACTTTGAAAGATTCAGAGGCTCAAAGTACTTCAAGACATAGATTGACCACACTTTACCATGAACCTTGACATCTGGGTGTGGGGGGTGGTTCAGAGTGAGTGAAAGCATAAGAGGATTTCCCTGATGGTGTTTCTGCTTTGGTTGGAGTCTGAGGTCAATCACATGTGTAAAGTTCTAATCCTCATATGCAGGTGTGAGTTCCTTATGTTGCTGATACTCAGCATTGAAATCTAGGATTCTTTTCATTAGGAAATTTTTTCTCACAGTGTTTTCTGCTAAAGGGAACCAACTTGCTCCAGACAGAACAGCATTTAGAAAAGCACAAGAAGAACATTTTTCAATAGGAAATCACACAGTGAAATGTTGCTTGGGCAGATGAGCCACAGCTGGAAATGACTGAGAGGAAAGACTAGTCAAGGGCCCACACAATACACTGGGGGAGGCTGTGGCATCAGCTCTTATCAGAGGGCCATCAACACTTAGTGTACCAACGGAAGCCTTGGTCTTAAAACCAGCAAGAGACAATTTCCTCTAAATTTCTTGGGGGGAAAAATGGGAACACTTTCATGCCTATAAATACGGTTTACTTTGAATGCAGGCAAAACTTGAAGCATGAATAAAAATCTGAGTAACTTAATGACTATACGATCAGGAAGTGTGGAACAACCTCTATTAGACAAAAGTATGATAAAAATTTATTTTCTTTCACTGACTATAACATTAAGAAGAAGTCAAGAAAAATGCTCTACATAATAATGGATAAATTTAGGAGCAAGGGCCATTGGAAAGAGGCTACCTCTAACTCTGCTTATGCTTAAAACATTGTTGACAGTCACTAAATTTGACACAAGTGTACTACAAAAATTTATTCTTTGCTGAGGCAGATGAGGCAAATAGATCACATTCGTAACAGTACAGTCAAAACCTAAGTACTTAAGAGATGTTCAGTTCAGTTCCTGGCTAAAGAGCTTACAATCTACTTTTAGCCTCAGAAACAGGCAAGCAAATGAATTGTAGAGGGTATGGCAAGTGTTGCAATAGCTGGAAGCACAGGGAGAACACAGGAGAGGAATACCTAACCCAGCATGCGTTCTGACCAGGGGAGGCTTTGACAGGAGGTGATAGCTGGGCTGTCTTGAAGGTAAATAATGCAGAAAGGAGGGAAAAGGGGAAAGGGTAGTGGAGGTGAGATGGGGGAGGGGTTCTAGATGAGAGAGCAGCATGTACAAAGAGGAGAAAGTGTTGCTTGTTTAGTAGTGTCATATGGTTAGAACATAAAGTGTTTGTGAGGGGATGGCAGGAGATTTAGCTAAAAAAGTAGGGAGGACTAAAGCCATAAAGGACATGAAGGTGTCAAGCTAAGGAGGGTGAACATCAGTCCTTAAGGTTACAGGGAGCCATTAAGGGAAATAAACAGAGAAATAACATGATCAGATAAGCAATTTGGAAAGAATCTATTAGTAGCAGCATGGTGTCAAAGTATAATTTTCAAAAAGTTTTTAAAATGAGCCTCATGTTAATATAGAATGGACACTGGTCAAGAATTTTATTTAACTCATTAAATAATGAGGGAACCAGTAATTTAGGTAAGCTGGTTCCAAGACACTTGAAGAATGGGGGTTTACATAGGCTCTCAGGAGAGGAATCAAAATGAGTTTCTTATTCTTTTAAGTTAGAGACAGTTCTGGTTAGTGTTAGATCAATAAAATCTTGGGATTATCTCTTTTAGGGACAAAACTGTTTGCATCTCTACCAAGCAAAAATCTACAAGTTAACATGTAACTGCCTAGGGTGTGAGCCCTTGCCTTACAAATTCCAATAATAATAATGATTTAAAAAAACAACTCCAATAGTGGTACATTCCATAATGAAATCATTACTGGATAGACCTGTTAAATAACACATCACACTGAAAGGATCTACTGCACAGCCTTGGCCTTTATTTCCAAGCACTGTATGCTTTTTCTTAACAGTGGAAGGAAGAGGGGATAAGATGGAAGCTTGAAAAACAAAAACAAAAACACACAGTTAAAAGCCAGTGTAATAATTTTAGGAAAAGTTGGAAGATGACAAGTATAAACTAAGGCAATAGCAGTGGGATGGACAGCTAGAGAAAGGGTTTGAGCAACTTTTAAGAGAATAGTGGGAATATCACTTGGCTGTTAATGGAATGTGGATACTAAGGGAAAGAAAAGATCCATGGACAATTCTCAGGTATTTTGGCTTGTGTGATTGAACAAAAGTATTATTCTTCCAGGTAGGAGTGGAGAAGGGGGAGTAGTTGGGGAGTATCGTGTAAAGGCAGGGGAGAAAGGCTGAGTTCTGTCTAGAGAGTGTTGATATGAAGGGATAATCTGCCTGTAAAGGGAATCGCCAGCATGTGAGCCTGCTCTCAGAAGACCAAGCTGGAGATACGGACAGAAGAGTTATTTGCACGCAGGTAGCAGAGTGCACGTGCACATTTCACTTATGCAAATCCAAATATACACCTTTGGCAAAGCAAAGGAAGAACAAAAGGGATAGAGAAAATCAATAGTTACAATGATTTTTCCCACCATTCTTCTCATACAGCTTACGTCCCAAAATTGCCTCGTCCCAAGACGAGAGGCAATACTCTTAGCAAGTTTCCATTTCCCCGTCTAAACATTCCCTCCTGCTGAGTGTTGGCCTTGTATTTAAAGATACTGTGCCTATTTTTTTTTAAATAGTTTTGGTCCTAAACCCAAGTCAAATACATATAACCTGGTGCTCACGTGAAATTCAATAATCTCTTCCAACACTGAAGGAAAAACCATGGAGGCTTATGGAACGTTGTTTTCTACTGTGTTCATAGACTATTAAAAGGATCTCTAAGGCTAAGTTATATTATACCTTACCCTTGACTTTAGAACATTCCCTCTTCATCCCCACCCCCAAAACTCCATGTCTCAAAATGTGACCCCACTATAGGTAAAGCCAAATGGTTCAACTATGTCACTGAAGCAAATTTGAAAAAAGAGGGTAGAGTCTAGGATGTAACCCCAGAGAACACTGACCGCTAAGTAGGGCTCAGACAACCAAAGATCTTGAAGGAAACTGAGAGCTGGCTAGCGAGGCAAGAGGAAGGAAAAATCAGAAGAGGATGGAAGTTAAAGAAATTTCAAGAAAGGGATGGTCTGTAACTTCAAATAACCACTGGGTAAGATAAAGGTAGAAAAATGTCCATTAGATTTGGTAATAAGAAACTGTTGGCCTTAGCACCAAATCTTACAGAGAGGTAGAGAGGGGGCAGAAGCAGTTAAGGAGTGAGGAGACGATAAGGAAGAAGAAACAGCAAGTGTAACTTACAGCTTTTTTTTTTCCAGGAAGAGTAACTATAAAGGGAAGGAGACAATTTGAAGAGAGTCACTATATATAATTGCTCAGGTTGTGTAATGGTCAGTCCCAGAAAACCTGGTCACCATGTTGATTCTGTGAATGCTCCCTGCTGGGCACATGCAGTTCACAATAGGATGTGGTAGCCTGTTTTGAGGGGGACACTGGATTGAGGAAGAGCTGTTTGTTTGTTTGTTTAGTATTAAAAAATTAACTTTATATATTTATATATATATATTGGGAGGAATTTATATATTGGGAGGAAAGAGGTATCAGAGAGGAGGAAGTTGTGGTGTGTGTGTGCAAATCTGTGTGTGACACAGAGAGAGAGGGAGAGAGAGAGACGGTGGGGGGACAGTTGAGAACATGTGGTTCTGAATAGGCAGGAGGGGGTTTAATCAGAACACACTGGAGTATTTAACTTTGGATAGAATGAAGAATACTACTTACAGTGAAATGGAGGAAAGAGTGAGAGAAAACAATTTGATCGTGGTACAAGTTGGGGATTTATCAGGAAGTTGAGGTGTGTGTGTGTGTGTGTGTATGTGTGTGTAGGAGAAAAATGCCTTGACTGAGAGTAAGGGCATGGGGAAAGGGAATTACTTTTAGCCAAATGATGGGGAAGAGAGCTTGAAGTTTGGACTAGCCACTGAAGACAAGGAGACGAGGGATAACTCAGCACCCAAAACGATTACTGTGGTATTGAGGGTCCAGCTGATAGAAGAGACCACAATTTTATAGTGGAAACAACCCTTGGCAAAGCTTGAAAACAAATGCTGAACTAGTAACAAAGAGTAAATGATGGAAAGATTCCATTTAAGCCTTTTTATTTTGCATTTTAAAAAAAGAGAGAGCTGAATAGGGTTTGTAATCTACTGAAGAGGCAAAAGAGTATAGGAAAAACATTATAGTCATTCACTGAGTATATCCATATGCAGACTATTAAACAGTAAACTGTAAAACTAAAAGAGATGATGTTACATAGACATCAAGTACACAGGACCACCCCTAGGGTGTGAGGGGCCATAATCAAATATATTTTTGCTCAGTTCCCTGACTATAAATACAATTTGATTTAAAAATTGCATGACAAAATTTATGGGCCAATCTGAGAAACAGTGGTTTATCAGTGAAGATTTAAAATAGCTGATAGAAAAGAGATAAAGAATTTGTTTACTGTCCAATCAGTACAGATGAATATTCTTCATAGAGTCCAGGTACCATCTCTTCCTGTTCTTTAGTGTCAAATGAGTTGTTCTGGGCTAATTTCATATGTCCCACAGCTGGAAAAAGGTAGCAACACCATTACTACTCACAATGCCATGGCTCTTTGGAACCTGCCTGAATTTAAACAATATAGATTTCTTACTTCCGCCGTTCCCTAATACCATTTACTGTCTTTAATACTGGTTATAGCATTACTCATGAGGCTGCACCATCTATCATGCCAATCACTCTCTCAAAGTTTGTCCTGTGCTTCCATGATGATGACCACAAACATGAGGCCAGAGTATGCAAAAAAATGTGAACAGTAATTTGTTTTCTAGTCAAGTTAAACTTACTGATAGAAATTTTATAGTGAAGGCATAGAGAAATATCTTCTGATCTTTCCTTCTCTTAAACCCATTAGGACTAATCACTGCATTCCATATATATATACATCAATATGTATAAAATAGATAACTAATAATAAGAACCTGCTGTATAAAAAAAATAAATAAAATTTAAAAACTCAAAAAAAATAAAGGGAACTATATTCAATATCTTGTAATAACCTATAATGGAAAATAGTCTGGAAATAAGTGAATCACTGTGCTGTACACCTGAAACTAACATAATATTGTAAATCAACTATACTTCAATTAAAAAGTCTAATAGTTTTAAAAAAAAAAAGAGAGAGAGAAGGCACCACTGCCTTCCAAACACTTCACCAGCAGGGAGGATAAGTGAGGGACCCAGGGGCGGAGCCAGAGGATGGATCCCATTAGCTTAAGGTCAGTCCCTGATCAGGAAAGGCTTAAGACCCCCTGGGACAGCATGACTGTCATCAATCAAAAAGATTCATTAGTATTGCAGAGCAATGGCCTTTAAAAATCCCTGGAGGAGACAAGCAAGGCCACCCCTGCAGGCTGTCTGACACAAGGCCGGGAGCCTGTGGTAGAGGTGGGGTGACACTGATGAGGGAAGGAGGGTGTGCCATAGAGAACAAGACGCCCACTGCCACCCTGCCGCCCTTGGGTGCTTACACTGGGAGTGACTCCACAGTTGGAACACACGTGGGTGAGAGTCGGAGCATGGCCAATACATGCTGCTCAAGCCCAAGTCAATGCAGGGTCACCAGTACCCCAAAGCCCCGACCTTGTCCTTAGTCCTACATGAGTGAGAATCTCCCCAAACCAGCATGTCCACACCATCCCAGTGGCCCTGCCACCCTGCAAAAGAAATATCTTGCTGGCAATGGGAGCAATCTGTCACCAGGTCACTCCTGAAGCCAGGCCCTGGCACCAGACCCCAGGCTCCACTTCATAGGCATGAGTCTAAAAGCTCCACTGGGCATTATGGCCAACATGGTGGGGGAGATGGGGTGAGGTGATAAAGAGTCAGAAATTGCCCTAAAGGAGAAATGGACCCCTGAGAGAAATAAGTACCTGGGACCATGTGGGTCCTGGTTAAAGCGGGGTACTTTGCCCAGACATTACTTTGCCCAGTATTGCCAGCTGTAGTGATACTAGTCACTGGAGGAAGACTTAAAAACTTTTGAGGAGGGGCTTCCCTGGTGGCGCAGTAGTTGAGAGTCCGCCTGCCGATGCAGGGGACACGGGTTCGTGCTCCGGTCCAGGAAGATCCCACTTGCCGCGGAGCGGCTAGGCCCGTGAGCCATGGCCGCTGAGCCTGCGCGTCCGGAGCCTGTGCTCCATAACAGGAGAGGCCACAGCAGTGAGAGGCCCGCGTAACGCAAAAAAAAAAAAAAAAACCTTTGAGGAAAGCACTTCCCTCCACTGGGACCCATGTGGGATCAGGTCTGGGCTCAGGTGCAGGATGGCACTGCACATCTCAGTCCTCTCAAGCACTGGAGAGGGACCTACAAAATTCCAAGGAAGGCATTCCAAAGCTGGGGCCCAGGGCAGAGACCCAGAATGTCTAGCCTAAGGGAGGCACAGCATGTACCCGCTTTATGAAAAGAAACTCTTATATTTTTTAAAGTTCCGTGTAAGCCCCTCTCTGATAACACCTCTCTCCCTCCATACTCAGAGATAAACAATATCCTAAAATTTTCCTTTTTTTTCTTTACGGTTTTACCACATATATTTGTATTATTTAAAAAAAAAAAGATAGTTTGGTTTTTCATTATTTGAACCTCACATAAATAGAACAAACTTGTATATATTCTTGCTTCTTCCTTGAATCCATGGATCAATTAGGAGAAAATAAAAAAGAGAGGCCCGTGTACCGCAAAAAAAAAAAAAGTTTACTTAGGTTTGATAATGTTAACAACGGGGGAAGCTGGGTGAAAGATATATGGGAATTTTGGTACTGTTTTTGGAACACTTCAGTAAGTCTAAAATTATTTCAAAATAAAAAGGGTTTTTTTTAAGTGGAGAGGGAAGAGTTTGAATGAAAAGGAAAGGCAAATGCAGACAATCATTGAAGCTGAATGGTGGGTATGGAGGAGTTTGTTTTATGATTCTCTCTACTTTTTTTTGTATGATTGAAAATTACTACCAAAAAAAATTTTTTTAAGGAAAACAATCACAACAACAAAAAATTTATCTGGTCTGGGTTTTCACTTTGTGGGACAATTTTAAACAACTGATTTATTTTCTTTAAATTTTTTTGGACTACTATTTTCTATTTCCTCTTGAAGAAGTTTTGGTAGGTTATATTTTTCTAGGAATTTACCCATTTCTCTAAATTTTCCAATTCATAGCCTTAAAGTTGTTAATAATCCTTCTTATTAATCATTTAATTATCTGCTTCAACTGTAGTTATCTCTTTTGTTCTAATATTTATCTGTAAGAGGCTTTTCAAAGAAAGAATTTTGGGCCTTGTTAATTTTCTTTTATATTTTTTTCTATTTCATTGATTTCTGCTGTTACCTTTATTATTTCCACACTTTTATTTATTTTTATTCATTATTGTTTTTCTAACTTCTTAGTTCATTGTTAACTTTTCATGTTTCCTAATAAAAGCATTTAAGGATGTAATTTCTCACTAGATCTTACTTTATCTGCATTGAATACATCCTGATTTATAGTACTTTTGTTGCCACACATTCTAGTATTTTCTAATTTCTATCATAATTTCCTCTTCGGGCCACAGGTTATTTAGAAGAGGATATCTTAATTTTCCACATATGGGCTTTTTCTAGTTATCCTTTTGTTACTGATTTCTAACTTAATTGCATTATGGTCATAAACTGTGATCTGTATGATTTCAAACTTTTGAAAATTGTTGATATTTGCTTTATAACTCAGCATGTGATCAATTTTCAAAAATGTTCCATGTTGGTTGAAAAGAATGTGAATCCTGTAGTTGTTAGATACAGTGTTATCAATGCTTATTCAATCAGAGCCAGCTTATTAATTGTGTTGTTATAATCTTCTATCTCCTTACTGATTTTGTCAGCTTGATCTAATTACTTACAAGTTTACAGAACTCTTAAATTTTCCTGGAGAACTGAAACTTTTATCCTTATGAAATGGTTGTCTTTAGAGTTTTCTGTCTTAAGGACTGTTTTGTCTGATACTAATATAGCAAGACCAACTTTCTTGTGGTTAGTGTCTGCATGGTATAATTTTATCACACTCCTAGTCTCAATTTTTCTGAATCCTTATGTTTTAAACATGACAGATAAACAGAATATAGCGGAACTCTTTCAAACAGAACATATATGTATACACGCACGCACGCACACACACACACACACACACGCACACACACCATCTGTAAATCTTTGCCTAATATGTTGGGCATTGAGTCTATTTTTGCTTATTTTAACTCCTGAAATATTTAAATTTATTTCTACCATCTTATTTTCTGCTTTTTAATGTGACTTGAGCCTTCAATATTTCTTTTTTCTCTGTTTTCATGCACTTTTGTATTGAATATTTTTCTCTTTCCCCTTTTTTTCCTTTTTAATTAAGAAGTTATACACCCTTTTGGTAGTTATTCTGGAAATTTTAACTTGGATACTTAATATCGTTACCATTCTCCCAAACAATAAAAAGGACAGAATACTTGAACTTTGATCATTCCACTCCCAATTTACCTGCTATTCATGGCTGTGTATTTTATTTCTAGCTAGCTTTTGAAAATCTCTTAAGAGATTATTATTATTGTTGTTCTTTTTAGCCCATATTTATTTACAATTAAACACGTATTTAGCACTTTCCTTGCTCCTCACTCCTTTATTCATCTCTGACCTTCCATCTGTGTTCACTTTCTTCAGGAAGAAAATGAGAGCAGCCTTTAGAATTACCTTTTGAGGGTCTAATTGGTGGCAAGCTCTCAGTTTTTGTTTGCTTGTTTGAAGACGTATGATCTTTTCCATTGTCCTTGAAAGAAAATATACAAATTTAGGTTGACAGTAGTTTTCTTTTAGTACACTGGCTTCCGTGGTTGTTAGGTTTAATTGTTGTCCTGTTGAAAGTAATCTGTCTTTACTTTCTTTGGCTGCTTTTACATTTTTTCTCTTTGTTTATGGTATTCTGCATTTCTACTGGAATGTGCCTAAGTGTAAATTTCCTTTTATTTACACTTATTGGGATTGTTGGGCTTTTTGAATCTATGGTTTGTCATTTCTTGGAAATTCTCAGTCCTTATTCTTTCAATTATTGCTTTCACTCATTCTTTCCTCTACTGTCTGCCTGGAATTCTGATTAGATCATTGTTATATTTCTTACAATATCTCCATGACTTATAACCACTCTTTTATGTTTCCATTTCTTTGGGCTAAATTATGTAAAATTTTTCAGATCTATATTTCTTAATCCATTTTCTAGCTGTGGTTATTCTGGTATTAAATCCATCCATTGTATTTTTAATTTCAGATATTACATTTTAAAGTTCTAGTAGTTCTTTTGAGTCTTTTTCAAATCTGCTGGGTCATGTTTTATGTATATTTTCAATCCCTTCTCTCATTTCTTTAAATACATGTAAAATACTCATTTTATAGGCTGTGCCTGGTAATTCCAATGGCTAATGCTTTGTAGTCCGATTCTGTTGTTTGTTGTTTCTGCTGGCCCTTGTTCGTGGTTTATTATTTCCCTTTGTATTTTGTTATTTTTGACCATAAGCTCATATTTCTTTAGAACTTATTGATGGGAATTCTTTAAGGCTTGTGTTGAAGATGGGTACCCCCAGAACAGATTTGTATTTGTTACTGCTAGGTGTCTTGGAACTAAACATTGAGGTTTACTTTAAACTTAATTCTTGACTTGAGTTTTTTGGACTCCCAGGTATAGTGTGGATTTGGGCTGCAAGCCTGTGTGTTGTCTGTGTTACAAATCCTCAAGGAATTTTTTGTTTTTTCTCTCCCTCCATTTAGAGTCATCCTCAAGGCAGCAATTTTCCTTGCAATTTTCTGGGGGTGGAGAAAATGCGGTAGATTTATATGTAGTTCATCCTTTCACAAAATGGGTAGTCTTTTGGGCATCCAGGTTTAAGAAGTGGTGGATGGGTCTATACTTAGACTTCTAACTTTGTGCACACCTTAACCAATGCATTCACTCATCTGGCAAAAGCCCTCAAGGCAAAAGACTCTCTAGGTTTTTGTTTATTTCTCGGGTTCCCACTTGCATTTCTTTTTTTTTTTTTTTTTTTTTTTTTTTGCGGTACGCGGGCCTCTCACTGTTGTGGCCTCTTCCGTTGCGGAGCACAGGCTCCGGACGCGCAGGCCCAGCGGCCATGGCCCACGGGCCCAGCCGCTCCGCGGCATGTGGGATCCTCCCGGACCAGGAGGACACGAACCCGTGTCCCCTGCATCGGCAGGTGGACTCTCAACCACTGCACTACCAGGGAAGTCCAGAACTTGGGTCTTTATCCTAAGAGTAAAGGAGAGCCACTGAAGAGTTTTAAGCATGTGAGTGACATAATCTAATGAATGTTTTAAAAGATTATTCTGGTTGCAGCAAGGGTAACATATGTAAATATGGCAAAAATATCAATTAGGAGGTTGCTGCAAAAAGCCAAGTGAGAGCTTACAAATAGCTAAGCTACAGCAGGGCAGTGTGCGTGAGCACAATCAGATGGATCTGGAAAATATACAGGACATTATGAAGAAGAAAGTCAAAGATGCTGCTCGGGTGACTGGTTTGAGCTGCTGAGAGGCTGATGGAGCCAGTCCCTAAGAAAGAGAGACCGAAAGAGGGTCAGCCATCGGGGGGTGAGTTTAGTTTTAGAATGTTGTGGAGCAAGGCTTTTTGTGCCCTGCTTTCTACCCCATTGGCTCATCTCTGATTTCCATGCAGCTGTGGGGAACAAGTCCCTGTACTCTGAGTTTCCTACTTATGCTTTTCTGCCACAGAGCTTTCTCCAGAGCTGGGGAAATTCATTCAACCTGGCAAAGATGCAGCCTGGAAGTGCCTCAAGTTACCATTTCCTGGGGGCAGTCTGCATCTAATGGGTGCTGGGAGCTGATGGACGATATCCCAGGCTCCCTCATTCAGAGAGAGAATTCTGAGTCTCATAGACAGTGATGGTCAGTCTATGCCCATAATGATTACAGCTCAGCAATGTATCCTTTATGGACTTTTCCTCCTTCTCTGTTTTACTATTCTTGCTCCCTCACTCCTGCTTCCTGGAACTGTCTTTCCAAATAAACTTCATGCATCTAAGCCCTTGTCCTAGGCTCTGTTTGAGGGAGGGAGGTCCAAACTGAGATAAATTTCTGGAGGACTTCAAAGTGAAGACTTACTTCAGACCTTCAGAAGAAGAAATTTGGGGTAGAAGCATAAAGTTGTGCTTTCTTTCCAGTAAAGGCTGAAAACAAAGAAGTAGATTAAATCATCCAGTGAGAAAAGAAAGGAGCTTATGAGGGAAACCTGAGGGACAGTAACATTTTAGGCACTGGCAGAAGAAGAGACAGGAGACTGGCAAAGAGATGACCAGAGAGGCAGGAAAAGAACCAAGAGAGTTAGCAGACATGGAGGCCCAGGGAAAAGGAAACTTCAAGAAAGAGGGAGTGATTGGTAGTGTTAAATGCTATTGAGAAGTCAACAAAAGTATAGATAAGTAGCCATTAGATTTAGCAAATAGAGTTCATTTGTGACTTGGTGAGAAAACAACTCTAAAAGCATGATGAGGCTGAAGCTAGGAAACAAAGAATTGAGTGTTTTGGGGAGAAGTGAGAATATGAACAGAGTAAATATAGGAAACTCTTTTAGGAAGTTTGGTTTTAAGGGGAGGAGAAAGATGAGAAGATATCTGGTTGAATGAAGTAGGGGTGTGTGTGTGTGTGTGTGTGTGTGTGTGTTAAGATGGGAGATACTTGGGCCTGTTTAGTTCATAAGAAGATTGGCACAGAAAAAACGTTGAAGGTAGGGGAGAGTGAGGAACAACAAAGATAATGAGTTTCTAAAAAGAAAGAAAAGGATGAATTCCAGGTAGATAGTTCAGTTCATTCTGAGGGAGGGACTTGTCTTCCACTGAAATAACAACCTGGTTCCCTGCCTGTTTCAAAGATGATACAGGTGGATAATTCCAAAACATGGCTGCATATTTCTTTTGCACTAAATTGTCTTTATCTGATAAATTTTAGTTGAATTTAACCATTGATAGTACTTGATAAAAAATATATATGTCCATCAACTAGTTTACTTGATGTTACCATATTAAGATTGTAATCCCTCAGATGTTACATGGGTATTTGCTTGACAGTGAGTGAAAAATATGTGTTCCTCAAGTAGCGGAGAGAAAGGGAAGCATCATTAAACCTTAGTCTAGTGATGTGGCATTATGTGACCTCATCTGCCTTTTTTAGGGGAAGCCAGCAAGTCATTTGCTGCTTTGTGGTCTGTTCCTCGTTTATAAACTGAGACTCATATAATTGGTATTTATGATTTGATTTATTCCTGGATATTGGTCGTAAACTGAGCTTCTGTAAGTTAAACATTTAATATCTGTGAAGATAGTGTTCCTGAAGATACATTTTAATACTCTAAAATACCAAAATCAATCATGGAAAGACGAATACATGATTTTACAATGATTTTCTAAGTTTGTCAAGAAAAAGTCAAAGTTTCAGATGCTCTTAGAGAATTCTTTTTTATCACCTGGTTGAGGCTTCTTAAAAA
The DNA here is from genome assembly GCF_059928025.1 of Delphinapterus leucas. Classification (NCBI taxonomy): domain Eukaryota; kingdom Metazoa; phylum Chordata; class Mammalia; order Artiodactyla; family Monodontidae; genus Delphinapterus; species Delphinapterus leucas. Next base: position 42,101,963 of record NC_143141.1, read on the forward strand.
TGCCTGTCCAAAGAAGTTCTAACTAAAGAAATTTTATTTTTCTGATAAATCTCCCTGAAGCAAGAAAATGCTTCAGTGCTCTAAAGACCTTCAAACTGTGATGAAAATTAGGGCCATCTGTCTAAAAACTATCATTGCAGATTCAGTGGTGAAATTTCTTTGAATGTTAAAGTTTTCCTTATTGCTATGTTCTCTTCCTTTTCTCCTTCTCCTGCACCTCCTCATCGTCTTCCCATCTCCATGCCTGATTTCAGCATCATTAAACACCCAGAGCACATAGTAGCTGTTATCTTTAGCAGGCTCTGTGGATAAATTATCTGATGCTATTCTACTGGTTCTTATGGCTTCTTCCCTGAATAGTTAGTGTTTTGCCAACTATCTTCTAAAAGTGATCCACCCAACTTTTGCTTGCAATAAAAACTTCTCCCTTTGATGTCTTGGGGTAGCTCTTTTTCAACATAAATGGACAACGCCTTTGCAAAAGCATTGTCTAATTCAGATGTTATGGATTTGCTTCATGTACACCTGCATCCATCAAATCAAAAGTTGTTCTTTACTTCTGGCACCACTTCACATAAACGCAGCTTCATTTCTCCTGTCACTTATGATGAGAGTCATAGGCAGTCACATCATGAGATTTGACCAATACTGGGAGAGTCATATTTACAATAATAAAGGTCATAACAGCAGGGGTCTAAAGTGAAGCAATTGTGAGTCAGGAACCATCTGTACTCTTCTATCAGTGTTTATTGTGAGGATTAAGAGCATAAAGTGCTTCAAAAACTGCAAAACCTTATACAAGTGGGAGGAATTATTGTAATCCAAACCTGTATAATATATACAAAACCACACAAACCAAACAGCACTAAGGCGTTGCTCATACAGGTCTGTGTAGCTAGAATTTGAAGCATTTCTTTTCCCTAAAAATCACAGGCTTCTTCTTGCTGAGTTTCAGAAGAATTTTGGTCACCATAGAAAAGTAACACCCAGTGAACAATCCACCCGTGACTAGGAAAGGAGCCATTCTTTCTCCAGCCTCCTCCCTGGTCCCTTCCATCCCTGTACATCACCCCTGGTCTTTCTCCCTGGCCTTTGGCGGAGCCCACTGTCTGCCACTCGGGAATGACATCTCTCACCTTGGAGTTTTCAGGCTTGAAAAATTCTTACAGACAAATGAAAGCACAAAACACCACTGTACCATTCAGATCTGAAACAGTTTTCCACCTCAGTGACAGACTGTTAAAAAAGTTTGCCCCTCCCCAAGCTTTTAAAGGATCAGCGTTTCTTTTATTTAAGGACAAAAGGAAGAAAGAAAAACCCAGCTAACTTGTTATAAACAAAGCAATTTGAAATTCTAGTCACATTCTAGAAAAATGTCAGAAGATCGGTTTTCCACAGAACCCCCCCCCCCAATTAATGCCTCGTGTGACTTTTGGGAAGGCTTCAGGCAGTAGAATGCATGAGAAATTCACTCTGGGTTTTGCTGTCCCACATACTCCTGTAGTGCTGAAGTACCCTATTGGCTCTGAGAAACGAAGCCTCAAAGCAATTGCCCAGCCATTTCCCCCTTAAATTTCTAAAAATTAACGCAACATGGGGGTGTTGGTTACATTCATATGTATTAATTCAATAATGTTGATTAAGTCCCAACCACACCCACACATGTTGTCCCTTTCTCTTAGCTACCCACAATTTGCTTCTAGTGTTTCTTACATCCCTAGAACAACAGCTAGAATAACAACCACAGGAATTTTCGCTAGAATAAACATGATCAGTAGCCCTTGTAATTCTCCATGAAAGCTAAAAAAAGGAAAAATAGAAAAGAGTTACATGAAATATGTCTCCCTTGAGTCTACCAGTATTCATTTCCATGCTTATTTCCAATGTTAGTTACTTGAAAGATAGTTTATAGATCTTTTAAGTCTCCTTCAAAGATTAAGCTGGGAGAAATGGACCTTTGGACCTGACCTTGGTATGATTCTTCATAGTTTACAGAACACCTCTGTGTTCATGATTTCTTTTCATCTGCACAACAATGGTTGGGTAGGTATTACTGTAGATAGAGAAACTGAATCTCAGAGAATTCAACTGTTACAGCTAGGATGCTCAAAACCAGACCATCTGACACTCTCCACCGCTCCATGTTTCCTTAGGTAGATGAATACAAAGACAACAAGACATAGGAAATGATAGTATGAGAAATCTTCAACTATAAAGAATACAGAAAAAATTTTAAACTGAGAGGATCAGAAAAAAACACATTAAAAAGACAATCCTGATTTTTTTTGTATATACACATGCAAACACACACATATCACTGTTTACAATTTTTTAAAATGATAATCTATTTTTCTTCTAACAAGACTGATGGTGTTAATAAATTGGAAAAATAAGCAAAAACCATTTTAACTAACATGTGTTTCTATTGATTTATTTGTGGTGGTAACACTGGGGCTGCTCATAGGCTATCTTCTCCCACATAATAATTATTATTTACTGATGGCAAAGCTCTGTGGATGCGACTAAAGTGTCAGTGACATAAAGAAAAGCCTGTTTAAATGATCTGCAAAGCAGGGCCACAGCTGTAACTTTGCCCTGGCAGAGCCTGTCAAGTAAATAGCATGATCTTTTCAAACACAGCCGTATTATTTTCTTCCCGGCATTTGTAATTTGTTAAAACTCTCAGTGTGCATGCCTTTCTTCCTATTAACAATGGCAAATGGCCAATCTCTGTATTTATCTCTTGCACACACATTATTTCTATATATATTTGATCTGGTTTCTATATTTTAAGAAGTTATATATAGATATTGAAGAATGTACCTAGCTGCAAATTTTAAACAGCATTCTGTGAGTGGTATGATATAACCTATAACTCCACGATATAACACTCAAAAATGCTGAATAAAACAATTTTGTTTTAGGTGCTATCAAAGTAGCCCAAGATCAATTGCTGGATCTACTTAGAAGAAAAAAAAAACACACACACAAAACACACAAAACACCATGACACTTCAAAACTGCTGATATTTGGTTTTGCAAGACATACTACATTTGATATTTATAGGCTTAGTCTTATTGCCAGAGCCCAAGAGCATCTGTCTGGGATCCCAGCCATTGTCTACCAACTTACTTGTACCTTGGTAGATATATGAATATCCAACAGCTTTCTAATTTAGAAATGATGGGTGGATTTTCAGTGACTTTGATTTTATTCATAACTTAAAGATTAGATACTAAAACAGGAGCCACCTAACATCACTGCCAACAAAATTAATCTTTAATATAAATCCCTTAAGGCATGACTTTCCCCTCTGCACAATTATACAATCTCAGGATTTGATGAAATCTTGAAGGTTATGGAAGCCAACCACTCTTTGCAAACAATGTACATTGATTCAGAGGTGAGGCTCTGGAAACATACTGCCTGGGCAGTTCATACTTACCTTCTATGTGATACCAGGCAGGACTTTAGATTCTCTCTGCTTCTGTTGCATTTGTTAAATGGGAATACGATAGAACATCCCTCACTGGGTTGCCATGATTAAATGAGATAGTGCATGGCTCGGTACATGCACACATTGGATGCTCAAGAAATGTGAGCTTTTTCATTCTTACAGCATTCCTGCCACATGGTCACTCAGCCTTTGGTTGAAAACCTCTAGTGACAAAGTACTTTTCACCTCCTAAGGCATCCTTCTAAGAATTTTGAATCACTAACTCTTAAAAGTTCTGCCAGAGCTTAAGTCTCTCTTCCCCTTGCCCCTTAATGATCCTGACTACACTTCCTTGGGCCTTTCAGGAAAAAAAAAAAAATCACTGTTACACATAACAATTTTTTTCTTTAAGTAGCTTAAAACAAGATAATTTGGCTCTTTTTTTTCCCTCCTGTGAGTCTTTTCCCCGTGTAAAATATTTTCAAATATTTTCCTCATATGCCATGTTTTCAAAGTCCCCTCCTTGTCACCACCATGATTATTTCCCTACAAATCTCTTTTGGTTTATGTCCACACAGTAGTCTTAAAATGTGATACATACAGCTAATGAAATAGTCCAGGTGAGGACTAAGAAGTTAAAAGCATATGAAATTCTGATTCTAAATAATGACAATTTTGTTTCTCCTTTTCCAATCCTTACACCTTTTGTTTCTTTCTTTCTTCTTCTCCTTTTTTCTTTTTCTTGCCTGGTTTAGTGTAAATAAAATGTGGGGAGTGGAAGAGGCAGTAGTAGGTATCGCTGTCTCCTTGATTTTAAAAGGAAGCCTCACTATGTCAAGCAAATTTTGTCAGAACTTGTACTAATGTTTTGGAAATTGAGGTGCGGTTAAAAGAAGCATGGAGAGGGCTTCCCTGGTGGCGCAGTGGTTGGGAGTCCGCCTGCCGATACAGGAGACACGGGTTCGTGCCCCGGTCCGGGAAGATCCCACATGCCGCGGAGCGGCTGGGCCGGTGAGCCATGGCCGCTGGGTCTGTGCGTCCGGAGCCTGTGCTCCGCAATGGGAGAGGCCACAACAGTGAGAGGCCCGCGTACCCCACCCCCCAAAAAAAAGAAGCATGGAGGTTTCTGAGTTTTAATAGAGGTTAATGCCTGTGATGTCTGTATCTGACAGTCTGAAAGAAAAACAAACTATTGAAGCTGTACTTTTTTACCTTGTTTTCTGTGAAAACTGTTTGCCTTACCTTGAGGATGAGGAAGTGTTTTTGATTACACAGATTCCCCGACAACTGTTAAAATATTAGCCAATAAAATAATCTCAACCACATTTAAATCAAACATACTCTGAAGTTTTGGCAGTGTTACAGAACTATAGCTTTCCTGATTCTGGACCTTAAGCTTTTACTAATGAAGTCCAAGATCCCAAGAGATTTTTGGCAGCCAAAGCACACTGATGCTGGCAACCTCAAAGCTCCCCCAACCAGAGGTTATGTAATTGGTATTCTGAACCCAAGAGCTGGTCTTCACTCTATTCATATTATATATTATATGATAGAAGATATAGGTAAACAGTTATATAAGGATCTCTTTCTGAGTAGGATATGAAAGGCAAGAACAATTAAAAACAATTAAACGGGAACTTCCCTGGTGGTGCAGTGGTTAAGAATCCACCTGCCAGTGCAGGGGATATGGGTTCAATCCCTGGTCCAGGAAGATCCCACGTGTCGCAGAGCAACTAAGCCCATGTGCCACAACTACTGAAGCACGCGCGCCCTAAAGCCCGCGCACTGCAACTACTGAGCCCATGCGCCACAACTACTGAAGCCTGCGTACTCTAGGGCCCACGTACCACAACGACTGAGCCTGCGTGCTGCAACTACTGAAGCCTGTGCACCTAGAGCCCATGCTCCAGAACAAGAGAAGCCACCGCAATGAGAAGCCCGCGCACCGCAACGAAGAGTGGCCCCCACTCGCCTCAAGTAGAGAAAAGCCTGCGCACAGCAACAAAGACTCAACGCAGCCAAAAATAAAAAAATTAAAAATCAAAAAAATTAAATGATTATAGATTTAACTTCTTAAAGGTGAAAATCTTTTTGTCAGAAAAATAAACTTCATAAGCAAAAGAAAAATGACAAACTTGGAAGAAATATTTGCAATATGTATTTCAAGAAAGGATTAATGTGCATAAGATATAAAAGCCCTTAAGAAACGTTAAGATATACACTCTAGTTAAAAAATGAATGAAAGACATGAACATAGATGCTCCAAAACAAGAAATGCAAATAGTCAATATATGCATGAAACAATGTTCAGCTTCACTAGTATTCAAAGAAATGCAAAATAAAGCAAGACTCTAATTTGTGCTTATAAAATGGCAGGAATTTTGAAAATCATAATATTCAATGGTGAAGCAACAGAGAAACAAGCCAAGATTCTCATACATTGCTAGGAGTTTATCAGAAAGAAATAACTGTAACATTTTTCTAAAAATAATGCCATAGGAATATTCATGGTAATCTTAAAGACAAAAAGGGGGCAACATACTCTAATTGCATAAATAACAGTACAGTCGTGCAATTGAGAAAATATTATTTAATGATTTGAAAACCGTTTGATTTTGAAACAAAAGAAAAAAGTTTAGAAAACAGTATTACAGCATGTTTTGAGAGGAGATTGATTAAATAAATTATGTTATATTAAAATAATATTGAAAAATAATAATGATTTGGAAATGTTTATGATTTCAAAGTGTTAAAATGTTTAGAAAATCGTATTAAATTGTTATCCTAATTATATTTTTCACAAAAAAATAGACTGTAAAAAAAGAATAATTTTCTCAATATTTGGCAATTGACATTTATTATTATTATTTTTTTGGAGCAGAGAAAGGTTTATTGCAAGGCGATGCAAGGAGACGAGGTGGCTCATGCCCTAAAAAGCCTCAAGCTCCCCAAAAAATTTAATATTATCTTTTTGGACTTAGCCATTTTTCCAGCTTGAAGGATCCTGCTAAACAATGTGTTTTTCCTCAGTAAATTTGATAAGCATGTCCTCAGCAAAAGGGGTGATAAAAATGTTGACTAGAACAAGGTCAAGGGAAGAACTTTATAGTAAAAACAAAAGCAAAAGCAAAAATAAAAACTAGATCAAAAAACAACCTCCCTCCAGACTGAAGCAATTTTTTAATTAGTGTCCTTTGGGTATGACCACTTAATAAGTTTCTAATTCACTGATTTACACTCAACATTTAGTGAAAATTTCTCAATCTTGTCTTAAGACAAGGTATTACATATCTTAATGAAGTACTTTGCTGAAGCTCAGATACACATTCAGCCGCATTTCCCTAGTACATTAGTCCCTTGATTGCAATGAAGACAGACTCATTTAGGTCACCTTAAGAAATTAGGGTTTTTAAATGTAAAATGGATGGCTAGTGGGAAGCTGCTGCATAGCACAGGTAGATCAGCTCAATGCTTTGTGACAACCTAGAGGGGTGGGATAGGGAGGGTGGGAGGGAGGCTCAAGAGGGAGGGGATATGGGGATATATGTATACATATAGCTGATTCACTTTGTTGTACAGCAGAAACTAACACAACACTGTAAAGCAATTATACTCCAATAAAGGTGTAAAAAAAATAAAAATAAAAAATGAGTAATCCAAAAAAAAGAGAAATAAAGAAATTAGCGTTTTTGTAAGATTACACATCCAGTACCTAAAACTAAATAAATCCCAAGAATCAAGGCAGTTCTGGAGTAAACATGCTCTTTCTATTCTCTCTTTTATGACCTACATGGTGCCTCCCTCAAGTACTGGCTTCTGTTTCAAGATCTGCTTTGCTCTTCTTTTGAAATTGACTAACCAGTTTCTTCTACATTGTCCCACTACAAGTCATGGAGACAGCTAATCTGATTAGCTACCACTGTGCAAAGAGTAGCCCAACTCTGCTTCCCCGAGCAGGAGGCTATGGGTAAGTCATTTTCATCTAGAAGTTAAACACTGTTATGGTAGGCACTGTGACTGATGTGCCTGATACTACTAATTTGCTAATTCTGACAAAGAAGAAAATGAGGTTAGAATGACATGGTATGCTCATAATAAACATACTCTGGCTAATAATCACAAATTTTCCTTATATATATATTCATAGACCAAAGCATGGGGAGAAAAAAAAAAAGAGAAAATGGGAAGAAGCAATATTTGAATAAATAACACCCAATAATTTTTTAAAATTCCAAAATATATCAGCCACAAGAAGAGCTATAAACCTTGAGATGTGAATTTTTAAAAATTAGAAATTCATATCTAAACACATCATAGTCAAACACTGAAAATCAAAGACAAAGTAAAATCTTCAAAGTAGCCAGAGAAAAAGGTACAATATCTACAAAAGAACAAGAATAAGACTAATGGTTGCCTTATCATCAGAAATAATGGAAAAAGTGGCAATGGTATGTCTGTCATCTTTAAAGATTCTGCCAACCTACAATTCTACACCCAGTGAAATATCCTTCAAAAATGAAAGCAAAATAAAGACATTCCAGACCAACAAAATCTGAGAGGATTTATTGCTAGAAAACTGATACTGAAAGAAAGAGGGAATATAATCCCAGAGAGAAGCATAGAAGTGCAAGAAGGAATAAAGAGCAATAGAGTAAAAGCCTGGGTAAATCTAAATGAATATTAACATAAAACAATAATAATAACATATTGTGGGGTTTCAATTGTATGTAGAATTAAAATATGTAACAACATTAAGGCAAAAGGCAGGATAGGGGCAAGTAGAGTGTTCTAAAGTCCTTACATTGTCTGGGAGGTGGTAAAGTATTCATTTGTATTAGATTCAAGGCTGCATTTTTCTCTAGGGTAACCACAAAAGAAGTAATAAAGAATGCATACCTAACAAGCTAGTAGAGGGAGCTATAACACAATTTAAAATAAATCCAAAGAAAGCAAGAAAGGAGATAAAAGGGAACACAGAAAAAGTGAGAGAAATAGAAAATTATGTGGTAAAGCAAAAGCATTTCCAGAGTTACAAAAGACATTTCATAATGATAGAAAGATCAACTCACCAGGAAGGCATGACAATTCTAAATTTCTAAGTTCCTAATAACATAGTTTCAAAATATCATAAAGAATATTAACAGAACTAAAAGGAGAAATGGACAAATTCGCAATCAGAATGAAGGTTTTTAACATACCTTCCTCAGTGACTGATAGAGCAAACAGACAAAAAAATCAAAATATAGAAGATTTAACTAACATTTAACAAACATGATCTAACTGACTTAAATAGAACACTTTCATTAGTCAGGGTTCTCTAGAGAAACAGAACTAATAGAAAGAAAGATAGATGATAGATAGATAGATAGATAGATAGATAGAGTTTACCCTTGAACAATGCAGGCTTGAAGTTCATGGGTCCACTTACATGTGGATTTTTTTCAGTGGTAAATATTACAGTGTCACACCATCCGAGGTTTGTTAAATCTGAGGATGCGGAATGAGGGATTCTGAGGAACCGCATACAAGAAAGGCGAACTGTAAGTTATATGTGGATTTTTGACTTTGTGGGGAGTCTGTACCCCTAACCCCCGTGTTGTTCAACTTGTGTGCGTGTATACACCTATATATGTATGTATGTTTGTATTTTTTTTTAATAGGAATTGGCTCACTAAGAGTTATGGAGGTAGAGAAGTCCCACAATCTGCTATCTGTAAGCTGCAGAATCAGGAGAGCCAGTGGTACAATTCAGTCTCAGCCTGAAGGCTTGAAAACCAGGAGCTCTGATGTCTGAGGACAAAAAGATGGATGTTCCAGCCCAAGAACAGAGAGAGTGAATTCACCCTTCCTTCCCCTTTTTGTTCCATTCAGGCCCCAGTGGATCGGTGAGGGGGGTTTCTTCTCTCAGCCTACTGAATCAAATGCTAATCTCTTCCAGGAACACCCTCACAGACATACCTAGAATTAATGTGTTACCAGCTATCTGGGTATCACCTAAGTGATGTGCAGTCAGGCTGACACCTAAACTAACCATCCAAACATTGCATCCAACAACTGAAGGAAACATTGTCTTGTCAAGTGTACCTAGACATTTATTAAAATTGACCATATGCTGGGCAATAGAGCAAGTCTCAACAAATATTAAAGGATTAGAATAATACTAAACTCTTTGACTACGATGGAATAAAGCCAGAAATCAATTACAAAAAGGTAACTAGAAGTTCCCTAGTGTTTGGAAATAAAAACAATATACTTCTAAATATCCAATGGGTCAAAGAAGAGATCTCAATGGAAATTAGAACATATTTTCAACAAAATGGTAAGAAAGATACTACATATCAAAATTTGTAGTTTAGTAAAAGCCAAACTTAAGGGAAATTTTATAACTTCTAATATACCTATTAAAAATAAGAGAACCTGAAAACCAATGATCTACATATCTATCTAAAAAATCATATTCAAAGAAAGTGAAAGCCACAGAAAGTAGAAGGAAATGATAAAGATTAGAAAAGAAATTAAGAAACAGAAGACAAATATGGAGAAAACCAAATGCCAAATATTGGTTCTTTGAAAAGACTAAACAGTTGCAAACCCCCTGTCAACACTGATCAAGAAAAAACAAAGAAGGTACAAATAACCAATACCAAGAAGAAAAGGAGAGATATCAGTATAGATCCTGTCAGCATTAAGAATATACAGCTCACACCTGTCAGAATAGCTATTATCAAACAGACAAGAAATAACAGGTGTTGGTAAGGATGTGGAGAAAAGGAAACACTTGGGCACTGCTGGTGGGAATGTAAATTGGTGCAGCCACTATGGAAACCAGTATGGAGGTTCCTCAAAAAATTAAAAATAGAGCTATCATCTGATCCAGCAATTCCACTTCTATGTATTTATCCAAGAAAATAAAAACACTATTCAAAAAGATATATGCATCCCCATGTTTATTGCAGCATTATTTACAATAGCCAAGGTGTGAAAACAACCTAAGTGTCCACTGATGGATGAATGAATAAGAAGATGTGATATATACACACAATGGAATATTACTCAGACATAAAAAAAGAATGAAATCTTGCCATTTGTGAAAACAGGGATGGACCTTGACAGCATTATGCTAAGTGAAATAAGTCAGAGAGAAAAAGATAAATAAATATGACCTTATTTATATATGGAATTTAAGAAATCAAGCAAACAAAAAAAACAAGCTTATGGATATAAAGAACAGATTGGTGGTTACCTGAGGCAAGGGGTGGGGGGGAAGGGTGAAAAGGGGGAAGGGAATCAAAAGGTACAAATTTTCAGTTATAAAATGAATAAGTCATGGGGATATAATGTACAGCATGGTGACTATAGTTAATGATACTGTATTGGATATTTGAAAGCTGCTAAAAGAGTAAATCTTAAAAGTTCTCATCACAAGAAAAAAATTTTGTAACTATGTGTGGTGATGGATGTTAACTGGACTTATTGTGGCGATCATTTTGCAATATACACCAATATTAAATCATTATGTTACATACCTGAAACTAATATAATGTTGCATGTCAATTACAACTCAATTTTTATAAAGGATATAATAATAAGAGGAAATTATAAACAACTGCATGCCAATGAAATGGACAGATTGCTAGATATATACAACTTAACAGAGTGGACAAAAAGGAAATAGCAAATATAAGTAGTTCTATCTATTAAAAAATTAAATTCATCGTGGAAAAGGGATGGAGTGGGAATTTGGGGTTAGCAGATACAAACTATTATATTATAGAATGTATAAACAACAAGGACCTGCTGTATAGCACAGGGAATTATATTCAATATCCTATGATGAACCATAATGGAAAAGAATACAAAGAATGTATATATGTGTATGTATATGTATGTATATAGGTATATACATATATATACATCCTTTGTATTCTTTTCCATTACATACACATATATACATATATATAACTTTTTTTTTTTTTTTTTGCGGTACGCGGGCCTCTCACTGTTGTGGCCTCTCCCGTTGCGGAGCACAGGCTCCGGACGCGCAGGCTCAGCGGCCATGGCTCACGGGCCCAGCCGCTCCGCAGCATGTGGGACCTTCCGACCGGGGCACGAACCCGTGTCCCTTGCGTTGGCAGGCGGACTCTCAACCACTGCGCCACCAGGGAAGCCCCATATATATAACTTAATCACTTTGCGGTACAGTAGAAATTAACACCTTGTAAATCAACTATATTTCAATTAAAAATTTATTTATTTATCTTTTAATTTTTTTTAATAAATTTTTTTATTTATTTGTTTTTATTTTTGGCTGTGTTGGGTCTTCGTTGCTGTGTGCAGGCTTTCTCTAGTTGAGGCAAGCGGTGCTACTCTTCATTGCGGTACGCAGGCTTCTCATTGTCATGGCTTCTCTTGTTGCAGAGCACGGGCTCTAGAGCACAGGCTCAGTAGCTGTGGCACACGGGCTTAGTTGCTCCGTGGCATGTGGGATCTTCCCGGGCCAGGAATCGAACCCATGTCCCCTGCATTGGCTGGCGGATTCTTAACCACTGTGCAACCAGGGAAGCCCCCCAAAATTTTTTAAATTAAATTTATAATTTTAAACCTTCCCACAAAGAAAACTTTAGTCACAGATGGCTTCTTTGGTGAATTTTTCAAAACACAATAGGAAAAACATGAATATTACAGAAAATCTTCCAGAAAACAGAAAAAGAAGGAGTATTTCCAACTATTGTATGAGGTCAGTATAACTGTAACACCAAAAGCTGGCAAGAATATCACAAGAAAGAAAAATTACAGGTTAATCTCTCTCAGGAACATAGATGTGAAAGTCCTAGATAAAATATTAGCAAGTAAGTCCAGGAGCACTCTTTGTAATAGCCCCAAACTGGGGGAAAAAAACCCAAAGTACATTACCATTTGGATGAATAAAATTCATGGTGTATTCAAACAGCAAAATATTACACAGCAATGAAAATGGACGATTTCCATTTACTTCTACACACAACAACGTGGATGAATCTCACAAATGTGATGCTGAATGAAAGAAGTAAACACAAAGGTACATAATATAGGATTTCATTTATGTAAAAATAAAATCAGGCAAAATTAACTTACACATATAGAAATCAAGATAGCAGTGACTTGAGGAGGAGGAGGAGGAGGAGGAGGAGGAGGTTAATGACTGAAAGGGGATACATGGGGGTGTTTCTGGCTGTTGGTAGCATTCTCTTTCCTGATCTGGTGCCGGTTACACAGATGGGTACACTTAGTCAAAATTCATGGAGCTCTACACTTATGATTTGTATACTTTTTTGTACGCATGTTATACTTCAATTAAGAGAAAAGAATAGGGCTTCCCTGGTGGTGCAGTGGTTGAGAGTCCACCTGCCGATGAAGGGGACGCGGGTTCGTGCCCCCGTCCGGGAAGATTCCACATGCCGCAGAGCGGCTGGGCCCGTGAGCCATGGCCGCTGAGCCTGTGTGTCCGGAGCCTGTGCTCCGCAATGGGAGAGGCCACAACAGTGAGAGGTCCGCGTACCGAAAAAAAAAAAAAAGGAGAGAAAAGAATAAAACCACTTTAATTTACCTGGATTTATATCACTCTCACCAGTCTGTGTTGTTCAGAATCGATCATCCCACTACCCTGTAAAAATTAGAACTCTATCTGACTTTGTAACTACTTCCTTGAGGACTCGCAATTCATTGGGTTATAAATATGAAATGGCTTTATTTTTCCAATAATCTCCCCCCAAAATTGTGCTCTGCCCCTGCCATTTTCTTGCTGGGTGTCAACTCTCTTCATCACACCTTGGCTCGATTCTATTTATCCACCTCTTCAAGTTATTAGGATCATCTCATTCTGGCAAGTAAGGTTCAATTCTGTTCATTTTCTACTAAGCTTCAAACTGAATTAAAACTATTTTTCCTCCCTTCCCTCCAGAGAAAGGCAGACAAGTCTGTTGCTAGTGGCTTGGAGTATGTGGCGGGGAGTGGGGGGGAGCGGGGGGCAGAGAGGGTTGAGGGCAGGAGCGCTCTGTTCTGTATATCCTTCCCTCTCCTTCTTTCCAGTGCTTCACTTCTAATGTCAGGGCAAGAGGAGAAATGAAGAAGTGGCTATCTTATGTGGCTCCCCAGTAGGAAGATGGTAATTCCCTCTCTTTTGGATGCTGCTGCTTCTCTAGTTAACCCTGTCAGATTTTCAACGCTCTCTAAACTGGAGAGAATCCAAGTTCTGGCTCCTTCATTGTTGAAGGTCCTTGGGGTGCCTCCCTGCTGCTCAATTCCTTGAGGCATATCTTGCATCTACTTGACCTCCTCCACACGGGGTCCAGTGAGCAGCCTCTCTTGGAGGGGGCAATGTGGGCGACTGTGGTGTCCCTTCCTTCATCTAGATCATCTCTCTACTGCCCCTTCTCCTTGTCCTAGAACACTTGAGCACTCTGCCAGTCCAGGAGAGATCAGAGGTGAGACAATCACCAGTCTCCAACCTAGGAGAGGGGGAAGGTTGGGCATCTCTAAACTTTATAAGCAATTCTCTTGAATGCTCTTCTCTAGACTTTAAGAGGAAGAAGTGCCTCCATCTCCTTTATTACAGTGAGAATGGGGTGAAGAGAGGGAATAGAGTAACCTTATGAATATTCTACTTCACAAAAAGCTAACCTTATCTCTACTCACCCTTTCCTTACACTTCAGGGAGTAGGGATGGGATGGGGTAGGGGATGTTTGGTGTTTGGGCTGTTTCCCTGTATTGACATTTCTTGGCCTAACTATAGGTGGGCTGGCCTAACCACAGGTGGTCCCTGAACTTAGAATATGTGAGCTCATCTCCTTACGTGCACAGCATTAGAACTCAGCCAGGGCCCAGGGAACATCCCTGTTGACATACTATTACACTTGTCTCCAACCACCTGGAAGTTCTGTTAATCTTCACAGCATGTGTTGGAAAAAAAAAAAAAAAGAACAATTCTGTATTAGCTAAAAATATAATAGGAAAAGGAAAGGGATATAGGAAAAAATTGCAATGATTTTCTATTTTGCAAAGCAAATTTACCTTCAAGAAAATTTGGAGAGTTGTGTTATTTATCTATATAAATATAATAAATCATTTGAATTTATTTGAACTCTTTTACCTATGTGTACACCCATCATTTTAATACTAAATTGTCCATTTATAAGATTTCTGCCCTTACAATTTTGATGTGATTGGGGATCAAAACTGAACATGACTAAGCAACGTATAGTACATTATTGAAGACAAAGTATACTATTTGTTAAAAGCACAAAACCACAGTTTAAAACAAGCAAGAGATGGACTTCCACTGTGGTCCAGTGGTTAAGAATCCACCTGCCAATGCAGGGGACGTGGGCTCAATCACTGGTCTGGGAAGATCCCACATGCTGTGGGGCACTAAGCCCGCACGCCACGACTACTGAGCCTGTGCCCTAGAGCCCGCGAGCTGCAACTACTGAACCTGCACCCCACAACTACTGAGCCTGAGCTCTAGAGCCCGCAAACCTCAACTACTGAGCCTGTGCACAAATACTGAAGCCCACGCACTCTGGGGCCCACGTGCTGCAACTACTGAAGTCCGCATGCTTAGAGCCCATGTTCCACAACGAGAAGCCACCACAACGAGAAGCCCATGCACAGCAATGAAGAGTAGTCCCTGCCTGCCGCAACTAGAGAAAGCCCGTGTGCAGCAATGAAGACCCAGCGCAGCCAAAAATAAATAAATAAATAAAACAAGAAAGGGGGGGTAAGATGTATCAATATTTAGTGGAGGGGAGGAACCAAGATGGAGGAGTAGAAGGACATGCTCTCACTCCCTCTTGTGAGAACACCAGAATCACAACTAGCTGCTGGACAGTCATCGACAGGAAGACACTGGAACTCACCAGAAAAGATACCCCATATCCAAAGACAAAGGAGAAGCCACAATGAGACGGTAGGAGGGGTGCAATCACAGTAAAATCAAGCCCCATAACTGCTGGGTGGGTGACTCACAGACTGGAGAACACTTATACCACAGAAGTTCACCCACTGGACTAAAGGTTCTGAGCCCCACGTCAGGCTTCCCAACCTGGGAGTCCAGCAACGGGAGGAGGAATTCCTAGAAAATCAGACTTTGAGGCCTAGTGGGATTTGATTGCAGGACTTCGACAGGACTGGGGGAAACAGAGACTCCACTCTTAGACAGCGCACACAAAGTAGTGGGCGCATTGGGACCCAGGGGGAGGAGCAGTGACCCCAGGGGAGACTGAACCAGACCTACCTGCTAGTGTTGGAGGGTCCCCTGCAGAGGCGGGGGGTGGCTGTGGCTCAATGTGGGGACAAGGACACTGGCAGCAGAAGTTCTAGGAAGTACTCCTTGGTGTGAGCCCTCCCAGAGTCTGTCATTAGCCTCACCAAAGAGCCCAGGTAGGCTCCAGTGTTGGGTTGCCTCAGGCCAAACAACCAACAGGGAGGGAACACAGCCCCACCCATCAGCGGTCAAGCCGATTAAAGTTTTACTGAGCTCTGCCCAGCAGAGCAATAGTCAGCTCTATCCACCACCAGTCCCTCCCATCAGGAAACTTACACAAGCCTCTTAGACGTCCTCATCCACCAGAGGGCAGACAGCAGAAGCAAGAATAGCTACACTCCTGCAGCCTATGGATCAAAAACCACATTCACAGAAAGATAGACAAGATGAAAAGGCAGAGGGCTATGTACCAGATGAAGGAACAAGATAAAACCCCAGAAAAACAACTAAATGAAGTGGAGATATGCAACTTTCCAGAAAAAGAATTCAGAATAATGACAGTGAAGATGATCCAGGACCTCAGAAAAGAATGGAGGCAAAGATCGAGAAGAGGCAAGAAATGTTTTAAAAAGACCTAGAAGAATTAAAGAACAAACAATCAGAGATGAACAACACAGTAACTGAAGTGAAAAGTACACTAGAGGGAATCAATAGCAGAATAACTAAGGCAGAAGAACAGACAAGTGACCTGGAAGACAGAATGGTGGTATTCACTGCTGCAGAACAGAATAAAGAAAAAAGAATGAAAATAAATGAAGACAGCCTAAGAGACCTCTGGGACAACATTAAATGCAACAACATTTGCATTATAGGGGTCCCAGAAGGAGAAGAGAGAGAGAAAGGGCCCGAGAAAATATTTGCAGAGATTATAGTCAAAAACTTCCCTA
This sequence comes from Delphinapterus leucas, assembly GCF_059928025.1. Classification (NCBI taxonomy): domain Eukaryota; kingdom Metazoa; phylum Chordata; class Mammalia; order Artiodactyla; family Monodontidae; genus Delphinapterus; species Delphinapterus leucas. The sequence continues at coordinate 42,118,589 of NC_143141.1, forward strand.
ACATGGGAAAGGAAATAGCCACCCAAGTCCAGGAAGCGCAGAGAGTCCCGTACAGGATAAACCCAAGGAGAAACATGCTGAGACACATAGTAATCAAATTGGAAAAAATTATAGACAAAGAAAAATTACTGAAAGCACCAAGGGAAAAACGACAAATAACATACAAGGGAACCCCCATAAGGTTAACAGCTGATTTCTCAGCAGAAATTCTACAAGCCAGAAGGGAGTGGCATGATATACTTAAAGTGATGAAAGGGAAGAACGTACAACCAAGATTACTCCACCCAGCAAGGATCTCATTCAGCTTTGATGGAGAAATGAAAAGCTTTACAGAGAAGCAAAAGCTAAGAGAATTCAGCACCACCAAACTAACTCTACAACAAATGCTAAAGGAACTTCTCTAGCTGGGAAACACAAGAGAAGAAAAGAACCTACAAAAACAAACCCAAAACAGTTAAGAAAATGGTCATAGGAACATACATATCAATAATTACCTTAAACGTGAATGGATTAAATGCTCCAACCAAAAGACACAGGCTTGCTAAATGGATACAAAAACAAGACCCATATATATGCTGTCTACAAGAGACCCACTTCAGACCCAGGGACACATACAGACTGAAAGTGAGGGGATGGAAAAAGATATTCCATGCAAATGGAAATGAAAAGAAAGCGGGAGTAGCAATACTCATATCTGATAAAATAGACTTTAAAATAAAGAATGTTACAAGAGACAAGGAAGGACACTACATAATGATCAAGGGATCAATCCAAGAAGAATATATAACAATTATAACTATATATGCACCCAACATAGGAGCACCTCAATACATAAGGCAACTGCTATCAGCTATAAAAGAGGAAATTGACAGTAACACAATAACAGTGGGGGACTTTAACACCTCACTTACACCAATGGACAGATCATCCAAATTGAAAATAAATAAGGAAACAGAAGCTTTAAATGACACAACAGACCAGATAGATTTAATTGATATTTATAGGACATTCCATCCAAAAACAGCAGATTACACTTTCTTCTCAAGTGCACACGGAACATTCTCCAGGATAGATCACATCATGGGTCACAAATCAAGCCTCCATAAATTTAAGAAAATTGAAATCATATCAAGCATCTTTTCTGACCACAATGCTATGAGAGTAGAAATGAACTACAGGGGGAAAAATGTAAAAAACACAAACACATGGAGGCCAAACAATACATTACTAAATAACCAAGAGATCACTGAAGAAATCAAAGAGGAAATCAAAAAATACCTAGAGACAAATAACAATGAAAACACGACGATCCAAAACCTATGGGCTGCAGCAAAGGCAGTTCCAAGAGGGAAGTTTATAGCTATACAAGCCTACTTCAAGAAACAAGAAATATCTCAAATAAACAATCTAACCTTACACCTAAAGGAACTAGAGAAAGAAGAACAAACAAAACCCAAAATTAGCAGAAGGAAAGAAGACATAAAGATCAGATCAGAAATAAATGAAATAGAAACAAAGAAAACAATAGCAAAGATCAATAAAACTAAAAGCTGGTTCTTTGAGAAGATAAACAAAATTGATAAACCATTAGCCAGACTCATCAAGAAAAAGAGGGAGAGGACTCAAATCAATAAAATTAGAAATGAAAAAGAAGTTACAACAGACACCACAGAAATACAAAGCATCCTAAGAGACTCCTACAAGTAACTCCATGCCAACAAAATGGACAATCTGGAAGAAATGGACAAATTCTTAGAAAGGTATAACTTTCCAAGACTGAACCAGGAAGAAATAGAAAATATGAACAGACCAATCACAAGTAATGAAATTGAAACTGTGATTAAAAATCTTCCAACAAACAAAAGTCCAGGACCAGAAGCCTTCACAGGGGAATTCTATCAAACATTTAGAGACAAGCTAACACCTATACTTCTCAGACTCTTCCAAAAAAATTGCAGAGGAACGAATACTCCCAAACTCATTCTATGAGGCCACCATCACCCTGATACCAAAACCAGACAAAGATACTACAAAAAAAGAAAATTACAGACCAATATCACTGATGAATATAGATGCAAAAATCCTCAACAAAATACTAGCAAACAGAATCCAACAACACATTAAAAGGATCATACACCATGAACAACTGGGATTTATCCCAGGGATGCAAGGATTCTTCAATATACACAAATCAAGCAATGTGATACACCATATTAACAAACTGAAGAATAAAAAACATATGCATCAAGAGATGCAGAAAAAGTTTTTGACAAAATTCAACACCCATTTATGATAAAAACTCTCCAGAAAGTGGGCATAGAGGGAATCTACCTCAATATAATAAAGGCCACATATGACAAACCCACAGCAAACATCATTCTCAATGGTGAAAAACTGAAAGCATTTCCTCTAAGATTAGGAACAAGAAAAGGATGTCCACTCTCACCACTATTATTCAACATAGTTTTGGAAGTCCTACCCACAGCAGTCAGAGAAGAAAAAGAAATAAAAGGAATACAAATTGAAAAAGAAGAAGTAAAACTGTCAGTGTTTGCAGATGACAGGATACTATATATAGAGAATCCTAAAAATGCCACCAGAAAACTACTAGAGCAACTCAATGAATTTGGTAAAGTTGCAGGATACAAGATTAATGCACAGAAATCTCTTGCATTCCTATACACTCATGATAAAAAATCTGAAAGAGAAATTAAGGAAACACTCCCATTTATCACTGCAACAAAAAGAATAAAATACTTAGGGATAAACCTACCTAGGGAGACAAAAGACCTGTATGCAGAAAACTATAAGACACTGATGAAAGAAATTAAAGATGATACCAACAGATGAAGAGATATACCATGTTCTTGGATTGGAAGAATCAACATTGTGAAAATGACTATACTACCCAAAGCAATCTACAGATTCAATGCAACCCTATCAAATTACCAATGGCATTTTTTACAGAACTAGAACAAAAAAATCTCAAAATTTGTATGGAGACACAAAGACCCTGAATAGCCAAAGCAGTCTTGAGGGAAAAAAATGGAGCTGGAGGAATCAGACTCCCTGACTTCAGACTATACTACAAAGCTACAGTAATCAAGACAATATGGTACTGGCACAAAAACAGAAACATAGATCAATGGAACAAGATAGAAAACCCAGAGATAAACCCACGCACCTATGGTCAACTAATCTATGACAAAGGAGGCAAGGATATATAATGGAGAAAAGACAGTCTCTTCAATAAGTGGTGCTGGGAAAACTGGACAGCTACATGTAAAAGAATGAAATTAGAACACTCCCTAACACCATACACAAAAATAAACTCAAAATGGATTCAAGACCTAAATGTAAGACCAGACACTATAAAACTCTTAGAGGAAAACATAGGAAGAACACTCTTTGACATAAATCACAGCAAGACCTTTTTTGATCCACCTCCTAGAGTAATGGAAATAAAAACAAAAATAAACAAATGGGACCTAATGAAACTTAAAAGCTTTTGCAAAGCAAAGGAAACCATAAAGAAGATGAAAAGACAACCCTCAGAATGGGAGAAAATATTTGTAGACGCATCAACGGACAAAGGATTAATCTCCAAAATATATAAACAGCTCATGCAGCTCAATATTAAAGAAACAAACAACACAATCTAAAACTTGGCAGAAGACCTAAATAGACATTTCTCCAAAGAAGACATACAGATGGCCAAGAAGCTCATGAAAAGCTGCTCAACATCACTAATTATTAGAGAAATGGAAATCAAAACTACAATGAGATATCACCTCACACCAGTTAGAATGGGCTTCATCAGAAAATCTACAAACAAATGCTGGAGAGGGTGTGGAGAAAAGGGAACCCTCTTGCACTGTTGGTGGGAATGTAAACTGATACAGCCACTATGGAGAACAGTATGCAAGTTCCTTAATAAACTAAAAATAGAATTACCATATGATCCAGCAATCCCACTACTGGGCATATACCCAGAGAAAACCATAATTCAAAAAGACACATGCACCCCAATGTTCATTGCAACACTATTTACAATAGCCAGGTCATGGAAGCAACCTAAATGCCCATTGACAGACGAATGGATAAAGAAGTTGTGGTACATATATACAATGGAATATTACTCAGCCATAAAAAAGAATGAAATTGAGTCATTTGTTGAGACATGGATGGATCTAGAGACTGTCATACAGAGTGAAGTAAGTCAGAAAGAGAAAAACAAATATCATATATTAACACATGTATGTGGAACCTAGAAAAATGGTACAGATGAACCGGTTTGCAGGGCAGAAGTTGAGACACAGATGGAGAGAACAAATGTATGGACACCAAGGGGGGAAAGCCACGGGGGGGTGGGGGTGACTAATAAGAACCTGCTGTATAAAAATAATTAAATTTAAAAATTAAAAAAAAACTAATACTAAACTTTCTTTGGGTTATTTGTATTGAAGTATGTTAATATAAATGTTTCAGACATTACATAAAATTCCTAAAAATCTTTTATGTTCTGGTATAATGTTATAAGTCATAATTCTAGTTATTACTTTAAACTGTATATCTCAGAAATAACTAAATTTCCTTGTCAATTGCATTATTATGAACTTTCATCAAATCTTTAACCGTGGTCATTTTTAAGTGTTTTGTCATTTACGGACAGTTCTGGGTGTACTCTGATGTTTTTGCAAAAATGTTCCTATAAAAGGGTTTCATCTTCAAGGAATTCATGGAAAAGACTCTGACAAGTACAGGTTTCTGGTAACTGACTATAATGCTGAACTGAATGAATAAGCATTTTCAGAACTCTAATGGAAAACTGATGAATTCATAAAAGTGCTAACAAAAGATCAAGATGAGAAAAAAATTAATTACATGGGACTGAGTGAACTGATGAGGATGATTATAATTTTTGTGACTTTTAATTTAAAAAATGTGATAAAAAAAGATTAACTTACTTAAGTGAGGTATTATTTATAAAAATAAGTTTAAAAAAATCAAGAAAATGAAAGACTTCATCTGTTTTCTTTTCTAGTGTCTGTACGTTGGAGGAAGATGTAATGATATTCCTGGCATGTCATTTTGTCCTCTGGAACCATCAAACGTTATAGATGTGATTAGGTAGAATTATTTAAATATGGTCGTGTATCTTTACCTTTCTGGTTTGTTGTTTGTTTTTTTTTTTTTAATAATGAGTTTTTGTTTTGAAAAAAAAATTTAGGGCTTCCCTGGTGGCGCAGTGGTTGAGAGTCCGCCTGCCGATGCAATGGACACGGGTTCGTGTCTGGGAAGATCCCACATGCCGCGGAGCGGCTAGACCCGTGAGCCATGGCCGCTGAACCTGCGCGTACGGAGCCTGTGCTCCGCAACGGGAGAGGCCACAACAGTGAGACGCCCACGTACCACAAAAAAAGAAACTTAGTGGAGGGGGAGGAATATTTTATTACAGTCACTAAAAGGTAAGGATTAATTTCCTTTTAGAAAGGGGGACATAATGCACATTTTACAGTGCAATATAAAAAGTATTACTAGCACAATAATACTATCACACTAAAAATGGAACTTATTACTTATTCAGTAAAATGGCCACTTGCTCCTAATCAGTAGCATAATTCACTAGACAGATCTGAGGTTCCCTTAAAGGTTTTGCTTTACTGATCTTCCCTGGGTTTGTCATTCTCATTTCCCACATAGTGTGACGCATGGAGCAGCTGCTTGCTATAGCACATGAAGAGTGCGGTAATCTAACACAAAGAAATGTCACAGAACAAAAAAACTATAATATACACAGTATTTTTAAAGGGAAAGAACTTTCTAGTAAGAATGCTCAATGGGTATGTCTTTGAAGACAAAATATTAAAGTCAGACTTAAAATATCACTTAATATAGTAAGAAAAATTCCTTTCATGAGGTTTGACTGTCTATGTAATTCATAGCCTGGTTCTTTCTTATAAACCTTTGAAAAGTGTTGTGAATAGAATATATTATACTTGGGATTCCAAAAGCTTTTTATTATTCATTAACAATTTGAGGATTATAAGATTACACTTTAGGTAATTTAGAATAAGATTTTTTAAAACTGAAGTATAGTTGACTTACAATATTGTGTTAGCTTCAGGTATACAACAAAGTGATTCAATTATTTTTTTTTAGATTATGTTCCATTATAGGTTATTAGAAGATACTGAATATAGTTCCCTGCATTATACAGTAAAGCTTTTTTGCTTATCTATTTTATGTATAATAGTCTGTACCTGTTAATCCCATACTCCTAATTTATCCCTCCCTCCCTTTCCTCTTTGGTAACCATAAATTTGTTTTCTATGTGAATCTGTTTCTGTTCTATATATAGATTCATTTGTATTATTTTTTAGATTCCATATATAAGTGATATCATATAATATTTGTCTGATTTACTTCACTTAGTATGATATTCTCTAGGTCCATTCATGTTGCTGCAAATGGCAATATTTCATCCTTTTTTATAGCTGAGTGTATCCCACATCTTCTTTATCCATCCGTCCAAGTTGATGGACACTTAGTTTGTTTCCATGTCTTTGTTATTATAAACAGTGCTGCTATGAACATTGGGGTGCATGTCTTTTTGAATTAGAGTTTTCATCTTTTCCAGATATATGTCCAGATGTGGGATTGCTGGATCATATGGCAAATCTATTTTTAGTTTTTTTTGAGGAACCCCCATGCTGTTTTCCATAGTGGCTGCACCAATTTACATTCCCACCATCGGTGTAGGAGGGTTCCCTTTTCTCCACACTTTCTCCAGCATTTATTATTTATAGACTTTTTGATGATGGCCATTCTGACTGGTGTGAGGTGATACCTCATTGTGGTTTTGATTTGCATTTCTCTAATAATTAGCGAGGTTGAACACCTTTTCATATGCCTGTTAGCCATCTGTATGTCTTCTTTTGAGAAATGTCTATTAAGGTCTTTGGCCCATTTTTTGATTGGATTATTTGGTTTTTTGATATTGAGTCATATAAGTTGTCTGTATAGAATAAGATTTTTTAAATGTGGATGCTGATGTGGAATCATATCTAAAGATATTGTGCCATATATAACTTACCTTTAAATTTATCTAAATTCTTATAAATATCTCACAGTTTTTGTTTGTTTGTTTGGCTATGTGGTATCTTATTTCCCTGATCAGGAATTGAACCCAGGCCCTCCTCAGTAATAGCGCAGAGTCCTAACCACCGGACCACCAGGGAATTCTCACAGTTCATTTTAAGGCAATAAATTGATTAACATGTTCACTTTAAAATATTGTTTCTAAACTCTTTATTAGTATCAAGTGGAAAGAATTTATACCTTTATTATAGTAAGAGGTAATTTTAAATTATTTAATAACTCACCAAATCAGTTTCTTGTCACATAGGGTAACATGTTATTACCAAACAACTTTGCCTCTGGTCAAAGAGAAACAAATCATTGCACAAGGCTCAAAATTTTTGTGAAAATAAATATTTAGGAAAGTAAACCATAGATGTAATTGAATCCCAATGAAATACATTAAACAATTATTGGAGAAGTAGCTATTACTCTGACCATCAAGTTTGGTATAAGAAGTAAACAGTTTAGCCCAAACTGCCCTCAGCCGGCCGGTCGGCCGGCTCTGTTATGGCGATCTGCAGCCCCAGCATCGTGATTAGCAATAATTAACCAGCTTATGACCTAGATTTATTTTGTATACCTAATCATTATGCTGAGGATTTGGAAAAGCTGTTTATTCCTCATGGACTAATTATGGACAGGACCGAACGTCTTGCTCAAGATGTGAAGAAGGAGATGGGAGGCCATCACACCGTGGCCCTCTGTGTGCTCAACGGGGACTACAAATTCTTTGCTGACCTGCTGGATTACATCAAAGTACTGAAGAGAAATAGTGATAGATCCATTCCTATGACTGTAGATTTTATCAGACTGAAGAGCTACTGTAATGACCAGTCAACAGGCGACATAAAAGTAATTGGTGAAGATGATCTCTCAATTTTCACTGGAAAGAATGTGTTGATTGTGGAAGGTATAATTGACACTGGCAAAACAATGAAAACCTTGCTTTCCTTGGTCAAGCAGCATAATCCAAAGATGATCAAGGTTGCAAGCTTGCTGGTGAAAAGGACCCCTTGACGTGCTGGATACAGACCAGACTTTGTTGGATTTGAAATTCTAGCCAAGTTTGTTGTAGGATATGCCCTTGACTATAATGAATACTTCGGGGATGTGAATCATGTTTGTGTCACTAGTGAAGCTGGAAAAGCAAAATACAAAGCCTAAGATGATAGTTCAAGTTGAGTTTGGAAACATCTGGAGTCCCACTGAAATCACCAGTAAAATTATCAAATGTTCTAGTTCTGTGGCCAGATGCTTAGTTGAGATTATTGCATGTAACTTCTTAGAATTTTATCTGTTGTATTTTAGAAATGCCAGTTGCTGCATTCCCAAACTCTTTATTTGCACTGTCAGCCTATAGACTATCATTTCCCTTTGGGTGGATTGTTGTTTTACTCGTGAATGAAAAACCTCTTAAACCACACCACTATGGAACGAAAATATTGACATTGTATATGTAAAAAACATTTAAAGAAAAGAATATATTAGTTTTTTAACTGGTATTTTACTTTTTATATATTCAGGGAAGAACAGAAGTGATTGAATATTGTTAATTATACCACTGTGTGTTCAGAAAAGTAAGAAACAGTCAGTTTCATATCAGTCACAGCACTTAGAAGTATCGTTATGTCGGATAAACCACACGTCCTGGAATTATTTTAGTAGCTTTTAGTAGTATTAACTGTAATTTCCCACTTGTTCAAATTATTTTTGGTGAATCTTTGTCAACAGATTGACCTGTACCTTTTAAATACAGATCAATAAGTTCCAAAAACCTACCACTTTTTGAATTCTTCAATATAAAAATCCTTAAAATAAAGGCTGTCTCTTTAAAAGAGAAAAAAAAAGTAAACAGTTTAACTTTATAGGGTTATTTATTAATCTTTTTTTTTTACATCTTTATTGGAGTATAATTGCCTTCCAATGGTGTTAGTTTCTGCTTTATAACAAAGTGAATCAACTATACATATACATATATCCCCATATCTCCTCCCTCTTGTGTCTCCCTCCCAGTCTCCCTATCCCACCCCTCTAGGCGGTCACAAAGCACCAAGCTGATCTCCCTGTGCTATGTGGCTGCTTCTACAGGATTATTTATTAACCTTGCTGGAAATGATTCCCATGATTTTGAGAATGGAGACTCCATACTTCTCTTTAGATCCTTAGTAATAGGTTTAGAATATGGGAAACCCAAATTATACTAGTCTATTGATTCCACAAAAGTAGATTCCCTTCTTTGTTCTGCAGTATTTCACCAATGTGATTGCTTTTTATAAATATTGTGAGAATAAACTAACAGTAACATTTGGAAAGTTTTTCGAGCCCTTTGTGACATCAATAATGGCAGGATACTTTCCAAACCACAAGTTTTTCCTCTCAAAACCCTTCTCTATTTTTGTACCATCATTGCCTCTTCCTTTTTTTTTTTTTTTTTTTTTTTTTTTGCGGTACGCGGGCCTCTCACTGTTGTGGCCTCTCCCGTTGCGGAGCACAGGCTCCGGACGCGCAGGCTCAGTGGCCATGGCTCACGGGCCCAGCCGCTCCACGGCATGTGGGATCTTCCCGGACCGGGGCACGAACCCGTGTCCCCTGCATCGGCAGGCGGACTCTCAACCACTGCGCTACCAGGGAAGCCCTTCCTCTCTATTTTTAATAAGATTTATTTCAAACTATGAAATGCATGGTTATTGTAGGAAATTTGAATAATAAAAGTAAAAATACCCATAATTCGATCAATTTTTCCTCCAGAATTTTGATGAAATAATTGCAGTCTGAACAAGATATGTTACATTTTTTTTCAATGCTAGGAAAAAAATCTTTAAAGGAACTCAAGCACGCAAAAAAAAAAAAGAATTCATGGACACACTCATGGACCATTTTATGGTTAATTGCATCCACTGGGAAAGCAATAGAGGTATTGCCTCACAGATACAGTTGAATTCAGAAACTTAAATACTAGCATGATTTCACTCCATTGTAGGTATTTCTTCTTCACAAATATCATTTTAATAGATGTGTCAATGATAGCTATCACTTATAGAAAGCCTTATTTAATGATAATAATCTTTACATCAACCATAACAGTAAATTAGCACTAGCTTCACTTTACAAAACAAAGGTTTGAAAACAACCGCATAGCTCTTACGTGGTGAAGTGAGAATTTGAGGGGATTTGAACACTGCTCTCTCTGCTTCCAAAGGCATCCTTTCCACTACAGCTTAACTACGTCCTGTGGTTGGGCATTTCAAATGCTCCCCCCACCTTTTTTCTTTTTTTTTTTTTAACTAAAATCAATAATGTTAGAAGTAATATCTTGGAGTATGAAACTTTGTTTTTATGATTATTTCCCCCAAATAGAGCTTAAAATCTGGATTAGTGTGTTAAAGGCAGGAATATTTTTAAGGCAATTTGTACACATTGTTAATTGCTTTCCTCAGTGAGATTGTTCAAATTATAATCCATTCAGCAGAGCATGAGGCTTCCTGCTCCACTGTGCTCTTTATAAAAATCTTGGTTAATTTAATAGATCAAAATTGACTCTTCGTTGCTAAGTTTAAAATTGTTTTGGTTGCTATAGTTAACTGTGTTTTAATACATCAATTCTCCATTCTACAGAGTGAAGGCTGGCTAAGTCTTTGAACTAGAAATGGGAAGATAGGGAAATGGTCTTTAGACTTTTTATTCCCTTTATTCATTCAATGGTTATCTAGTTCCCATTCTAGGTCAGGCATTGTGCTAGTGTTCAGGATATAAAGATGAAAGCCCATCCCTGACCTCAAAGAGCTTGTGAACTAGCAAGAGAAACAGACATAAATAGACTGTAGTACAGTGTGACTGGCACTGTGACCAAAGTAACACAGAAGAATATGCTTTGAGAAACACAGAGAAGGGCACTTAAACCAGCTTCAGGGAGGTCCTAGAAGCCATTTTGGAGGTGCTGAGGGCCGAGCTCCGCCTTGAAGAGAAGCAGAAGTTAGCCAGCTTTCTCCTGACATCCCCAACCAGAATTAATTGCTTCCTCATCTATGTTCCTTTACTAAAATATAGTGTACTTATTTGTTTCCACGTCTCTCGCTTGGCTGTTCTTCTTGATGGGGAGGGACTATATCCCTATTAGCCCAAGACAATGCCCCAAAATGAGTAGGAATGCAATTAACATTTGTTGAATTATTTTGAAATTCTACCCATATAGCGATTTCCTCCCATACCTTCCTCTTGACATTTATATAAATATGTGTGGTTTTTCTTTATATTGTAAAAATAATACTGTTCACCACATACCCATCAGAATGGCTAAAAGGAAAGCATGGAAAATGACTAGCGCTGGTGACGGATTTGGAGCAACAGAAATGCTCATACGTCACTGGAGGCAGTAGAAATTGGTACAGCCACTTTGGAAAAGTGGCAGTATCTATGAAATCTGGGTTGTACCTCATAAGCCAACAATTTCATTCCTAGGAACAAAGTCAACACAAATACATGCATATGTTCACCACAAAGCATATTTTCACCAAAAGCAGCACTACTGATAGTAGCTCCAAACTAGAAAATACACAGATGCTCATCAGCAGTAGAATGGATAAACTTATTGTGGTACGGCCACACCACAAGGAAAAAGAATCTACACTTAACAATATGAAGGAATTTCATAAGAATAATTTTGAGGGCAAAGAACTAGTGTTTTTTTTTAAGCACTTATTGGATAATTACTTTTATATAAAGAATAAAAATAGGCAAAACTATTCTATGCTATAGAAGTCAGGAAAGGTCGGTTAGAAGTGGAGGGTTAGTCACTGTAAGGGAATAGGCATGGAGAGCTTCTGGGGGTGCTGGTAAGTTTCTGTTTCTTGATCTGGGTTTTGGTTACACCTGTATATTCGGTTTGTTCCCTTTTCTGTATATGTATTATACCTAAATAGTTTTTTTAAAATATGTCTTATTTGAGAGAAAGCTGGAAAATACATAATGTTTAAAAACTTTTAAATCACCCACAATCTACTACCTAGAAATTACTATTAACATTTCGGATTATTTCCTTCTAGTCTTTTTTTGAAGCCGCAGTGCTTGTGCCATCTCCTCCCCTTCTCTGCTTCCCACATATTTACACACACATTTACTAAATTAGGTTAATTCCTATTTAGTTTTACTTCTGGTTTTTAATTTTTACTTAAATTTAATCCATATTATCAAATATTCAGGGCTTCCCTGGTGGCGCAGTGGTTAAGAATCTGCCTGCCAATGCAGGGAACATGGGTTCTATCCCTGGTCCAGGAAGATCCCACATGCCTCGGAGCAACTAAGCCTGTGTGCCACAACTACTGAACCTGTGCTCTAAAGCCCGAGAGCCACAACTACTGAAGCCCGCGTGCCTAGAGCCCGTGCTCTGCAACAAGAGAAGCCACCGCAATAAGAAGCCCGCGTGCAGCAACAAAGACCCAACGCAGCCAAAAAAAAAAAAAATTCGTTGCAAGCATGTTTTAAAACTGCTGCAATGTGTTCCATCAAATATATATATGTAATATATGGTGTATATATATAAAATATTCCTAATATAATCATAAATTCCTGGGAGAGAGTTGTGTGTGTGGCATGTATATATATGAAATATTCTTAGTATATAATAACATATATTCCTAGAAGAGAGTATGTGTGTGTGTATACATACACACACACACACACAAACACGTATAAGCTACTGGGTCATGAACGTTCTCTAAGCTCTGCCTTCATTCTGCATTTCCTTCCAGAAAGGTTGCATCTCACTGGCAAGGTTATTAGAGCTCCTTGTATCACAGTCCAACCCCAGGTCATTTATTATTTTTTTTATTCGTTGTTAAAGTGGTGGAGCTTAAAATAGGACTAAGGAATCCGCGGTTTTGCACCTGGCTAGGCGCTCAGCAGGAATGGGTTCCCCCGCACTCCTCTCCCTTCCAGAGAGCCCCACGCCTCGGCCGTGCCGTGCGGCCGCGCGTGCGCCCGGGCCCCCAGCGCCCTCGCCTCCCGGTTGCCGTGGGAACCTCAGAGCACCACAGCGCCCGAAGGCGCAGCAGTGAGCCAGTACCAAGGCCAGAGCATGGAGCTGCCAGGTCCGGTCCGCCAGAGGCTGGGAAACTTCAGCCGGACCGTGTTCAGTGACTCCAGCCGGACCGGGCCGGAGTATAACGAGGGTCCGGGTGAGTGGCGGAGGCCCAGCGCAGGACGTGTGGCCCTCGGAAGACCTGGCGCGGGTTTTGGAGCGGCCAGATTTTGCCCAGACCTAAGATGGCGGTTTCGCCTTCAGGTGGTTCTCCGCAGTGCGGGAAGCTCCTTGGAGGAGGGGCCAGGCCGAGGGATGGGGCTGAGATGGGTACCAGATACCCCGGCCCCGTAACCCAGCGGGTTCCGGGTTGATAGAGCTGCGACCTAGCCGGCTAAATGGCAAGCTGGGCGGCTGAGGTGGCGCCGGCCTTCCTCAAAAAAGAATATAAAAGCCGCCTTCGCAGCCCGCGTCCGGTCCCTTGCCCTCCGAGAACGCTGAGAAGGCCGACTTTGCTTTTCCCCTACGGCATTCGCCCTGGCTTTTCTGGCCAGGGTGGAGTGGAAACAGCCCAGGCAATCCCTTCTTTCCACTTACTATCCCCTACCCCAGTAAAATATCTTTTCCTTTTCTCCTTTCCTAGCAGAACAAGTACTTTCCACCACAAGTCCATTTTCTGGCAGAAGACATGGAAAGAAATTTTATTTTAAACGCTATCCAATACAGAGTGGCACCTGCCACTCTAGCAACGCCTTCAACAAAACTCTTACTCTCCCTGCCTTCTCCTTCCCATCCCCTATTTATACTTCTTGTCCTAAATCAAGTAACAAAATACCACGATGCTACATCCAACATGACAAGTGACAACGCAGTTTTCTGCAAAACAGTTGCCCTCTCTTAAATCATGATAGACAACATACTGTCAACCAAACCCACGCAGCTTTTATCACTGAACTGTGCTGGGAAATAGAAATCTTTTCCTCTTGCTTGGTTTAGGGATTTTTTAAACGGGGCAAAGAAAAGTCATTTCCCATCGTTTCAATTTTTCACCCTGATTACTTGCCTGTCCTCTCAATTTAGGCCTGGTCTTGATTTAGGATGTACAGAGAAAAACATAATGTGAAAAATTAGGTTATTATGTTTTTGATTCTAAAGCCAAGGCACTAAAATCTGATGATATAAAGTATCAGGGGTTTTCTGTAAAGGGCCAGATAGTAAATATTTTAGACCTTGCAGGCCGTAGGTCTCTGTGGCAGTCATAGGTAATGGTAATTGAATAGACATGGCAGTGTTCCAATAAAACTTTATTTGTGGACACTAAAGTTTGAATTTCATGATTTTCAGTGTCACAAAATATTATTATTCTTTGATATTTTTTCCTCAACCATTTAAAAATGTGAAAAAACATTTTTAGCTCACTTGCTGTACAAAAACAGGCAGCTGGCTGGTAGTTTGCCCACCCCTGACTTATATTACATAATGTTTTAATTTAAATTCCGTTTACAGAAGTCAACTTGTACTTTTGCAGAATTTAGTAAATTCATGTCTTGTGCTTTCAAGGTTAATTTACATATTAACTTGATTTTCAACTGCATGATGGTAAGTTTGATCTGCTGAAATACAGACATAACTCTTAAGATGCTCATGTACAAAATTCTTAACATAAAAACTTCTTCGCAAAATTTGACTACAGTGTTTGCTCTAAAGGTATTAAAATTTTCAGCTTAACTAATTTATCACTATTTTTCCACATTTTCTTCCTTGTGGATCTGAATTAGGTTTGATTATTTGTACTGTAATTGCAAGCGTGTATTATGACCACAGCTGACCAAGAGTTGTACTATTGTTATGAGAAAATTCTAGGCAAGTGAGTTACCTTCAGATTTAACAGACTGTAAGAATGCATTCCTTTATTAGTGGTAATTTAATAAATGGGTGCAAGCAAAAGTAGACATAATAATCAGGGATATTCTTGGAGCTAAAGGAAAAACCTGGCTGTGAGAGACTATGACTATCTTATATTTTAAAACTGTTAAATGATAGATATAAAATACTCAGATGCGGAGAAAAAGACATAAAAATCTGTTTTTAAGAAATTTATTTTAGGGGCTTCCCTGGTGGCGCAGCGATTAAGAATCTGCCTGCCAATGCAGGGGACACAGGTTCGAGCCCTGGTCCAGGAAGATCCCACATGCCACGGAGCAGCTAAGCCTGTGTGCCACAACTACTGAGCCTGCGCTCTAGAGCCCACGAGCCACAACTACTGAGCCTGTGTGCCACAGCTACTGAAGCCCATGCGCCTAGAGCGAGAGCTCTGCAACAAGAGAAGCCACCGCAATCAGAAGTCTACACACCGCAACCAAGAGTAGCCCCCGCTAGCCACAACTAGAGAAAGCCCGCGCACAGCAACGAAGACCCAACACAGCCAAAACTACATAAATTAATTTAAAAAAATATTTATTTTAGAGCCTTTGTAAATTCTTTCATTTAGAGCAATGGATTTCAAAATATATATCTGCTCTTAAATTGTTGGAATTTAGTCAAATTTAGGATGCATTTGTAGAGCCCAATTTTAAAAATCAAATTCTTAATTTAGGACCCTTCTCCCTTATATGAAAGCAAAAGGTACTATGTAATCAGCCTTAGATAAATGAAACTCATGTATCATGAATGACTACACTGGTAATGCCCTTATAATAGTATGTTTTCATTCATTCATTAATGAATTCATTAATTCATTCTTTCTGCTTATGCATATTTGGTATTTTCCATGTGTAAAGCAAGATGCTAGGTTCTATGAGGGCCTCAAATTTGGGTAGAATGTGGTCTGTGCTTACAATGAGCCTGTGTATAAGTAAAAGAGAAGGAAAAAGGACTCATATTTATTGAGTGCCTACTAAGTGCCAGGCATAGTGCTAGGGTGAAGTAATTTATATTATCTTTAATCTTCACAAGCAACCTGTGAGGTAATTTTAATGTTACTGTTTTACAGGTGAATAAATTAAGGCTCAAAGAGGTTAAATAATTTATTCCAAGTCTGGCATCTAGAGTTCTGAGGGAGTTTGGGGAGCTCCGGGTTTACTTGGACTCCAGAGCTCATTGTCTCTTCAGTAACCAGATTGTGTCTCAAGTGAGGGGAGTGTGGCTCTTTGCTAGCACTTCTTACACACAGACTAGAGGGATAAGTACCTAGAGGGGAAAGAGATTTCTGCTGGAGTGGGGGAATGGGATCAAGAAAGGATTTATGGAAAAAGTGGCATTGAATTGGATATGAATGAACAGGTAGGATTAGGATATGCTGAAAAGGGGTGTCTGTTTAATTATAATTTGGGGAGATTAGATTTTGCATGAGATTAGTTTATATGTGAGAGATTAGTTGTTATGTATTTTATGTGTTCATTTCATAGGCTCTTTACACAGAACTCTACAAAGGAGGTAATGATTATTATTATCTGTTCAATAGGATTCATATTGATATTCCACATTTAATTTATACCAGTAGTATGCAAAAAAGTCAGCAGACTGTAGTGGGAAAATGATAAAGTAATTGAAAAATATGAAACATACCCCCAAGTAGCCAACATAGGAACTAAATAGTATTATGATGACTATTTCCTTTCACTGTCAATGATTATAAATAGGCTTAAAATTTGGAGTTTCGTTAAGCTGCTGCTATGGTTATTAATTCTAAGGAACTAAAGGACGTATAGGGCAGAGACCAGGGTTAAGAGTTTGTTCCTTTTCTCTCTCTTTCTTCCGTAGATAATGAAATGGTTTCCAGTTTGGCATTGCAGATGTCACTTTATTTTAACACTTATTTTTTCCCACTTTGGTGGGTGAGCAGCATTATGATGCTTCAGATGAAGGTAAATCTACACTTTACTACTTCTGCTGAGGTCTCTTCTGCCGTCCCTAGCATTGTTACATTGTCAATAAAATTAAAGTTCTTCATATTTTTTTTTAATCTCAGGTCAGTCTTACTATATGTGAGATTTTATGAACACGTTTATTTTTGTTTTTTTAGTATTCAATCTTGCCTGATTACTACAAATTCATTGTGGTCACCGTTATCATCCTAATAACCTTAATTGAAGCTATCAGGTTGTATCTGGGCTACATGGGGAACCTGCAGGAGAAGGTAGGCTCTTCTTTCCTTTCTCTCAGTGCTACACATAAATGCAGTAAGATTTTCCTAACAAGGAAAAGGCAGTGAGATGTGATGGAAGGAGCAAAGGCCTGTAGTTAAGGCTTAGCTCCAACTTCACCACATCTGTCACTGTGGTCTGTTTGCTTAATCTCTTGAGCCTTGGTTTCTTCACATATAAAATTGGGGAAATATTTACTTCACAGGTTTGTTAGGATTAAGTAATTTATATAAAGTACCTGAACATAGTAAACACTTAAGAAGTGGTAGTTTTCCCTCTTCTCACCAGTCTTGAAAATACTTGGTCAATTAAACGTGATTATTTAGATCCTGAATAAGAGAATGGGGGGAAATGATAAACTCATTTCCTCTGCAAGGCTCATGTTTTCTGAATCATCATGCTGCCTAAGCATTTACAGTTACCAGAATTTAGGGATAATCCCTAAAGATTTCTGTGTTCTTTCAGGCCCTTCATAAGGGCCTGTTCCAGCCTGTCCCACTGTATACTGTCCCAAGTATTTCTTGCTTTTTCCTAATCCAAGCATCCATTCCAGGTGATGTGTTGTTTCCCAGTCATACTCATTCCACATCTTTGCTTACTTAAGTTCTTGCCTCTTCCTCCTTCTACCCAACTTTAAAAGCCTACCTCCTTGAATTCTGTCTTTTACCTACCCTACTTACCCTCTTGTCTTATTTTTTGTAGCATTTAGTCTATAATGCTAAGTGGTGCATTTCATTATTCACTGTAGTATTCTAGGACTGTCCCATAAGTAAGTTTTCTCTTCCAGTCTAGACTGTAAGTTTTCTGAGGACAAGGACCATGTTGTACTCCTTTTGATTTACAGAGCTCAAAATGTACGTTCACAGTAGTGCCATCAAGTAGTATCACTTGCTTATTGATACAAACAGAAGACTGTACTTCACTGATCTGATACTCATCATGTGTGTCATTGCAGGTTCCTGAGCTGGCTGGCTTTTGGCTTTTGAGCCTTCTATTGCAGTTGCCTTTAATTCTATTCTTGCTGTTCAATGAAGGCCTAACGAATCTGCCCTTGGAAAAAGCAGTACATATCATCTTCACTATATTCCTTACTTTCCAAGTTGTTTCAGCATTTCTTACCCTAAGGAAAATGGTAAATCAGTTGGCAACTCGTTTCCACCTCCAAGACTTTGACCGGCCCTCTGTGAGCAGAGGAGACATGAGAAGAGTGAGATCCTGTATAGAAGAGATTTGACCCAGTGCTGTTGAGTGAAAATCTGAAAGATCATTCTAGAAAACTGCAGGAATTAGGAAAACACCAGAGGGCTAGCACGAGAAAAAGGATAAAGCAAGTGTTTTGAACTGTATGCTCTCTGGCTCTGAAATTCCAAGGTTGGGGGCAATGATAAGACTATTTGCACATCACATGAAAGCAGTAAATCAACCCTAAAGCCTATGTGTTGTCTACCTGATGTCAAATATCTGAAATTTTTTGTTGTTGTTGACTTTTTCAGGTGTGTAAAAACCTGTATTGGTGGCATTACATCTTTACTGTAATATTTCTAATTAGTACCTATAACTAGAAATGTGTATATTTCTTTTAATCTTGTTGGCTATCTATGTGTTGGCAGTATGTCTGAAGCACGTGGAAATGCTTGTCAGTATTCCGATGTATTAGACTACATTTGTAAACTAAGACACCAAATTTTCATGTCTGCTAGGGTCTTAGCTGTTATACTGAGGTTAAGAAGAAAACAGGTGGATTATCATGCTATTTAAGAAATGTTTTTATTCTAAAATTGTTACTTTCATAAAACCATGTTCAGGGACTTCCCTGGCAGTTTGGTGGTTAAGACTTCGCCTTCCAGTGCAGGGGATGCAGGTTTGATCCCTGGTCGGGGAGCTAAGATCCCACATGCCTCACGGCCAAAAAACCAAAACATGAAACAGAAGCAATATTGTAACAAATTCAATAAAGACTTTAAAAGTGGTCCACATCAAAAAAATCTTTCAAAAAAATAAATAAGTAGATAAATAAAACCGTGTTTGGTATTTATGGCGGTGGTGTGTAAAATGTCTTTACAATAAGGTATAAAATATTTATGTTAAAGTATCTGTAGGAATCATTCCTGTCTTGTACAGTTCTTTTGGGCTGTGGGTTTGTTATTTTTATTACAGAGTTTGCTTGGGTGTATCTGAACATTATTTTTAAGTGACTATTGGATTGTCTTAAGGGATATAATGTTTTCTGTCCTATAGGGAAATGTGCCTTTATAAGTAATGTATTTTACTGAGATAGTTGTAGCTACCTTAAAAATCATTCTTTCTAATCTTCCTGTTCTGTAATTCATGCTTATTTTAGGACTTCCATGCTGTGCCTTATACATTCTTATATTGCTTAATTTTTGAAAATTTTTTTATTTCGCACTCTTAATCATACCTGACCAGTCTATTTATGCTCTTTCTATTATTATATATAAAGTTCAGTCAAATTTTTCTACCCCCATGCACTGGCTGATTAGCCTTTCCCCTATACCAAAGCTGTCACTAGGTATATTCCAATAATTTGAAATTCAAAATAGAATTCTGTTTGGATAGTTTACTAAAACATATTTGTTGCGTTTGTTTCCAGATAGGAATAGATAGGTGAGTTTATAAGAAAATATAAAATAACACTAAATCTACATAGCAGATAAATTAAGGGGATGATGAAGAAAGAATTTTCTATTTAATAGCTGTTTCCAGAGTTTTATTTTAAATATCAGAGCCTCTGAAACATTTAACATTTAAACTTTAAGGTTAAACGAGTAATCACTAAAATGTTAAGAGTGATAACCAAAAATTTTAACAACTATAAAAATTGGGGGAAAATGTATTCAATTTATTAAAATTTTAAAAAAATTTTGCTCTAATAGCCATAGTGCTTAAAATACAGATATAATAAGGATGGGAAAAAAGAAACTAAGAAAATCCATTGAGAACATGACCAAGTTATTTGTTTTTTGTCTAAACAATAAAACCATGATTTTGTGTTAGGCTGAACCAATATTTTCTTTTGGAGTATAGCTGGTTCCCTATGTAAGCATACGAAAATCAAGATAGATATTTCCATGTCAGCACATTTGGAGTTTAGGCAGTCCTTATTTTTATTTTATTTGAATAAGTTTGCCCATCCTTAATTCCAGTTACCTCTTCCTCTTCAGGGTTCACAGCACTGTTCTGAAGTTTTCTAGTTAGGACATTGAGCTTCACAAACACTTTGTCTTTCACATATTTTTTTTTCCAGGGTTTTTTCCTAATTATAGACAAGGTGGATGTGAATTTCTGTAAATCGGAATGATTTTTAAAAATTGGATTTTAATCAACATATGTTTGAATGCCTAGTATGTACAAGGAAGAGTGGAGAGTTCATAGACACATAAATGTGCTCCCTGTTCTCAGGGGTACAACGTTGGAAGTAAAGTCTAACTTCATCAGGGAGGTGCAGTGAATGAGTTTCTACCTAATAAGTACCTGACAGCTAACAGTCCTTGGCTTCCAGTGCATCTCCTCTCTTTTTTCCTAGCATTTGGTGTCCAGGATTAGCATACTAGCCCTTCATCAACACCATTTAGCAATCACTATTCCTCTCATTGTCAGAGCACAGGGAAGGGACATGGGGCGGGAGGGGCAGGGAGTGCTGTTAAACACACTTGCTCATACACACTCGCTTGCGCTTGCCCGTGCACACAATAACAAGACGTTTACTGTCTGGTGGAAAAAGCAGATGGGCAAATCAGGGATAGCACTGTAGGATTACAGAGAATACATAAAAGATGAGGAATCTGGGAAGGCTTCCCAAAGAAAGTAACACTTTGGGATTTGAAGACTGAGCTGGTATTAAGTGTTAGTTTCAGTATTAAAAGACAGAAGCAATAGTGACTCTGAGTACTGTTTCAGGTTATTACATGTAGTTTGATAAAACTGGTGGGAAGGGTGCATGAGAAGAAAGGACACAGAATCAGATAGAGAAGCTTGGGAGGAGCTAGTAAGCTAAAGACTCTAATATTCTGAATCCCTGAATAGTTTAAACAGTGAAATATCACATACATTTAGGTTTCAGAAAGATTTCTCTGAAAACAGTGTGGGAAATGTACTATAAGGGTTGGGCTAGAGGTAGAACTTGATGAAGCAACTTTGGAGAGAACAAACTGGCCTGGATAAAGTCAGTGGCAGTAAAATAAACTTGAGTAGAACCTATTAAGATTTTTTTTTAATAATTTTATTTTATATTTTAAAATAGGTATTAAAAATTTTTTTTCTAATGTATCTTTTTGGGGATTACACACAATGGTAAACAAAATGATGTACTCGCTATCTTATCCACCCCCATCCCCTGGCCATTGTTAGATTATTATTAGACTTAAATAGAGCTCTATCTGAAATAGTCTTTTATAAATTTTATTTGACGTGGCATATCTGAAGAGTTCTTAATTTGCATCTGTGAAGACTATAGTTTTCAAAAACTTAAATTTTAAAAGAATTTGAATCAAGATTTTGAGAGTAAAGGAAAGAAAAATCATCTATAATTCCATACCCTAAAATAACAAGTATTAGCAAATGTCCTCTTTCCTTGCAGTTTTCCTGTTGTAAATGCTTTTTAAAACATAGCTGTGACCACCAGCACTTACGACTTTGCACCCTGCTTTTCTGAAAACATTATAAATTTTTACCTATCTTTCTACATAGTCAACATGACCATTATCTTAAATGATTGCACAATATTCCATCAAGTAGATAGACAGTAATTTATTAAACTTCTCTCCTATTGTTGGATATTTGGGTTGTTTTCTTCTTTTGCATGTATACTGTTGGACCTCAGAGCAGGCTGCCCCAAGATATGCTACAATGACATATTGATTAGTTTGAATTTAAGCCAGTGGAGAAAAAATGATATAGAAAAACACTCTAACCCCCTCTTTCCCCATGAAAGCAGGAAATAACCTCCCATGTGAAAGTATCCTCCTTATACCAGGAGGATAGAAAGCATCCTTATCACCAGAGTTAGGAAATTCAAGGCTAAGAAAACTCTGTAGACAAACTTTGTTACCTCTTCATTAGTCTGCTACCCCAAGCACAAGCCCCTTTGTTAAATCTTCACAAATAATTGTTTCCTTGTCTAAAAATAATAAATAAACAGCCTGCTTTGTTCACCTCGAGGATTCCATTTTTATGAGACCTCTGTGCATATGAATTAAATTGGGGTTTTTTTCTTCCTATTAATCTGTTTGCATCAATTTAATTATTAGACCGAGCAAAAGAACTCCCCAACAATACATAACATTGTAATGAACATCTCATGTATACAGCTTTTTTCCATATCTTAGATGATTCTTTT
Organism: Delphinapterus leucas; assembly: GCF_059928025.1. Lineage (NCBI taxonomy): Eukaryota > Metazoa > Chordata > Mammalia > Artiodactyla > Monodontidae > Delphinapterus > Delphinapterus leucas. Next base: position 42,141,249 of record NC_143141.1, read on the forward strand.
TAATTAGTAAGCTAGAGTCTCAGAAGTGAAACTGCTGGATCATAGGGTATGAACATTTTTGAGGGCTGTTGATGCATATTGCCAAATTATAATATCCACTTTCTGTAATTCTAAAGATATTGCAATGAAAATTTTGACAAGGAAAGACTTAGAGACCTTAGTCACCCACTCATCTTTGTGTTTCTGAGTAGCTATCACAGTAACAGAGTCTCCAAAGGAGGAAAAAATCTAAAAGCTGTGAAAGGAGAAGTGCAAAGAATTTTAAAAAATAATTTTTTTTTTGAATTAAGGGAAAACTGATAAGGGACAGGAAAAGGCTTAGGCAAGCTGGTCGCAGTCAGCACAGACAGATGTGACACAATAAAAACTGGGTCATTGAGTTGGGACAGCCCTAGGACATAAAATGACTGAAATGAAGTAAAGCTCTGGATTACTTTGTTCTTGAATATTGAATTTTTTCAGAAGCATGGAGCATGAAATATTACAGTGATAAGCCAAGATTGGAAACATAGCCAAGAAAAAGAGGTCTTTAAGGGATTGTTTAAAATGTTCTGAAGGAATAATTTGGTTTGGTCTTAAACGGCTCAAAAAGTAAATTGACATAAAGCTTTTGCATAGCAAAATAGGCATAGAGGCAGAAAACAATGAGGCAAGTGGAATGGTTTATCCTGTAAATTCGTTCCAATGTAAAACGTTAGATTTTTGGTCCTAGAAAAGGTTTGTCAGCAAACTTTAATGCTGTATTTTTTAAGTGCAATTAACAGTAATTTGTTATGGGTATACATCTTATTCTAGTTTTAAAAGACTGTTAATTTGAGGGTTTTCAGTCAACAAAAAAACAAAACTAAACAGCTAATCATTCTAAAAATCATTCTAAGAATCATCCTAAAAATCTCCTGTCCACTGCATACCCCACTCCCGCCACAGTGTTTAAGCATTAAGCATTTAAAAACATTCAGGCCCTAGAAAAATGTGTTTAAAATCAGGTTTAACCACAACGTTTAAATTTATCCTGGTACTTACATAGATGTACATCTTTCTGAAAATGAGGGTAAGAATTGGTGTGTAATCATTTCAACCAAACTCAAGAAAGAATAAAACTCTTAAAAAGGCACAGAACAGAAGATAAATAAAACATATATTCTATGAAAAATTAAGACATTTGGAAATTTAGCTTATCAACATGCTCAATCTAAACAAGTTTCACAGCCACACCCTTGTCTGGAAAGGGCTTTCTAAGCCAGTGAGGTCTGCACAATCACAGTGTATATATCACAGCTACTTATTCGTCCTTCATTGTTCCACAAGCCTAAGTGTTTAGCACTTGGCTACATTAAAAATGTAGACTTTTAAAAACAATAATCAACCAAGAATGGCCTTCTCTTTTAATTTTTCAGAACTCTAATAGCACTATATTTGGCTGACAGGAAAGTGGTATTATCGATTCATCTCTAAAGGGTTTTAGTTCCTGATCTTGAGTTACTTATATTCTAATCGAAAATACATTGGAGACACTGCTCAATATTATAGCTCAAAAGAGAAAAATGTTTGATATTCAAATTCAAAATGCAAATTCAAAAAATGTTTGATATGTACATTTAATAATTATTTTATAAATGCTTGATTCATTAGTACCTAGAAGAACTAAAATGATCACTAAAGAGAGTGGAAGTTTAGGACTTTGCTTCAATAGCTTTCCTAAAAAGAATAAAAGCTGGTAAGAGTTAAAGTTTTTGCTATCCTAAAAACTAGAGCTCCTGATGCCCAATAAGCCCTTGCTAAGGAAGGCAGGAGAGCAGTTCACTGTTGATTATTTGGTAATTTACTAAGCAGACCAGCAAAGGATATATTCATGCCTTTTATTTTTAGTATGCTATAATTTTGTTTTGCAAAGTAAACTTAATTTACTTAGCTCCAACAGTATGCCATCCACACTATGCTTTGGTACTCCAGGACAAAAAGATAAATAGGATTGAGTCCCTGCCCTTCCAGCCAAGGGCTCGCAGAGGAGACAAATTTAAGGTGATCATCATGGCTTATGAAAATATTGTAATAGAGCTATGTAAAATATGAAGAAAAGTGAGGAATCCTGACTAGGAGGCAAGATAGTCTTTCAGACAGATGGAACAGCATAGACAAAGGCACAGACATTTGAAAATATAAGGTCTGACCAGAACCAAAAGTAGTTTGATATGATTAAAATATAAGCTATGTTGAGAAGGGCCTGAGATGAGCTGGAAAGACTGGCATCAGGATGTTATCAGTGTTTCATATAATAAAGAGTTCGAACTTTATACTGTAGGCAAGGAATGGTGTATCTATATTGAAACAGAAGACAATGCTGCCATATTTGAAAATGATACAAAGCTGAGAGGGAGAGCTAATTTGATAGATAATGATCACATTTCAAAAGAATCTCATAACAGGCTGAAATGCTGGCACAAATACATTTTACACACACATACACACACACATCTTCCAATCTACACCTCTCAAAAAATCAGTTCACTAATAATTAAGGAGCTCATTATGTGCTATTTTTCAAAGGAAAATATCTGGGTGGTCTTATGCAAGGACAAGCATATCTTAATAGAAGTATAATGACCAGATCATGGAAAGGAACAATCTCACTGTTCTCTTCCACGTTGCACTAGTAAATGTCTCGTCTTTATTGTACCTTCCCTACATTTATAGAGAAATCTAAAAACAAATCTAATCATGCCACTACTCTCCTTAAAATTCCACCAGACTCTCCACTTCCTGCAGCAGAACACCCACAGTCCTTTGCGTGGCGCACCAGGCCTCTTCCCACCTGTCTGGCTCATCTTGCCATCCCTCCAATCCTACACGTGCAGCTCCTCCAGTGCACCATTCTGGATTTTGCCTCCGGACCTTTCCCCTCCATTCAGCTCTCAGCCTGAAGTAGCTTTATCCACGTGGTGAAATTCTGCTTGTCTTATAATGCTTGGCTCAACTGTCATGTCCTCCATGGAAATGTTCCATTGTCTCCTACCTACTTCCAGGTAACACTTGCACACTTTTCTTTGTATCTCCACTGCTCATCTTTTATGACTGTATCTAAAATGATTATATGTATTTTTATATATTAGATTCCTACTACTTAATTGTAAGGTCTTCATGGTAAATGTCTTATTCATCCTTGTATTTCCAGTGCTTACCACATTGTAAGTGTTCAATAAATATTTGGTGATGTTGGGGAGCAAAATTTGCTGCCCCCAAATGTCTCTGGCTTGTAGATGATTTCAAGCTGAAAACAAACAAGGCCCAAAAGCCTCAGGAAGAAACTTTGACCTTCCCCCAACTGCCTAAAAAGAATTTAGATGGAGGGCCTGTTTCCAGAATGGAGCTATCACCACAGATACCTGTAGCGGATACAGGCCAGGTGTGATGAGGGAAACTCTTAGAGATCAGAGTCCACTCTGTGTCCCCTTGTCTCTGCATGGCCTAGCAAACATTTACTTAACAAACATTTGCCTTCCATCTTCATGTTAATTGCCTTCCTCCCCTATGAAGTCCCAGACCCTTAACCCCCAACATCCTCTTTTGTCTTTAACTGAAAATGGTATTTAAGGTGAGGGTTTCAGCCATTTTGGTGATTACTCAGTTTTCCTGGGTCTCTCCCATGTACACGTTATGTACACGTTAACTTTTGTTTGGATTTCTCCTGTTAATCTGTCTCATGTCAATTTAATTCTTAGACCAGCCAGAAAGAAAATTTCCTCCTCCATGACAGTGAACAAATGAATGAACGGACTTAGTTAAGGGGAATCTGTGTTGTACAGTGGTTAAAACCACGGGTTTTGGAAGCAGACTTATGCTCAAATCCTTGCTCCGTTTATCAGTTTGGTCGAGTTATTTAACTTAACCTAATCCTTAGTTTATTCATCTTTAAAATGAGTGCTTATAGGACTTTTGCAAGAATTAAATGAGATAAACATAGTAGAATAAGCATTCACATATGGAAAATATTCTTATAATTTTATATTCTGAATTTCCTGGGCACTTTAATTCCTTCTAGGTCTTTAAACTCACTTTTTTGCTTTATGGGCCCAGCAACTTGACCCTCAGGCTTGATCAGGCAGGGGTTTTGATTACCTCAATCTAAACTGATTAGACACTTACTGATAATGTATAATAGGAGCTATATCGGCTCTGAGTTCCCTGCACACTGAACACAGGCATAAGGCTTGCCCTCCCTGAGGGTCCACGTCCATGTCGGGGGATCAAGTTATAACTGCAGAGACTGCTTGGAAAGCACAGTTTTAAAAGAAGGAAATCAGATATTATTACAAGGATGTTTTTAACAAGCTAGTGTATATCCATTGGGGACGTTTCCACTACAATAGGGCACATCTAAGATTTTTTTTTGTTACACCTTTCTCTTGAGGCAGTATGATCTTAGAGTTGTAAAGGTCTTTAGAAGTCATTGCTGATGTAGGGAGGTGATATAGATACATTGTCTCAGGCGGCCAGCTAACTACTTTGGTGTTGTCCATGTGGGTTTAGAAGTTTGATCCTTGGCTTTTCCAACCAGAAACTCGATTTTGTTAGTATATCCCAAATTAAACAGACTCAAAAGGAGCGACCGCAGTAACTAAACTTATAAAAGATTGATGTACGGGGCTTCCCTGGTGGCACAGTGGTTGAGAGTCCGCCTGCCAATGCAGGGGACACGGGTTCGTGCCCTGGTCCGGGAAGATCCCACATGCCGCGGAGCAGCTGGGCCCGTGAGCCATGGCCGCTGAGCCTGCGCATCTGGAGCCTGTGCTCTGCAACAAGAGAGGCCACAACAATGAGAGGCCCACATACCGCAAAAAAAAAAAAAAAAAAAAAGATTGATGTACAAACCAGGGTACGAATTTATTCATTTATAATGCAAAATACAACTGCCAGTATACTTTCTTCCTATAGGAAATCTATTTAAAAAGCCAAATTATAATCATTAAACTTGCTTGGTAATCATGAGATCAAACTGATGTTTGTGTCATCTAGCTATGATAACTTGAGGCACTCACCTCTGCTCTACAGATGTGTCTGCCAAGGAACTGACTACTTGAATCGAGGCTGATCAGGGCTCCCTCTCCCCAGGCCTGGGGGATGCCATGAGCAAAGTCAAGGAAGGCAAAAATTTCATTTCATGTTGTGTGTAGGGAATCCCATTCAGTGTATGTAATGTTCAAGCGTGAGCTGAGAGGAAGAAAGCAGAAAGATGAGGCTGAAGAGACCAGATCATGGGATGTAGAAAGTGGTAGAAGGATTGACCAGGGCAGGACAAAGAATTATTAAGCGGTATTGAGAGCTCACCTGGGGGTGGAAACGATGGATGTGTGCAGCTATTCCAACCTATGCAATTGCGTCGTTTTCTAGAGCTTTCTGGGTACTCTTGGGCAAAAGGTAGATGTTTAAGTTGATCCAGAGTTAGGAGTATATGGAGCAAATGCAGTGGAAAAACAACAGTAAGAAGATTTTCAGGTATTGCTTATAGTGGCAAGAGGAATGAACCCTGAGATTTCTACTAAGTGAAACTATGAAGGATAATCAGCAGAAAAGGATGGGGCAGAGGTCCTGATGAGGTAGAAAGCAAGTTTGAATATCTGTCTCCACTACAGTTAACGAGCATCTTGAGGACAGGGACTAGGTCTTATTCACTGTATCCCCAGTACCTAAGACCATGCTCGGCACATCATAGGTATTTAAGAACGTTAACTGAATGTACAGATGAATAAACAAACAAGCCATGTTAGAACTCAGAGCTCCTGCCTCCTGTTCTTAATATACAGTAATTTCTCTAATAGGTAATAGATAATAGATAATTTCTACCCTAGAGGGTAGAAATGCCACATTTACTCATACTTAAATCTTTTTGGCATAAAAAAATAATCTTAATTTTAAAACCAATAACCACTCTTAACTAAGTATAAGCTTTCAAATTTTGACGAGACTCCCAAAACTAATACAAGTAATAGACACCACCATTTAATTGAAGGTCTGCCATGTACCAGATGCTGTGCTAGGACTTTATCTCATTTGATTTGCATGACAACTCTGTAAGGCAGGAATTATTCCCATTTTACAGAAGCTAAAATTGGGACTCAGGAGAGGTTAAAGAACTTATTCAGAGTCATACAAGTAAACAGAAGACAAGATTTAAACCTAAGCCTGGGACTTCCCTGGTGGTACAATGGTTAAGAATCTGCCTGCCAGCTCTATTTACAATAGCCAGGACATGGAAGCCACCTAAGTGTCCATTGACAGATGAATGGGTAAAGAAGATGTGGCACATACATACAAAGGAATATTAGCCATAAAAAAGAAACGAAACTGAGTTATTTTGTAGTGAGGTGGATGGACCTAGAGACTGTCATACAAAGTAAAGAAAGTCAGAAAGAGAAAAATAAATACTGTACGCTAACACATATATATGGAATCTAAGAAAGAAAAAAAAAAGGTCATGAAGAACCTAGGGACAAGATGGGAATAAAGACACAGACCTACTAGAGAATGAACTTGAGGATATGGGGAGGGGGAAGGGTAAGCTGTGACAAAGTGAGAGAGTGTCATGGACATATATACACTACCAAATGTAAAATAGATAGCTAGTGGGAAGCAGCTGCATAGCATAGGGAGATCAGCTAGGTGCTTTGTGACCACCTAGAGGGGTGGGATAGGGAGGGTGGGAGGGAGACACAAGAGGGAGGAGATATGGGGATACATGTATATATATAGCTGATTCACTTTACTATAAAGCAGAAACTAACACACCATTGTAAAGCAATTATACACCAATAAAGATGTTAAAATAAAAAAGAAAAAAGAATCCACCTGCCAATGCAGGGGACACAGGTTCGAGCCCTGGTCCGGGAAGATACCACATGCCATGAAGCAACAAAGCCCGTGCACCACAATTACTGAGCCTGCACTCTAGAGACCATGAGCCACAACTACTGAGCCCATGTGCCACAACTACTGAAGCCCACACGCCTAGAGCTCGTGCTCTGCAACGAGAGAAAATACCGCAACGAGAAGCCCATGCACCGCAACAAAGAGTAGCCCCTGCTCGCCACAACTAGAGAAAGCCTGTGCACAGCAACGAAGACCCAACGCAGTCCAAAATAAATAAATTAATTAATTAAAATAAATAAATAAATAAACCTAAGCCTGCTGGGCTCTAAAGACCATGCTTTTTCACTAAGCAGTGTTACTTGTCCCCAAACATATGTTCCAAAAATATTTTTTTGAGTTGATTTAGACCTGTCCAATCTGGAAGCCAAAGCAGGAAAAATGATGCTATTTCTCCTCTTTGGACCCCAGAGCTTCAGGGGTCAAGACAAATAGTAAAAAAGGGGTACACAAGCTATTATCATTTTTTTAATAGAATAGTATGTTTACCTATGGAAAGGCCGAGCGAGTTTTAGCAAACTAGAAATCTGGGGGGGTTTGCTTTTGGTTGGAATTATACTCAGAGCATTGGCCTTGGTCATTTCAGGTTCATCCAAGCTGGCTGGCAGTTAAAGAGACATGTATTTGATTAATTTTTTAAATGGGAACCCTTTTGATAAACTAACTAAAAGGACTGCTATTTTCTGATGTAGTTCCTTGCGAAAAGCTAAATGTTTTTCCTGTATTATTTACTCCTCCAAGGAATTCTAATAATTGTATTATTATTATTTTACATTAGTGTAATACAGCTCTTCCTCTGTTTACAATGGGGTTATGTCCCGATAAACACATGATAAGTTGAAAATATCATAAATTGAGTATGCATTTAATGCACCTAACCTACTGAACACCATAGCTCAGCCTAGCCTATGTTAAACGTGCTCAGAACACTTCTATTAGCCTGCAGTTGGGAAAAATCATCTAACACAAAGCCTCTTTAAAATAAAGTGCTGACTATCTCATGTAACTTATTGGATACTATACTGAAAGTGAAAAGCAGGGTGGTTGTATGTGTATTCATTGTTTTCCCCTGTGATCACGTGGCTGACTGAGTCACTGCTGCCCCTGCTCAGCATCACAAGAGAGCATAATGCGGCATATTGTTAGCCCAGGAAAAGGTCCAAATTCAAAATCTGAAGTATGGTTTCTACTGAATGCGTATGAGTTTTGCACCATCATAAAGTCTAAAAGTTGTAAGTAAAACCATCATAAGCCAGGGACATCTGTAATCATTATAATAGTACCATTTTCCATTTTGCCAGTGAGAAAAACCGAGCAACAGAGAGCTCTAGCAAGTTTATCAAGATCACATAGCCTGTAACTGGCAAAACTGGGATTCAAATTGAGGTCCATCCAAAGCTTTACCACACAGTTCAGTTCTACAGATTAACAGAAGTCCTATTGTTTGGTGGGCACATGGGGTTCTCAGATGAGTTAAGATACTGTTCAAGAGACTTACAGTCTAGTAGCACCTTTCCAAACTTGGGGTGTCAGAGAGAGTAATAAAGGGGTGCTTGTGGGGGGACTCTGGGCCCCACTGGATGGGGTTCCATCCCATTTCAAATAGCCAAGGTGTGCAGAGCACGAACCCACTGTTAGAGGTAGGAAGCAGCAGTGCTTTTAAAGCAGTTTGGCACGTAGAGCTGATTCACTTTGTGATACAGCAGAAACGAACACACCACTGTAAAGCAAGTACACTCCCATAAAGATGTTAAAGATAAAATAAAATATATTTATTAGGACAGGAACATCCACTAGTTACCAATTAAAAGAATCAGGGCAGAAAAGGTGATTGAATGGGAAATTCAGGGTGTTTACCAAAGCTAAATGGCATTTTTGGGGATAATATTTTGCCTCTGCATGGGAATATATTATTTTCAAAATATTTTGTAAATGCTAACTCAAGTAATTTCTAACATTCAATTTTATAGATAGAGAATATTTAATAATAAAAATATTAAAACAAGAAAATAAATAAATAAAGCAGTTTGGCATGCACACTCACTTTCTTCTCTTGAAACAAAACCCAAAGCCACATTTTATTAAGCAAAATTCCTGCAAATGCAAATTAATGAAGTATAAACTGAGAGCTCACACAGAAGCTGACAAAGGAGAAAAACGATCAGTCATATGGGGTGGTCAGAAAAGGATTCTGAGAGGCAATTTAAATTATGGGGGCTTCTGTGCCAGTTAAGATACCATGCTTTTCTGTTTCTTTTAGTAAAGGGCCTGGTATTAAAATTTAAAAATAAGAAAACCTTTCCACAAATGCATAACTTCTTGAGTCCTGTGAATCTATAACTCAGACGTTTCTAAACTGTATTCTTTAAAATGAGTTGCCAGATCTTTCTCAATATTTATACCTCAGCATTTATAGTAAGTTTTTCTTTTTAATATCGAGTTAAATATTTTCTGAAATCCATTTTTGGTCCTACAGAAACAAAAAGGAATTGATTCTGGATTTTGTAGATGTAAGACCGTGGAGCTTAAATGTCCAAACTTACCTAATAACATTTTTCTTTTTTTCCGGTACGCGGGCCTCTCACTGTTGTGGCCTCTCCCGTTGCGGAGCACAGGCTCCAGACGCGCAGGCTCAGCGGCCATGGCTCACGGGCCCAGCCGCGGGCCGCTCCGCGGCATGTGGGGTCCTCCCGGACCGGGGCCCAAACCCGTGTTCCCGGCATCAGCAGGCGGACTCTCAACCACTGCGCCACCAGGAAAGCCCACCTAATAACATTTTAATGGAAGGTTTTTATCTTGTTTTGCTTTGCTTTTTAAACTTAAAAAAAAAAAAGAGTTAAGGGTGATGCCCATGTGCACTAGGGGTGTTATTGTGTGGCTCCCTATCACACAAAATCTTAATAACACACCTATGGCTCGCCAAATTTCTTTTGAAAACTTCAGTCTTCTAGGTTATAAAAACAACTCCCGGTAAGCTGCTGCCTTTACTGTGTGAAATGGAATGAGCCAAACACTTCTTTCCTTTGCAAACAAGCCCAAATCAGCACATAGACTGAAGAGTGAAAAAGACACAACAAAAATACAAGAATAACCAAGCCCCTCACAAAAATGCCCACGCCAATCAATCACAGGGCAATCACAAGGCAACATGGTCCTCACCAAAGACAAAAGCAATTCGCTTGTAGCAAACACAGCGGCAGTTAATAACATGAATGATATCAAGAGCAGATAGGAGTGCACACATGCCAGATTTTCATGATTTCAGTAGAGAAAACTCCACCTTCTACTTCATTCAGGGCCAAGAGTAAAGACAGGCAAATGGAAAATATGCTGGAAACTGTTGCGACTCTCCAATGAAAACATTCCTTCCCTTTTCTTTTTAGCTATCTGAGACAGCCAAGCTCCGGAGCTAGAAGAAGAAGAATCAGTCACCACTTACCCCTGGGGTAAACCCACCCTAGGAGTGTTTTACTATAATGCTTTCTGAGATGCTGGGCCACTCCAGAATATGGTTACCCTTTCCAAAGCCTCAGGGTGTCCATGTGGTGTGCGCTGCCAACCTCAAGTCACCTGGTAAAGGTGTCCATTTGTAGAAGGCATGTTGCTTTCAAGTTTAATTCCTGGCTTAACAGTATAAGCCCCTGTATTATTGACAAAAACATAGCCAAATACCCACACACAATGGTGTGTGTTTGTGTGGTTTTGTTGTTTTTAAATCTGGCCCCTGAGCAGAGAAATTGTGCTAAGGATGGGGAAGTCTTTAATTCCACCCAAAAAAGAACAGAATAAAACAGGAGTGTCAGCAAGCAGGAGCTCAGTATAAGCCTTTTAAATCCAGCCTCTTAGTAGGTTAGGGACTTTCTGTTTCTTTCTTTGATTTCCCTAGATTCTGGATTCAATTCCTGACTTTCCCAGTCAAACTACAAACGAAATTTAGCTTTTAGGAGAACTGCATAAATGAGTCCTATGTGTTTGAATGGCAATCTTGGAATGGCAGTCAGAGTTGCTCCTTGCTAGTTGCTTTTAGGATTGCCCTAAATATCACAGGTTTTCTAATTCTTTTTCAAAAAGCTCATTTGTTATTTAAAAAAAAAAAGTTTGTCCATATCTTGATTGATTGATAAAAATATTCTATTCCTTCATGTAAAATTCAGCAAGGTCAGTACCAAGGCCGTGGCTTTTATTGTCCACGTGGCATCTTTCTATGGCATTCACCTTAATAAATACAAATAGCTTTGCATTTGGGTCATACCTTTCCACAGTAAGTATCTGTGTTTAAACTATCATCTTTTTTAAAAAATATATTTATTTATTTACTTACCTATTTGACTGCGCTGGGTCTTAGTTGCGGCACACGGGATCTTTGTTGCCACATGCCGGATCTTTAGTTGCGGCATGCAGGATCTTTTAGTTACAGCATGTGGGCTCTTAGTTGTGGCATGCGGGCTCCAGTTCCCTGAACAGGGATCGAACCCGGGCCCCCTACACTGGGAGTGCAGAGTCTTAACCACTGGGCCACTAGGGAAGTCCCTAAGCTATCATTTTGGTTACTTTCAAAGCCACTTGGGAAGGCAAAAACAGGGGATCACAGACTCTGGAAGAGGAAATGACATACTCAGATCAAGTTCATGTGAGCACACAACTTGGATCCAGGTCTGACCACTGGTCCTGAGGCAGGAGATAGATGGGACCCAGGCTGAGCAGCTGGAGTTCATCCCCTGTGGACAGATACTCCAAAATAGCAGGAGGGAGGAGAAGCTAAGCCCTGCCCAGATAAAAGATAGAGACCACATATTCCTCATTCTCAAAGTCAAGGAGACCTTCCCAGCTACACACGCACAGAAAGGTTCCTTGAAGGTCAAAAAGGGAGGGAGTATCACCTCACAGTAAGCGATGTCAACCTACCCATAGGCCTCTTCACTAGAATCCATCTTAGCTGAGAGATCCGCGCACACACATGGGAGGACCCTGAGATAAACCAAATACAGACTCAGAACCAGGCAAAGCAAGATGACTGGCCAAAGGAAACCTGGAAGAAACGCCCCATTAAAGTGATTCAAACTACCATGAGGGCGTGACTCTCTCTCTCTGAGCCCTCCCGTGTTTCTCTCCACATGTACCCTTTTCCTCCTAATAAACACTTTACTTGTTTCACTACTTTCCATCTCTCTGTGGAAATTCATTTCTACACAGCTGACGGGTCAGGGCCTTGTCACTGGCCACTGGTCCCCGGTGGTCTAGTGGGTAGGATTCAGCACTCTCACTGCCACAGCCTGACTTCAATCTCTGGCTGGGGAACCAAAATCCTGCTTCAAGCTGCTGCAGGCCAAGGCCAACAGAGATCAGTCCTACAAGGTCATACTTTCCCTATGCTCCTTCTCTTTTATATGCATTGTTACCTAGAGTTACAGCCTGGACATGCACTGAATACCATGACCTGTATCTCAACTATTCCATATTTCAAAGTGAACTCAGGGTGAGATCTGTGCAAGTTTTGTTTGCTTACTTTCTTTTTTTTTAACTTCAGTTTTCTTATTATTAAAAAACATTAATCCCACCCACTCACCTATCTCAGAGGCATTTTAGAGTCAAATGAGGTGTATAAAAGGCTTGGAGAAAGGTAAGGGTTTATGATTAAGGTGAGCAGAACAACAGTCCCCCAAAGATGTCCACATCCTAATCTCTAGAACCTGTGAACATGTTAGGTTACATGGCAAAAGGGAATTAAGTTTGCAGATGGAATTTGGGTTGCTAGGCAACTCGTTTTGAAGGAGAGAAATGATCCTGGTTTATTCAGGTGGGTCCAATGTGATCACAAGGGTTCTTAAATGTGGAAGAGGAAAGTAGAAGAGTGAGATGCATTTGTGTGGTTTTAAGGCACTAAATTTATAGTAATTTGTTACGTAGCCATAGGAAATTAATGCAATTATTAAAATATTTGAACTTCCAAGGACTGAAATAAATTATCAATGGATTATAAGAGCTGAGTGAAATACAGTGAGTTGTTCCCCAGTGTCTACCTGGTAGGTCACCAAACACTAGTAAGATCTCAGGGCTGGCAGGAGCACACAGCCAACCAGGAGTGGTAAAGCCCTGACTGGAGCTGTCCCCAGGATACCCTGAGTAGGGGCATGTGCTAAAAATGACAAGAGTTTGATATCCTTCCCCACTGTTAGGTGGGAACACCCTTTTCCATCTGCACCTCCCGCCTACCAACCCTGCTGTCACCAAGGTGTGGGCAGGTGATCCCCCTCTTGCTTGTTGTCCCTCCACTGGAGCTGCATCCACTTTGTCTCTCTCTTTCGGTTCCCCCACTATGCTTTTCAGTCCCTTCCAGACTGCTCTCAGCTCATTTCCCAGGCAGCAGGAGTCGGAGCTCTGTGATCCTCCCTGGGGCCAAATCCCCAGGGACACCTCTGCCATCAGGTTCCAGATTCAGGAAGGGGGCAGAGTAACTAAGCAACTTCATCCTTACTCTATTCTTTTTTTTTTTCTTACATCTTTATTGGAGTATAATTGCTTTACAATGTTATGTTAGTTTCTGCTGTATAACAAAGTGAATCAGCCATATGTATACATATATCCCCAAATCTCCTCCCTCTTGCATCTCCCTCCCACCCTCCCTATCCCACCCCTCTAGGTGGTCACAAAGCACCAAGCTGATTTCCCTGTGCTATGCGGCTGCTTCCCACTAGCTATCTATTTTATATTTGGTAGTATATATATGTCAATGCTGCTCTCTCACGTCATCCCAGCTTCCCCGTCCCCCCTCTCCACCGTGTCCTCAAGTCCATTCTCTACGTCTGCATCTTTATTCCTGGCTTGCCCCAGGTTCATCAGAACCATTTTTTTTTTTTTAGATTCCATACATATGTGTTAGCATACAGTATTTGTTTTTCTCTTTCTGACTTACTTCACTCTGTATGACAGACTCTAGGTCCATCCACCTCTACCTCAAGAAACAAGAAAAATCTCAAACAACCTAACCTTACATCTAAAGCAATCAGAGAAAGAAGAAAAAAATAAACCCCTAAGTTAGCAGAAGGAAAGAAATCATAAAGATCAGAGCAGAAATAAATGAACAAGAAATGAAGGAAACAATAGCAAAGATCAATAAAACGAAAAGCTGGTTCTTTGAGAAGATAAACAAAATTGATAAACCATTAGCCAGACTCATCAAGGAAAAAAGGGAGAAGACTCAAATCAATAGAATTAGAAATGAAAAAGGAGAAGTAACAACTGACACTGCAGAAATACAAAGGATCATGAGAGACTACTAGAAGCAACTATATGCCAATAAAATGGACAACCTGGAAGAAATGGACAAATTCTTAGAAAAGTACAGTCTTCCAAGACTGAACTAGGAAGAAATAGAAAATATGAACAGACCAATCTCAAGCACTGAAATTGAAACTGTGATTAAAAATCTTGCAACAGAGGACACGGGTTCGTGCCCCGGTCTGGGAAGATCCCACATGCCGTGGAGCGGCTAGGCCCGTGAGCCATGGCCGCTGAGCCTGCGTGTCCGGAGGCTGTGCTCCGCAACGGGAGAGGCCACAACAGTGAGAGGCCTGCATACCGCAAAAAAAAAAAAAAAATCTTGCAACAAACAAAAGCCCAGGACCAGATGGCTTCACAGGCGAATTCTACCAAACATTCAGAGAAGAGCTAACACCTATCCTTCTCAAACTCTTCCAAAATATAGCAGAGGGAGGAACATGCCCAAACTCATTCTACGAGGCCACCATCACCCTGATACCAAAACCAGACAAAGATGTCATAAAAAAAGAAAACTACAGGCCAGTATCACTGAACACAGTGATGCAAAAATCCTCAACAAAATACTAGCTTACTCTATTCTTGTTGGAAGATCGCACCTGCTTCACATACATCTCATCAGAGGGCCTCCAGGGACAGAGGCAGAGCAAATGCCAGATTTGAAAATTATTTTCCTCCAGCTTTGCATTAATACTTTATTCCAATATTGCCCCAAAATCTGCTCAAGATGAAAAGCTTGAGGGGGTTCCAAAGGTGGATCAGAGCCAAACTGATTTCTGTTCATGTCTCCAGCCGCACCCCACCCCACCATTAAAACGACAATCCTGCCCCGAAGAGTCCTCTATTCCTGCAGATTTACACACACCCAGCACCCCAGCCAGGCTTCTGAGGCTCTTTCCTGGTCAGTTCAGCTTCCACAGGAGCGTCCACTCCGACCCACATTCCTGGAACCGTTTCTTTTGCAAATCAGCAGGTTTTAAGCAAACAAGGGCACATTTCAGGACATGGAACTGCGCAATTAGCTGAGAGTAAATCTGGCAAAGCATCTGGTCTGCTCACCAAAATAGAAATACAAAAAAAAAGCAGCTTTTAAAATTAAACATTAACTGTGTAAGGTTAATTCTGTGCAAGTCTACTTGAAATGGAACAGAGCTGCACTGGCTCTGTACAGGGGGTGGGGGGCCTGGGGTTCCTGGGCCTGCTCAGGAGGATCATCGTTTGATTGGGGCAGATGCTGAACACAGAGACAAATATAATTCAGCAGTGCCAGAAAATGACAGTACATAGCTGGTCATCTGTTGCCATCTCCTAAAATCAGCTTTCAGTAGGTTTTAGCACTTTACTAACTGTAAAATTAGAATTGTGCATTAGAATTGCTAAAAGGACACACTGGATTAATCAAATTAAAGAAACACTCCCTGATCTCTTGGATCTTAGAACACATACCCTATGTAAAATCCTTGTACCACTCTTCTCTTGCATAATGCAAGGTCAAAAGCGCAGGTCAGTGGAACAATAATAGGGCAATGAAGAGAAGAAAGTGGTGGCAAACATATTCACCATAAGACCCTTGGAGCTGAGAGGCCCTTCCATTTCATGAATATTTTTCTTGAAGTTTTGTAACCTCCCCCCTCTGAGAATCAGAAAGACCAGTTTCACGTAATATTTGCAAACATTAGAGTAAAATAACACAGGTAAAAAGCAAAAAGATCAGGCAAGGTTTTCAGGGGAAGAAGCAGGGAAGCATGGAAGTCAATATTGTCTTTTCCCCACTTCTGCAGCAATAGGAAGCCCCTATAATAGAAATTATGAAACAGTTAGGAAAGTCATGACTGCTCTTCTCCTATCCCTCATTCTACTCATCTGAGGAATTCTTATATAATTATCCACCAGCTGACTTTACAGTATGACCATCCTTTTGGGTCAAAGCCAAACTATTCCAAACAATATGAGAAACAGGTAGAAATAGATTTCAGTTGAGATAAATACAGACTTGGTGACATGAAAAAATATCAAAGCACTCAAATGGAAGCTGGAAACTAAAAGGTCACACAGAGTAGAGGGTCCTAATGGACCACAAACTGAACAAAAGTCAGCAGGTCTTTAAAGGACAAGGATAATACTCGGGAGGCCAGAAACAAGATCAGAACATGTATGTGCTATATACAATGGGGCGAGTTAGCTACATGTGGCTTTTTAAATTCAAATCAATTAAAACTAAATAAAATTTGAAATTCAGTTCTCCAGTCAGCCTAGACACATTTCAAGTGCTCAATAGCCACACATGACCAGAGGCTACTTACTGGACAACACAGATCTAGAACATTCCCATTAATGCAGAAAGTCCTATTGGATGCTGCTACCCTAGAGATAGAGGAGCCTAGAAATAGTCTGGACAAGTACCACCAAGGTCATTGAAAAATAGAACCTTTGAAAGAGGCATTAAGACTAAATTAAGTTTCTTAAACTTTGAAAGGAAAAAGGTGAGGATTGACTGTGGGCTTTAAAGCTATGTTAACTGCTGAGCAAAGCCCAGATGTTTTCCACTTGTTTGAAGAGCTCCAACAGGAAGCTTGTAAATTAGTCATAGAGAACCTCTAATTGTGAGGTGACTGGACACTGGAAGTGAATAGGAAGGAACACTGTCAAATTTGTATCCAGGGAAAGATTTAAAAATAGAGTAGCAACATGACATCTGGATTGACTAGAATGAACTTTGTCTTAATCACCAATTTGATCAGTTCAAGTCCAGGACACAGAACACTCAAGTGACAGGCATAGAGGTGGGTGGCTGCATGAATCCAGGAGGCTTTGGTTTTGTTTTGATCCCTTGTACATATGGGGACTGCAATCCCAAATCATGGCCTTAGATCTTGACCTCAAAGTCTGGCTACCTTTGTTTCACCCTACAGACTCCCTTTGTCTCCAAAGGGAATTAGAAAAGCTCAACTCGTGGTTCAAGGGTACAGCAAACTTTAGACAGTTGAATGTAGAGACCCAAATGATATCTTTCTCTCCATCCTCAGATAAGCTTGTTCTATATGGTGAGATGACTACCAGAAGCCAAGCCCCACACTTAATCTAACAAACCCCCAAGAGAAAAAGATCACATCTTCCCTAATAGAAAATTCCAAGGAAAGGTTCTGATTGGTCCATTCTGGGCCAATGCCCATTTATGGGTCAGTCACTGCCCAAGAGGATGGGGCTCTCTGATTGATCAGGTCTGGGTCACATGCTCGTCCCTTTGCCTAAGGGTGGATTGTAAACCCAAACCCAAACTGCACAGGATGAGTTCCTCACAGGAAAGAAGAGTCTTGTGTACTGTATGGTCCATAAAAATGTGCTCACTGCAACTTCTCACACTTGGTTTCCTCATCTGTGAAAAGGGGATAGAAAATCTGTCAGCTTGGCCAGTCTGAACTACATCTTCCAGAATTCCCTTTCCCGTGTGTCTCTGGTTAGACTGAGCTGCAAGAGAGATTCACAAGGTAGAAATGAGGTAGCAGCCATTTTGTAGCTCACACACATTGTCACTTAATCTGCTGGCTCACTTTGTCAAGCCTACAACAGTTCCACCTTCCCCTGGAACCTTCGTCAGCTTCTCTGACTCTTGGGCCAGGTGTGTGTTTGGTTCTGAGACAAAGTGCACCATCCTCTCCTGCAGGATACTCATACCGTCAAGTCAGAGGCAGTGAGGACTGACATGGGTTTCAATCCTTCTTGGGCTCCACCTCATGTTTGTGGGTTTCAGCTTGTCCTTGTTTTCTACTTCACACCCACCTTCCCTTCCCAACTATCATCTCTGAAGACCAAACTCAAGCATCAGACATGAAAAAAAATAGCCTTACAGAAACTCTTTAACCAGCCTGCATAACTGTATAAGGTCAAATTCTCTCTCTCTCTCCCTCTCTCTCTCACACACACACACACACACACACACACACACACACACACATCTCTAAGTGGTTCTGCCCCTCTCATTGGACCCTGATTGATGATAGCAGAACCTATTTTTTTTTATAAACTCCCCATAATGTCCATTTGGAGCTTAAAGGAAAGAAGAATCTTTGGAAATTGTTTCAAAAGCAGCACAAATTAGGATAAAACTAGAGCTAACCGTTAAGGTACACTTCAAAATACTAATTAAAAAAAGAGAGAGAGCTAGAAAAAAAAACTACCATAGCAACAACCACATTCTGACCCCCCCCACACCCCGCCAGATGTACAGTAAATGAAATAAATGGGACCAGCACCCTTTGTTATTGATCCTGCATTGGCTCGTACTTGCCCGAGGTCAGTAGCAAAGCCCATGCAAGAGGCAATGGAGTGTAGGGCCAAGGGGGTGAGTTCGATTACTTAAATCAAGCGGGAATTCTCTTCTGTCTACAGTTACATATAAGCTTAAGACCAATGAATGCGGGTATCCATGACACCCGTGTATATGCACCATGTGAATTTCTTGCCATGTACCTTTCTGCACTTGGAGACTTGGCTGGGTCCCCAGTGGCAGCTGCCAGGACAGTGTTCTCTGGACTTCCTCATCCCTGCTCTCTCTATACAGGAAGCAACAAAGCAGTACATGCTGCTCCCTTCTCTGCTCTGCAGGGAACTCATAACAGGCAACACTGGCTAAGAAAGGAAGTATTCCCATCCCGTCACATGAACACCTGAGGTGGATTTAGGAAAAAGTGATTTCACTTTGGATCTCCATCAAGGCATCTCTCAGGATAGGGAAGCTCATTGGCTTCTCAACGTTCCTCCCAACTCTGTCTTCAAATCTCTCTTGTTTAGATGCGCCCACCTGAAATTTACCACTCGTGTCATTTAGCGTGGACCCAAGTCACACCATATGAGAGAGCTTAATCATCTTTTTGCCTTGTAACAGTAAGTAGAGATGTTTCCAGCCAGGAGTGGGGAAGGCTGATGGGGCTTTGCAGGGTGAGGATATAGGGTCCAGGCAATAGGGCACGGGAGCTCTGAGACAGGGGGCGATGAGAGGGAGTTCCAGGAGCTGCCACAGCACAAATGCCTTGCACTGCTCCGGTGGTGTGTGGGGCTGTCAGTCAGGGGGCCCATCAAGGTGGAAGAGGGCACATTAAGGAATGTAGAAGGGCCCTGAACTTCCCTCTGCCACAGCATGGCTTAAAGCCACATATCCTTCCTGCTTTGCATCTCAGTCATTTCATGGGTTATGTCAGGGGCGTGGCCCATGTCTCCTGTGATGGTAGGTCAGATGCCTCTGGCTTCCTGACCCCAGTCCTTGACCTCATCTCTGATTCTAACCACAGTCTGTGCTGGCCTCACCCTGATAGCATCTTGTCTCAAGAGCAGGCCCGTGTCTCTTGCTTCCTCTATTTGACGATTTCTGTGACGCTGCGGACACTAGTGGGAGCCCCCTTGAACCCGTATATGCACAGCCTTGACACGCAGGGGAGCTAATGCCTCCAAAAGAACCCTCAAACAACGGGCAACGGGAGTGGATGATGAATGCCTCTCTGGCTGATCATCAGGTGGACCATCCTGAGAGACAATCCCAGTGGGATTAAGCTCCACTTACAGAGCGATGACCTTGATAACACACCTATATTGGCTTTTTTCCCCCTTCCCTCCCTTTCCCCAGTGCCTCGCTTCTGCTCCCTGGGATCACGTCCCATATAAACTACCTGCACACACAATCTCTTATCTTGGGCTCAGCCTTCTAGAGGGAGGGACCCAGGAGAGGAAACATAACATTTCTGTGTAATCTCAACAAACCCCAGGGCCACAAGAGGCTCAGTCTTGGCAGGAAGTCCAGCAAACAATAATGGCATCATGCAATAAAAGGAATTTGAACCTTCAGTATTTATAAAGAGGAGTCAGCACTTTCTAAATTCCCCCTGTCCGGGCCCCAAATCATCTCACAGCTACTCCAGACCCCTTTGCATGCCACTCTTGCTCTTCTTTTCCATCTCTTTTATTGCATGAATGCATTTAGCTTCTCTGGCTTAAATCTCTCCCTCTCTCCCTCTCTCCCTCTCTCCCTCTGTCTCTCTGTCTCTCTCTCTCTCTCCCCACACACACACACACACACACACACACACTATAGTCCCTTCTCTCTGCTGTCCTCCTGACTCAGTTTCCCTGAAGAGCCAGCAGCAATCTTTTTCACTGGTGGTGGCAGCATGGGGGACTCTTGCTCCCTCCCAATGTCCTCCTCCTTTGGTTCTGGGATAAAAGTTAGACTGCAAACTTCTAGGGCACAAACACAGAGCCTGGCTTGCATAATCGCTACAGCAAACCTGAAGGGAGACCTTTTTCCTGTCACGACACACATAGAATTTGTACCACAGACTCACGTAAATAGCTAAAACTGCCATCCCAAGGGCCAAGGGGCTCCCAATCCTGCTTAGCAGAGTGTCCCTGTTTGCTGCACCCCGGCGTGTCAGACCACCCCAATTGGGAAGGCGGGGGGACGTGCAGGCAGGGACTAGGGCTCCCACGCTGTGGTAGGTCCTGAGAACACGTGGACAGCTGGCTCTCTCTCGGCTCCTAATGAACACGAGCCCCGCTTGACATTTTCCTGCACGTTTTTATATTTCCCAGCTGCCTCCCTGCCCCCATCCACACGTTCCCCGACACGGCAATTAATTGTTCTCTGCTGTTCGGCGGTGCTGGTGTGCACAGCCAGGCCTGCAGTCTTGCTTTGTTCCCAGTTTAATCAGTGGCGGTCCCTGGCTGTCCCTCAAAAAGCAGACAAAACCAGCCAGCTGCAGACCCAGCTGTCAGCGAACCCCGACACTGGCATTCAAGTGGCCACAAGAGAGCCTACAGAGCACCCGGACGGGGCCCGTTCTTCGCCTTTCTCCTCCTCACAACCGACAGGGCCTGAGGACGGGAACGCGCGCGCTGGGGCTTGGCAGTGGGCAGGAGGCTCTTGTTCACAGCTTGCCTTCCTGTTTACACGGGGTCTGGCAAAACTGTTAATTTCTTTCACGGAGGTGACAAATGGGAAAACCAGAAAGCCAGGGAGTAGCGGCCTGGAAAACAGCCTCAGAACGGCTTCTTGAATCAAAGCAGGAGGCGGTGGGTCAGGGGGAGGACCACCTTGGGTTCCCAGGCCTGCCAAAGAGGACCTGGTGTGCTTAGCTGTCTCTCCAAGAAGACGCAGTGAGCCCCACCGTGCGGGCATGCCTCTCCTGCTGTTCAACTTCCCACCAAAGTGGCCCACGACAGAAACTGTAAAGTCCCTGTGGAGTGAGCATCAGCATGAGGACCTGCGGAGTCTGTCCCCATCATCCACGAGTAACCCCTGATCTGGGTCTGAAGCTGAAACCACTCCAGGAAATATATCAGGGTTTGGTGGCCCCTGCCCACTGCTTGCCTCTGGCATCCTAAATCCTGGACAGCGTTCCTCACCCTAGCTATACATTGAAAGCACCTGGGGAGAGTCTGATTTATTATTCTGGGGAGAGACCTGGGTGCTGATCTGTTTTAAAAGCTCCTCAAGGGATTCTAATGAGCAGCCAAGGTTGAGAATGTCAGGGAGGAAAAACGTCTCCTCTACCCTCCTAGGTTCTGTATTGAGGGGCTGCAAATTTAACTGACAAATACTGATTAACGGGAGAAAAGGCATACAAACTTCTTAATATTTTGCATGCACAGGAGCTCACATAAAAGAAGTGACACTTAAAGAAGTGGTTAGATTTGGGAGCTTATATGCCCTTCCTAACAAAGGAAAGAGGGTTTGGGCTTCAAGGGACAATAAATTATGGGGAAGTGACAAGGAAATATATGTGGAAAACCAGTGGAAGTTAAGGGTAATTTTAGTAAGGTTTGCTTATGCAGACTCATCTCACTGAGGACTCTTGGCGATAAGAGTTGCTCTCCTCTTCCTGGTATGGGAACGGGTATCTCTTCAAAAGAGAAATTTATGCCCCACTTTTAGGTAGATATGGAGAGGGCAGAGAACTCTTCTTGCAACTATTGCTTCTCAATTGCCTTCAACTTAAAATAATCCTTATTCCCAAATGGCATCTTTGGGGGTGGCATATCCTGATCGCCTTCAGGAACTACTAGTAAAGGATAAATTATTGTTGTTTTCATTTTCAATTATGTTAAGTGCAATGCTAGCTTATCTCAAAAGGCTGTTTGTAGAGGTGAGGATGGAGGCAAGGAATGAGTTGAGGAGGAAGTGAATTCCAACAGTCACAGCCCCCCGCTAGGGTGAACCACAGCCCTATTCGAGTGGGGTTGGGGTGTGGGTTTTCCTGGGATATGGGACTTTGGGTGCTAAAACTGGAAAAGTCAGTACCCCCCCACCACTAGCTCTGAGGGTGCCATGGGCTGTCTTTTACCATGTGGCTTCCTGGGCCCCTGGGCCTCTTGAAGAAAGGAGTGGAGTTATTCATGCCTGTATTTCCCAGTATCTGCCATGCAGTAGGCGCTCAGTATCCAGTTCCCAAATTTGCTGCCTCCTGTTTAATTCAACTAAGGTCCCTAATATTTTATGTAGAAATGTTACCATGCTTTCATGGCCTGTAGAGAGACACAGTGTTGTTTGTTCTAGAGAGGGAAGCAGCTTCAGAGTGGGTGGGCAAGCAGGTTGTAGGCTGAGCTTTGGGAGAGCATTTGCAAGCCTGTGGATACAGAACACCATGGCTGCAAGCATCACAGAGGAATGGAGCTATTCTCACCACAGATATAGAGCTCATTTAAATATCCCTGTGCACACAATTCCTATCAAAGGAGCTGGATTGCAAAAAGTAGCTATTTTGGAAGTTTTGTCTCTTATGGAAGGAAAATCAAAATTTTCTCTCTCTCTCTCTCTCTCTGCTTCAGTTTTACATGGAGAGAGTGAATGAGGATTTGTGGAGAGCACTGCAGCTCTCTACTTGGGCTCTTGGAGGACTCTCAAAGCCTGACAGGCAGGCCGTCCCAAAGCTGACAATGAAGGCCTCCCCATCCCCCCACACTGCCCCCTCCTATCCTCAGTGTAGCCACCCCAGGTCCCTGCACAGCCCTGGGCACCTGCCAGGATCCTGCCCATCACTTGTCTGGGAGGCTCCTACCCTGCCCCCTTACTTCTACTCCTTCTGCAATGGTCAACTCAAGCATATGCTCCTCCAGGAAGTCCTACCTGCCTCTCTCTCTTCTGGAAGTTTCCAAGGGAAGCAGAGTCCATATCACACTGCCCAGCATCCCTTTGTAATCCCTCCTGGAAATAACCAGGTAATTCGTTCTGCCAACATTTTCTTTGCTAACATATTCTCTGCCCCGCCTCCACTACTCCCCACCCCCGACCATCAGTCCCGGTATTCCTGGAACTATGTGAAAACCTGAGTGGTAATGGTGTGCCAACCTGTTTGCCATGATGTATAATCAGTAAGAAAGAAGTTGGGGGTGAGGGCGGGGGAGCATTGTGCTGGCTCTGCTGCTGTGAGGCCCTGGGTGTGAGTTCTCTGTGTTGGGCATCCCCCCAGAATGTCCAGGGCCACAGGCTATCTACCACATCTGCTGCCATCCCACTATGTTCTCAACTCCCAAATCTTGGCCAGATCCTCAGCTCAGCCCCACAGGGAGCAGCAGAGCACATGATCAAGAGCCAGACTCTGGAGTCAGCTACCCACGTTCTGGCCGTGTGGCTAGCTCCTCCCGGTGCCTTAAGTTTCCTCATCTATAAAATAGGGATAATAATAGTACCCACTTCACTGCATTATTGGGAGGATCAAGTGACCTACTTTTGTTAAAGCAGAATGGTGTCTGAGACATAAGAAATGCTGGTTATTATTATTTAACATTCTTTGAATAGAAGGGAGAGAGGCCACCTGATTTGTATGAGTCCTATTCCCTGAACTTTTCCCATCTCTGGGTTTGGTTCTTCTTTTTTTTTTTTTTTGCGGTATGTGGGCCTCTCACTGTTGTGGCCTCTCCCGTTGCAGAGCACAGGCTGCGGACGCGCAGGCTCAGCGGCCATGGCTCACGGGCCCAGCCGCTCCGCGGCATGTGAGATCTTCCCGGACCGGGGCATGAACCCGCGTCCCCAGCATCGGCAGGCGGACTCCCAACCACTGTGCCACCAGGGAAGCCCTGGGTTTGGCTCTTATTGTTAGAGGCAGTTCTGACCTCTATAGGAACTTTTTACCCCAGCCGCTCCTTGGTTTCCTTCTGTATCATACTTTACCTCCCCAAGAGGCCAGCCAGGGCCAAGTTCTAAAAGGTTGTCTTTAACTGCCACCCTGATATAGTCTATTTGTAATTGCTTTGAATGTGTTAGTCTTGATCTCCTAAACCTCTGTGTGCTTTCTTGAGGGAAGCAATTCCGTCATGTGCATTTTCTTTATCTCCCAACTATGCCTAACATAGTTCTAGGCACTGGCTGAGGGACACATTAGCACCTGGGAGAACCCAAAAGCAATCTTCCACCCCCCACTGCCTAACGTCCATAATACCAGAAGTAACACTGGAGGGACCCCCTTGACTTTGGCCATCTGGGTCTGGAACAGGCGGATTGGCAAATACACCTGCCTTGGATTTGGTAAGTTGGGTTTACCAAATAACCCATAGGACATACAGCCCTAGCCTCTGTCCACTTCTTGAGGTTTGGAGTAAGCTCGAATACCTTTATTGGGAGGCACACAGGGGAGATGCCAGCCAGAGGCAATAAATAGATATCCTCTCTCCCTTGGCTTGATTTCCTCAGCAGTGTAGCGAAATAATGCTGAGCCTAAAGCCTGCAGTAATAAAATAGACACAGGCAATGAAGGAGCTATAATTCCAGGCTATAGGGAAAGTTCCCTGGCTCTGCTGTGGTTCTCCATGGCCACCCTTATTTTACTGGAAAGGGAGCTGTTTGTGGCATCTCTAGGGTCCTTCTGGCATTTTAGAGCCTTTGCTGGAAAATGCTTTTAGATCAGCATTAAGTCTGTGTTGCAAGACTGGCTGAGTAATAAGTGAGCTAACCTATCCTATTTTCCATAAAGAACTCTAAATTCCTCCTACTTCTCTGAACAAAATATCTGTATTCCCACCCACACTCTCAGCTACCTGCTGCGGAGGATGAAACCCCACCAAGTTCTATTTTAGCATTGCCGCTCCTGGGGCTGCGGGCCAGTCCTCCCTTCCAGCCAGGGTCCTCCGCTCTGTGTCTGAGTTCTTGCTCTGCTCCAGTAGGGATAAAGGCATGTTAATGGGGCCAAGAGTCCCTCTGCCAGATGGGCTGAAACACCACAGCCTTACTGCAGTCAGCAGCCCTTGGAGAAGAGTCCAGACGTGAAATGCTTTGCTGTGCAGCAATTGTCAGCAAACAGCAAGACGGGCCCCCACCTGCCATGCACACCATATTCCTGCCTGGGCAGCCGGGCTCAGACTGTCCCTTGCCTAAAAGGCCCTCTATTCTCCTAGGTACCTGTCAATCCTACTACCTTTCAACACTCAGCCCTAGCTCCTTCCTCTCTTGTATCTATTCTTTCAGAATGCATTTATTGAGAACCTGCTGAACTCCAGGGAGTGGACTAGGGATGAGGATACAAAGATGAAACTCACAGGCCCTACCTGCAGGGAGCTTCCAATCTAGGAAGTCTTCTCTGACCACTGAAGCCCACTGCCTTTTTTGAACTCCTTTGAACATCACCTGGTTGGTCCAGCCTTGGCTTTCGTTAATATTATCCCCAACTTACAGATGAGGTAACTGAGCCCCTAAGAGGTTAAGAGCATTGTCCATGGTCACTCGGTCAGTTGGTAGCTCTTAAGTGCTCAATAAGTTGGTCTTATTTCCCCAACTCAACTCTAAGCTTCCTGGGAGGGGACCAGACACTTCAGCTCCTCTACCCACAGCTTTCCAGCCACTCCTTTGCAGACATTAAGTCCCCAGTAAAGCTGATAACTTGCTGATTGCTCCTGGGCTGGCCCAAGGTCAGGGGGTTGCTCCGCTTGGGACCCCAGGCCATCCCTGCATCTTGAGAGGCTGAGTTTCTTCCCCAGTGCTCTGGTCTCACACTCACCTCAGTGTGGCCTCCTCTTGAGAATCAGCAGCTTTCAGCCTCCAGAAGGAGACATGCTCCTCCCTGTGGCAAATAGACTTTGCTTGCTCCAAAGGCCCTATTCTCAGGACAGGCCCTATTCTCAGGAAAGGCCCTATTCTCAGGACAGGCCCAGGTGAGAAGCCCTTAGGGTGGGAGACCCTTACTTAAATAGGGGTCTTGGTTGCAGTCTTCTTCCTCAAAGAAAATCAAGTTACCCTGATTTCTTTTTTTTGCCCATGAACCATTTGTGGGGAACAGGAGATAACAAAGAAAGCCGACTTTTCCTCCAGAGGAAACTTCTCAGGCTGCTTCTTAAGAATGACTGTGGTCTTGTCAGGAGGATGCAGTGTGAGGAGGGAGCCGGTAGAACTGTGCTGGGAGCTCAAGCGGACCCAGCCCCCAACGGTGAGCTGGCCACAGGGAAGTCACCAAGGACCCTGGGTGCCTAGGCCTCTGGCCAAGAAGGTTAGGTCTGGTTGTCAGCCAGCCAAAAGCTGCTGTGCCCGTGAAGGAGTTCATCCATAGACACAGCCTCACCTGAAATGCCACAGTCCAAAGTCTACCTGTGGGCGTTTGTTCTGTAAGGACAGATGTACCAGGCAGGGGAATTTAGGAAGCAGGAAGTGAGGACTCTGCATGGGAACGTTTAGATCTCAGGATTCAAGTCAGAACCTTATTGAGGATTTGTCTGCTGTCTCTGTGGCAATTTAAATGTCCATTTAAACCTCTCTCCAGAGCTGGCTACAGTATCTGGTGAGTTGGGAGAGAAGCCTCAGGGCCTTGGAATTCAATCCTGGGGGTGAAGGAGCAGGGAGGGAAGTGCTCAGAATAGAGAGAGAAAAGGTGCCCCCCAACACACACAGAGACGCACAGACAGGCAGAGGTGGTCAGCGCCCTGGGGGAAGCTGACTAATGAGGCCTAATCATGCCAAAGGGAAACAAGCCAACTGTCGGGCTATCTTCCCAGAGCTTGAAGACCTGAAGGAAGGAGCAGCTCGCTGGCCTCAGAGGTGACCTTGCTTTCAGGGGCCAGGGAAAGGAGAGGACACCCTCTGGAGGAGTATTCAAGGCCAGGAGGACGTCAGGATACGAAGGTGGAGGTCCTACGACTAGGGTGGGGATGGGCTTCCTCAAGGGCAGGGGAAGGGAGAGAGACAGGACAACTTAAGACAAACTGGCAGCCAGTCCGCAGGACCCAGGCTGGCCGGGCGGTGACGGCCAGGAGACGGCCTGCTTCTGGGGCACCAGACACAGCCTCTTCCCGAACACCACAAAGCTCCAGCCAACAGAAGAGCCACCTGGGCCTCCTTGCACACTTTCCCGCTCAGGAGCCAGGAATGTGCTGCCTCCTTCCCTGACCTCACAGGCTGTACTCGGCAAAACAGCCGGATGTTCTCCAGATGCTATTTGCCTGCCATCACCTGGCAGCAGGCAACAGGCAGAAGGAGTAACTCTCACCCTTATTTTCATTTCTGTTTTCTTGAAATAAAATTCCTTAGAAAGAACTCTGAAAGCGAGGAGAAGAAATCCTAACTTGGTAACACCATTGAATGTTTCCATTTTTCAGAGCAAATCAATGGATTTTTAATTTTAATTTTTTTAATTAAAAAAATAAAACTTTTATTTTTAATTTCTTTATTTTTGGCCGCGTGGCATGCAAGATCTTAGTTCCCTGACCAGGGATTGAACCCGCACCCCCTGCAGTCAAAGCAGGGAGTCTTAGCCACTGGACCGCCAGGGAAGTCCCCCTCTGGATTTTTAATTTAAAAAACAGAAAAAAGGGGGGGGATAAAAAGAATTAACTAAGGAAACTATAAACAAAATGAAAAGATAACCTACAGAATGGGAGAAAATATTTGCAAACGATGTGATCAACAAGGGCTTAATTTCCAAAAAGCTCATACAATTCAACAACAAAAAAAACAAACAACTCAATCGAAAAATGGGCAGAACAGACATTTCTCCAGATAAGAAATACAAATGGCCAACAGGCACACGAAAAGATGCTCAGTATTGTTAATTATTAGAGAAATGCAAATCAAAGCTACAATGAGGTACCACCTCACACCAGTCAGAATGGCCATCATTAAAAAGTCTACAAATAACAAATGCTGGAGAGGGTGTGGAGAAAAGGGAACCCTCCTACACTGTTGGTGGGAATATAAGTTGGTACAGCCACTGTGGAAAACAGTATGGAGGTTCCTCAGAAAACTAAAAATAGAATTACCACAGCCTGGAGGGGTGGGATAGGGAGAGTGGGAGGGAGGGAGACACAAGAGGGAAGACATATGGGAACATATGTATATGTATAACTGATTCACTTTGTTATAAAGCAGAAACTAACACACCATTGTAAAGCAATTATACCCCAATAAAGATGTTAAAAAAAAAAAAAAAAAAAGAATTACCATATGATCCAGCAATGCCACTCCTGGGCATATATCCAGAAAAAATTCGAATTCAAAACGATACATACACCCCTATGTTCATAGCAGCACTATTCACAATAGCCAAGCCATGGAAACAACCTAAGTGTCCATTGACAGATGAATGGACAAATAAGATGTGATACATATATACAATGGAATACTACTCAGCCACAAAAAAAGAATGAAATAATGCCATTTGCAGCAACATGGATGCAACTAGAGATTATCATACTAAGTGAAGTAAGCCAGAAAGATGTACCATATGATATCACTTATACGTGGAATCTAAAATATGACCCAAATGAACTTATCTATGAAACAAAAACAAACTCACAGACATAAAGAACAGACTTGTGGTTGCCAAGGGGGAGGGGGTTGGGGGAGGGATGGAGTGGGAGGTTGGGGTTAGCGGATGTAAGCTATTGTATATAGAATGGACAAACAACAAGGTCCTACCATACAGCACAAAGAACTATATTCAATGTCCAATGATAAGCCATAATGGAAAAGAATATATTAAAAAAAGAATGTATATACGT
The DNA here is from genome assembly GCF_059928025.1 of Delphinapterus leucas. Lineage (NCBI taxonomy): Eukaryota > Metazoa > Chordata > Mammalia > Artiodactyla > Monodontidae > Delphinapterus > Delphinapterus leucas. The sequence goes on from NC_143141.1 coordinate 42,170,415, forward strand.
GTACAACTGAATCACTTTGCTATACAGCAGAAATTAACATAACATTGTAAATCAACTGTACTTCAATTAAAAAAAAAAAGAATTAACTGAAAATGACAGTGGCAAGAAGCTAAATTAGCCCATACAGTTTGAAAATGAAGATAAAGGTCTTAGTGAAGTTCATACTTCCCCCAGACGACACATGGGACAGGGCCAGGTGACCTCCCAGCCATGCTCACCACATCACACCACCCTGGGCCCGTTTTGAGGGAAGAGCTTAGCCCAACCACTTCTACCAGGTTTAACCTGAGGCTGGAATATGCCACTAGCCATTTTAGGGAAGTACATTCATGTATACTAAGAGTTGCATAGATAGCATATAACTTTATACAAAATAAAAATTACATGTGTGCCTGAAATAACATAAAGTGCATTTGCACATTTTCTGGAAAAATAAAGGTGGTGTTCAGCTTGGCCCTCTGGGGACGCCCTGACAGAAGGTAAAAGAGGTGGCTGCCTGCCATGGCTGGGCCTGACGTGACATAGAACTGAGCTGACCCCATCGTGCTCATTCGGTGATGGGGTGTGGGGCTCATAGGTTACCCTCCCCGTTCCAAAGGCAACACTCAGCTCTGTCAAGCTCTCCTCACCGCCTCTAGCGAGTCTCCCCACAACCCCTGAAGGCTCCTTTACTCACTTCTGCAGCAGAGATACTCCGTGAACACCCATCTTTGAGCTCAGACCTGCTGCCACACAGAATCCAAGCATCTTTGGGGCTCTCCCATGTGCCTGCTCTGCTCTATTAGCTGGACCATACGGTTCTGGCAGTGAGGGGTCTTACTCTCCCTCTTGCCCGTGTTTCAGAGGTGTGTCTGTGATGAAGACCCAGTTTCCACTGTGACAGCCCCACTCCTCCCCAACACCCACATACACACTAGTTCTCTCCAGCGGTCTGGAGATTCCAGGCACAGGAGACGAACCCAGCAACAGCTCGAGTCAGGGCCCCAGTTGTAACTCTCCTGGCAGCTACTGCTTTTTTAAGGTGAGGAATATGACTGTCCCTAGGACTTCAGGCTAAAGATCAGATGAAGATGTGGAGTCCCTGATCCTTTCATTCTGCGGTGTGGGCCAGTGAAGCAGTGTGCTGACTATACCCCTCACCTCCTCACCCCATGCACAGCCCTGGTCCCACAATAGACTCTTTGGTAGAGCAGGAAGGAGGTAGTGCTGGCTGCTTCCACAGAGCGGTGTGGAAGACCGCCAGGATTAGGGCCCACCCCAGCCGGGGATGAAACGGAAGGGAACTGTAAAAGCAGGAGAGGAAACAACTCCAGCCTCTGCACATTGACCACAGCCGCTCCAAGCCCGGGCTCCCCCCAGCTCCGGGGCTGCCATACCACTGGGGACCCCCAGCCTTAGGATCCAGACCCACGCGACCATCACACTGAGGGTGCCGAGGATTCAACAGCACCTGTTGCATGGTGAGGACCTGCACTCTGACTAGAAAAGAAAGCAGACAGACATCGTGTGTGAGAGGCCAGCAGGCAAGCCCCTGGGGAAGCTCACCCACCGATGGGACCTGCCACCTGGCCCTCAGAGAGTGCGAACCTCTGTGAACATGTGCCTCCATGCCTCTGGAGCTTGGAGGAGCTCCGCAGACCACAGACTCCTGGCTGTCCCAGCCCTGAGTCATCACAGCCCCAGCTGGTCCTGCAGCCAGAAAAACAAACCACTGAATTTCAACCAAAGGGCCTGAGAGCTTGAGAGGATTCAAACAGGGCCACTAGTGGGCGGTCCTGCAACGAGCCTAAGCAGAACAAAGCAGGATAGAGCTCTGCCAGGAACCAGAAGAAAAGAAACCCTCCACTGGCACCTGGGCTGAGGCCCACTCTGCCTCCAGAGACCTTGGCTTGGCACCAGGGTGAGGCTTCCCAGAAGTGCTTGACAAAGATACTCCGGAAGTCTCTATGGTGCTTCCAAGTTCATAGAATGTTAAAGTAGGAAGGGACATTTTGTGCGATTTTCACAACTCCTTTCTCTTCTCTGGGCCACAGTTTGCATATCTGTGTGAAGAAGAGATTGCACCAGATCTGCAGACCTCAACCGTGTCTGCACGTGGGAACCGCCTGTGGATGCCCCAGTCCACAGGTGAGCATCACGAGCTCCTGATCTTCAAAGTAATCCAGGGGGCAGGTGTGGGGAGCTGTGGAGGAAGTGCTGCCACCAGACTGGCCAAGAGTTGAAAATTGTTTAAGTGGGATGATGGACAAATGGACCGGGGGAGGAAGTATTGTTCTGTTCACTCTTGTTTTTTAGAATAAAAAGTTAAGAAACCAAAACTACTGATACTCTAAAACTAGCTGTGCCTGGGTGTCACCTGGAACCTATTAAACTGGAACGTCTAGGGGCAGGGGCCCTGGCACTGAGGTTTTCACAAAGGAGTCCCCAGGTGATCCTGCTGTGCAGCCAGGATTGAGAACCCTGGGCTAGACACTCTCCCTGGTCCCCACACGCACCTGAGCGGCTGGGCCGTCTGCACCTTCCACCAGACACAGCAAGTCACACTCTGGTCCCATTTGCTCTAACTTCCTGCTGCAGGAGCCCTTCCTCTCAGAGGGGAATGATGGGAGCTGCACTTGGAGCAGGGGGTCCCTGCTAGGCCTTCACCCGGGTCCTCTAGTCAGTCCAGTCTGCCCCACCCCCTGGTTATGGTGGCCCCTCAAATTGGCTGCTCCCCAAGGCCTCCAGGGGAGGGAGCTCAGCACAAGCTCAGGGAGGGTGCAGGCTGCTCCTCCAGGTGCATCAGGAAGCTCAGGGCAGGACCATTCCCTCTCACCCACACAGTGAACCTGAACTTGAGCCTCAATTTCAGTCTCCTCACGTGGCCAGGTGCTGTCAGGCCTCCCACCTCTCAGAACACAGTGAGTCACATTCCTATTGCATTTGGGTTGACCTCCCAGCAGACACTGAACGTTCCTGGACTGCTTCCCAGCATCCTTTTCCCAGTTGCATTTCAGCGTCTGGGACCAGGAAGGAGCAAACAGGCTCAGTTTGGATTTCCACACAGGATGCTCAGCTTGCTGGGGCCCCTGAGAGTTTCCACCTGCTTTCCCTGCCCCCTCAGCCCAGAACACCAACTGCTGCAGCACGTCCCCAACTGCAACGTCACCCTCCGTGATCCTCGATATTGATACATGCCGGATTTCCCTGCTGTCTCCCCGACACTGGTGCAGCCGTTTGCATTCCACACTCCTGGCAAACTTCTCAGAACGTTCCCTCCCCATCCAACCCTTTGTCCTTTGTCAGTAACTAACCAGCTCTGCAAGGCAGTGTGGACCTTTCGGAAATTAAGGAACTACTTAGGTGATGTTGCCACTTTCTCACATAGGTACTTCCTACTGCCTTTCTGGAGCTGAAGTTGGTTCTCCAGTTTGGCATTGGAGGCCTTTCCTGTCTCATTTCCCATTACTTCCCTATTAAAAACAAAAACAGGGACTTCCCTGGTGGCGCAGTGGTTAAAAATCCACCTGCTAATGCAGGGGACACGGGTTCGTGCCCCGGTCCAGGAGGATCCCACATGCCGCGGAGCAGTTGGGCCCGTGGGCCATGGCCGCTGGGCCTGCGTGTCCGGAGCCTGTGCTCCGCAATGGGAGAGGCCACAACAGTGAGAGGCCCTCTTACCGCAAAAAACAAAAACAAAAACAAGCCTTCTGCTTTAGTCAGTCTGGTCTGCTTATATCCCCACAATGTACCTTGAGGTCTCTGCTCAGGCTAATTCTCCTGCTTCGAAGAATGGATTGCCCTTCTCTCTACCTGCCATCCTCAGGATCTGTCAGACCACTTTAACAACACTAGTAGAGGGTAAACCTTCTTGAGCACTTACTGTGCCAGCAGTGCTAAGCGCCTCATATGCATCATCTCATTTACTCCCCACAAAACCCTAAGTCACTTAAAAAAAAAAAAAAAGGGACAACACTTTAGGTTTAGGTTACAGAGAAGTTGCAAAAACAGTACAGAGAGCTCTGTGTACCTCTCACCCTGCTTCCCCTAATGTTAACATCTTATACAAGCACAGTACAATTATCTTTTTCTCTCAAATGTCCTTTTTCTGGTCAAGGATCCCACATTTGAGTTGTTGTGTCTCCTTATTCTCCTCCAGTCTGTGAACAGTTCTTTTGTCTTTCATGATTTTGACTCTTTTGATGAGTGCTGACGAGTTGCTTTGTAGAAAGTCTCTCAATCTGCGTTTGTCTGACGTTTTTCTCATGATTAGATTGAGATTATGTACTTTTGGCAAGAAGACCACCGAAGAGATGTGATGCCCTTCTCAGTGCATCGTACCAGGAGCACATGATGTTAATTTGTCCTATTTTTGTAAATTTGTCATGTTAACCTTGATCACTTAAGATAGAGTCTGCCAGGTTTCCCCACAGTAAAGTTACTTTTTCTCTTCATAATTTGTAAGTACCTTGGGGGAGACACTTTGAGATTCTACAATATCCTGTTTCCCTTCCAACTTCGGCCCACTGAGTTTGGAACCATCCGTGGATCTTGCCTGCAGTAGTTATTACTGTGATACAGGCCTAAAGGTGATTTTGTATTTCACGAGGGTCCCTGTTTTCCCCACTTTATAGACGAGGACACTGTGTCTCAGATCTGTGATGTAGCCCAAGGTCCTAATGCTAGTAAGTTAGAACTCGGGCACCAAAGCACTGCCTCTGATGCTAAGCTCTTTATTCTCCTCCCCAGGGAGTGAACCACATGCTGGTGGGTGGCACCTCTTGTAGTCACCTCATCTTCCACATGGTCTCCTCCCCCAGACACACAGTTGGTTTCTGGAGGGCAGGAACTGGATCTCCTATCTAATTGCCCCAGATGCTCAGGGCAGGGCCTGGTGTCCAGCATTTGTGGACTGAGTGGTCCTGGAGGATTGAAGAGGTCACGCATGACAAGGGGAGAGGGTGGAACCAAAAGAAAGTCCAGCTTCTTTCCTTTCCGCTAGCCCACAAGGTATTATGGCCACAGATACACCCAAGTCTGTGAACCAGGGGAGAATGGTGGGCAGGGGACTCAGGAGAGCAGACACCAGCAGGGGTGTGTGAGCCAGAGGCTGACCAGTGGGTGGAGGTGGGAGAAAGTTCGAAAGAAAAGGCAGAGGGAGGAAGAGGGACCATCTTACCCAGCCCATCATTTTGCAGATGACATGGCCAAAGCCATTGTTTCAGGGCATTATTGATTATAATCAGATCCTCAAGAGCAAAGTGGGGCTTACTGAAAGGATTCAGAGGAGGAGTTTACTGAACTCATTGGCAGGAAGTACAGCCTGGAAGAGGCTTTTCTACTGAAGTTCTCCCGCTGATTACTAGCATCTCTGCGCCTCTACATTCACATGTACCTGTAGTTCCACAAATACTTATTGAGCACCTTTATGTGGCAGCAGCGTGCTGACTATGGGGAAGAAAACTGTGAGCAAAACCAGGGGTCCCCTTGGCACATTGGAGAGGGGTTGGTTTTGTCTGACTTGTCTTCTCAGGTCGTGGGTGGGGTGATCTAAGCCAGAAGGAAAAGCCAAAGTGACAAACAAACTGAGTGACATCCTGCATGGGCCAGCGAGGGCTGGTGACGTGCTCAAGGTGGCATGGGGCTGCAACTTGGGTCCTTCAATGCTGATTTCAGGGCACATTCATATTTGCTCACTTTCTGATGCAGGGGGCACACAGTGGAGGGGCTTGAGTGTGATGCGGGGGTTTATGAAGATGTGCATGCATGTAGGACCAGGGCTGAGGGCAGGTAGCTGGGCGTGTGGGAGGACTGGGGGCTGGATAGAGGAGGGGACTGTTCATAAGGAAACCACAGGCTGAAAACACTGAGAATCAGCCTTCGGGGGCCAGTTTCAGGCTTCAGTTTCCAGCTCCTGGCTTCTCTGCTCCTACGGCAACCGTCAGCCCTCTGATCTGGCAGCCAAGGCTGAATGCTCAGGACCTGAACTCCAGGTTTGCCCAGTGAGAGGAAGGTGGAAGTGAAGAACAGGCGTGCTGAGTGCGGTGACCAGCACTGGACTAGACGCGGCCTTGGACTCTCGTCCTAGTACTAAGGACAAATCCCTTCGCCCATCAGACCCCAGTCCACTCACTGGATGCAAAATGAGGGCTGGCTCAGAGGTTTACAGTCTGAATCACCCAGAGACCTTGTGACCTGGTAGATCCCAGACCCACCCCAGAGATGGGGTGCCGGGGGCCTGGAAGGAGATTCAGGGACATGCCTGGCTAACCGGTGCTCTCAGGTGGCCCTGGGCCATCCTCAATCCTGGACCACACTTTGACCAACAGTGGACTTGGTCATCTCTGGGGTCCTTCACAGCATTTCCCTGAAAAAGCCAAATTTCTTTGGGCCACATAGAGGGAAGGCCACTATCTTCCAGATGCCCCTGCCTATTGGTGTGGGGTGGCCCAGCAGAAGTGGCCAAGCAAGATGCCTGCCTACAGGGAGCCAGCAGTCACGCTTGGCGGAGCTGAAGTGGAGCCACGGAACCTCCATGCTGTCTGCTCAGGACCCTGAGGTCACTCTGACCTCCATCCCCCATTCCCCGGGCTGGCCTAGCCACTTCAGATCCTTATCAGGCCAAAGCTCATTTGAACATATTTGTATGCCAGAGAGCAGAGTTCAGGGCCCAGTCCTGGAAGCACTTTGTGTTTTCCCAAATTCCGGGAGATCAACATGTTGATGAGACCTAACAGGAGCCCAAGGGGCTGGCCGGAGACCCCAGGACCCAGTTCCTCAGTGGAAAATCCACACTCACCAGTTTATACCTTTGAATCTCAATTTGCCCACTCTGTATGCATCATCAAAAGCTCCATCTTCAAAGCTTCCTTATGCCATAAAGCTGTCCCCAGCCCCCCAGCCAAAATCACCTGCTTTTTCTTCTACAACTTTGTTAACCATTTTAATGCTCATCTCCTACCCCAGCTGAAAGTAGGCATTGTCCCATTTTTGTTTCCTGGGAGTCTGGCACATAGCAGGTGTTCATCAAATTGAAAATAGAATTGAATGAGACAAGGGGGTTAGTCTTCCAGTTCAAAAAATGAAGAAATTACTGTGGTTTGTTATTATATTAGATCAATCATTGATCTAACATTATAGGTGACAGAGTTTATTAAAATAACCGTTTTGCAAAGAATATGCTACATTTCCTGGCAATAATAACTATTCATAATTTATATTAGGGGTATCTACAGGAGCCCCAAAGATGAACTGCACAAAGTAGGAATGGCAAGTGACAATACTTAGCATCTATTTTTTTTTCTGAGCTTCACATTGAGTGAATGGTATTCTACCTTATAAAACCAAAAAGGACGATAAACGGGGAAGGAATTTTTCCCAGGAAGACACACAAGCCCACAAGAACTGCACGCACAGCTAGCAATTATGTTGGAAGCACGGCCTAAAAATGAGAGAGTTCCTCTTGACTCTATGGACTCATATTTATCCCACAAAAGACACGGAGACAGTTAGGATCCTTGGTGCAGGAATACTGGTGGAAGGGCAAAACCTATTTCACATCTGGGTCTGAGGTGGCCCCGGTAAGGGAGGTTTGGGACACTAAGTTCTCCAGGTTAATGGTAGTGCCTGGAGTCGACAGGGCTGTGGAGGAGGCATCTGCAGCCCATACTAAAAGAACTATTTCTCCTCAGAGAAAGCACTATTCACGGAAATAACTGAAAAAAAAAAATGCAACCTTTGAGGGCTTCCCTGGTGGCGCAGTGGTTGAGAGTCTGCCTGCCGATGCAGGGGACACGGGTTCATGCCCTGGTCTGGGAAGATCCCACGTGCCGCGGAGCGGCTGGGCCCGTGAGCCATGGCCGCTGAGCCTGCACATCCGGAGCCTGTGCTCCGCAACGGGAGAGGCCACAACAGTGAGAGGCCCGCGTACCGCAAAAAAAAAATAAAAAAGCAACCTTTGGGACAATAGTTGCTTTGGGGTCTGTCTGATAGGCTCTGAGCAACTACTTCTGTGGAAAGTGGATGAAAATGAAAGAAGATGCTGATGTGGTCTAGGACTCAGGTGGGATACCCAGGCCTGATAACCAACTTCCAGAAGAGGGGATGTGAAGGTGAAATCTCTTATTTTTTTTTAAAAAAGTGGGGTAAGCGGTTTGTAAGAGTAACCAATGGCCCAGAGACATTTATGACAAAAATGTGGGAACAGTGTGGCAGAAAGAAACCCTAAAGCTCAATGACTGAGTCACACTCCAGGGGTATCCTGCCCGATGGTTCCCCATGATCAGCTCAACCACTAAATTGCAGCAAAGGGAGGAAGGACAGCTAGTCTACTTCATGGAGCCTCAATTTTGTCACATGTGTACAACAATCATTTCTACACACAGGTTTGTTTACAAGGATTAAATAAGATCACAGCAGGACTAGTAGATGCTTTTCCTGAGACCAGGGCCAATAGTACCTTGGCCTGGCTAAATAACGTGTAATGGTCTGCATTCTAGTATAGAAAACACATGTGCTCTGCAGCTATTCCTGTAACTGAATGGGACGTGAGTTCCATGCCCCCGCCTATTTTTAGCATTTTTTTGGTTTTATGATTTGTCCTTATTGCTTGCTTACTTAAGGAAACCCATTTCATCACGGCCTGAGAAAAATGTAGTACTCAAAAATGTTTATAGCAATACAATACTTTTTATAATGCTACAATGACATTTGGGCTGATTGTGAATGTCCTCTTTTCCCCTCTGGTTAGGAACACATGAAAAGTCAATTAAGCAGCACAGTTTGTTCTGTAAGTTAAGTTAGTGTGTAAGGCAGTTTGGGCACTGTTTATGGAAATGAAAAGTCTTTGCCCGGTTTTGACTCCTTTACAGAAGTCTCTTGCTGTGACAGGCTGGAAAATGAACTAGAGGAGAATGTGGGTGCTCCACATAGGGACTTGGTCAAGAAACTTGGCCAGGAAGCAGAAGCATGGCGCTGCATAAGCGCCATGTGCCTGGGGCCGAGGGCCAGCCTTCAGTAGAAAGTCTCTTAATTCTGAGTGACTTTGCCTTGAACCAAGCTGACAATAAAGAAATTCCAAAGAAACAGCCCCTTAAGCCCAAATGAAGGCAGATTTCAGTGACATACAAGAATGGACCACTGAGGGACCAGGCCAAGGCCCTTCCTCTCTGCAGCTTCAGTAGAAGCCCTAAAAGCAGGTATGCCCTGGCTTCCCCGAGACAGCGTAGAAGGCAACATCCCGGCTGCCCCTGGCAAGCGCATGTGCACACACACGCACACGCGTGCGCACACACATGCTGCTTGTTATTCACAAAAACAACCCACTGACTCCCGATAATATCTGTGGTATTCTCCCTACTGTCACATCTGATTGAAATCTCTCCCACGAGGGCAGCAATTCTCCAACTATCTCACAATTTTCAATCAGAAGTTCTACAAGCATAGAAACCACATGACCCCCAAATCGTACTTCTAAATATTCGCCCAAGAGAAGTGAAGTTGTACATGAACGTTCATAGCAGCTTTATTCATAACAGATTGTAAATCCTCTTTAAAAACTGAAGCTAATTTACTTCAAAACCAGAATTAAGTTTTTCTTCGAACTGTCTATGGGAATACATATTGGCAGAGTGTCTGAAGGTGCTTCTGGGGTCAGCTGTCATGCTCACAAATGTCCAGGAACCCTAAAGCACTGCCCTGGCCTGGGTTTCCTGTAGAAACAAGCAAGTGGACGAGCAGTTGCAAGAGCCTCTCCAGAAGGCCCAACTTCTCTTTGGTTTTCTACTCAAAATATTCTTCTGTCTTTAGTATCAAAATCCATGTGTTCACCATCTGGGTCCTCAGTGCCAGGGTGCTGAGGGGCAGGTGCCCAGCTCAGCAGCATCATGTGCATTACCTCTTGATCTTCATGATGTAACGAGACAGTGGGTTATGTTATACGGATTTTGCGGATGAGAAAACCAATCCCCACAAAGGAGAAGTAACTAGCTCAAGGCCACACAGCTGGTGAGTCTTGGGCTGGGATTGAACTCACGTGGTCCAATTCCCGTAGTCGCTACAGTTGCCGCCTCACAGGCGGAATGAACCACTGAGGATGATCTCCGAGCTGCACCGAAGGGGAGTATGAAGGCCTCCTCCCAAGAGGGTATACACTGCAGAGTACTGCTCTGCCAGCTTGGCCAGGCTGTATTTCCTGCCCTGCAGTGTGTGTGTCACCCGGCCTCCACACACAGGAACGGCCTCACCCATCAGCTGGCCTTAGTGCCCTCCTGGGATGCCCACACCAAGAGACGGGGTTTTAAAAGCCTGGAGCTCTAACCTTCACAAGTACTGGGTAATTCCTCGTAATAGCCCTACGTAGTAGGTTCTGTTAGCAGCCCTCACGTAACAGGCCAGAAGATGGAAAACATAAAGGGGTAAAGAAACTTCCCCATCATCTCCAGCTAGTAAGGGGCAAAATCAGATCTGACATCCAGACCTTTTTCTGACACCAGAGCTAAGCTCTAATCTCTGTCTTCTCAGAAGTTAGAGAAATAAGCCGGGGGGAAATGCTGGTGCAAGAAAATAAGGTCTTAGCTCCTTTGCAATAGAATAGCCACTTCCGGGTTCAGTGGCAAAGCAGTGGTGGGACCAGAGGCTGCTGGCAGCAACCCCTCAGGTCAGGCCACAAACAAGAGGGGGAGCAGCCAATTGGAGGAAGGCTTTAATCACAGTCCTGGTTCTGAGCCTATAGCAAAGCCAGCAGCAGGTCCCTACTCTGCCCCAGGGCTAAGAAATTCCCACTGGGCTAGCCCAGCCCTCTGCGTCCCCGCAGCACATCTCCACCCCCATCTTCTGGAGATGGGCACTCTCCCACTGGGAACCATGGGGACTTCCTAATCAGATTAATTTTGGTCAATAATCTGGTTGGGAAGCTCTGATGAGCTTAGTGAGAAACTCATTCCAAATCTAATACAGATCTTCCTCCACTTACGATGGGGTTAGGTCCTGATAAACCCGTCCTAAGTTGAAAATATCTTAAGTGGAAAATGCATTTAATACACCTAACCTACCCAACATCACAGCTTAGCCTAGACTACCTTGCCTTACACTTACCTTAGCCTGCAGTTGGCCAAAATCATCTACTATGAAGCCTATTTTATAACAAAATGTTAATTATATCATGTAATGTATTGAATATTGTATTAAAGGTGAAAAGCAAATGGTTATCCGGGTCCAGAATGATTTGTAAAACTGATGGGTTGTTCACCCTCCATGATGGGGCAGCTGACAGCAAGCTGGGGCTGCACTGCCCGTGCCCAGCATCACAAAGGAATACCGGCACATCCCTAGTCCGGGGAAAAGGCCCAAAGTCAAAATGCAAGGTCCAGTTTCTACTGATCACTTCCGCACCATTATAAGGTCAAAACATCCTAAGTTGCACCATCCTACATCAGTGAGAACCGTCTGCGGTTCATTGCTAACAAGAAGTCCTCCCCTGCGCTTTCAGCGCACAGAGAAACTGCTGCCTCCCATCCTTGCGCGCATTATTCCTCACAGCACGACCACACCCAGCACACACTCCTTCCTCTTGCCTTTGGGGACAAGGCCGCTTTTCCTCCAGGCCCAGGGGAGGAGGAAGCCCCCTCCCCCCAGCCCTCCACCAGCCCACTCACTGGCTGCTGTCTGATGAGACAACCAGGCGGTTGTCTGCCTGGTCTAGCGTGAGACGCCGAGCGGGCCGGGAGAGGCCCGTTAGGGTAATAAATTATAAAGACGCAAGAAGCCTTCTGGCTAAGACGGTGACGCAGCAACAGAAACAAAACTGACGGCGGCTAGAAGAAAGGCGGCGAGGAGTCCCACCCCTCGGAGGCAGCCTTTTGCGCGGAGGATGCTGACCCCTGCTGGCCGCGCGCGGGGACGCAGCGTGGCTGCCGCCGAGACTGTGACAATGAGTCACCTCGGGAGGTGCTGAGCGGGGGAGGACCCTGCCTGGGGGCAGGGGGCCTGGAGGGGAGGGGAGGGAAAGGCAGGGACGCGGGCAGAGGCCCTGAGTTCTAGTCCTGCCCCCCACACCATCATCCAGTAACAGGGCTGGCAGCCCCTCCCAGCTCTCAGATGCCATCAACTCCTCGTGTTTTAGGATATAAGCAAGGAGGAAAAGGTAAGAGATATGCAGTATAAATGGCGCTAGTATCCCTCCAGGGCCTACCTGTGCCTCCAAAAAGCTTCCCGCGTTAGGGTCTTCCCCGGACCAGCCAATTCCAAGTCCAGAGCTAGTGAAGCCGCGTTGGTTTAACAGATGGTTACTGACTGGTGGGCTGCATAATGGCTGCCAAAGATAATCAGGTCCTAATCCCTGGAACCTGTGAATGTTACCTTATAAAGCAAAAGGGACTTGACAGGTGTGATTAAGTTAAGGTTGTTGAGATGGGGAGAGTACCCTGGATTCCTCAGGTGGGTCTTAAATGTTATCACAAGCATCCTTTAAGGAGGGAGAAGGAGATTTTACTACAGCAGAAAAAGAAAACCATATTACAAAGGAAGCAGAGAGAGAGATTTAAGATGGTACTCAGCTCATTTTGAAGATGGAGTCATGGACCACAGAATGCAAAAAAGGCAGCTCTAAAAACTGGAAAAGACAAGGAAATGGATTCTCCCCCGGAGGCTCTGCTGACACTTCGATTTTGGCTCCATGAAACTGATGGCAGATTTCTGGTCTCCAGAACTGTAAGAGAATAAATGTGTGTTGTTTTTAAGCCACCACGTTTGTGGTAATTGGTTACAGCAGCCATCAGAAACGAATACATGACCTTCTCCTCTCAAACTCTTGTGCTGGGTGCTTGGGATAAAGCAGTTAATGAGCAGGACAGAAAATCCACTTCCACCCCTAGAAATGTTTATAATCTCCCTCTCTTGGGATTTGGAAAAGCAACAGCCAAAAAGTCATTAATCTTCTGTGGTGCAATATATAACCAATAAGCACATGGAAGATGCTCAAGATCATTAGCATTAGGGAGGGCAGGGATCATTAAAACCATGGTGAGATACCACTGCTATGATGGTAGGAGAGCTATGATGGGAGAGACAATAATAAGCTTTGGCAAGGATGTGGAAAAACTGGAATCCTCATGTGTTACTGATGGGATTGTAAAATGATGTAACCACTTTGGAAAATAGCTTGCCAGTTTCTTAAAAAGTTAGACATAAATTACCAGTTGACCCAGCAATTCCACTCCCAGAAATCAAATTACCAGTTGACCCAGCAATTCCACTCCCAGAAATCTGCCCAGGAAAAATGAACATTCATATCCAAAGACATGGACATGAATGTTCACAGCTGCATTACTGATAATAGCCAAAACCTGGAAATAACTGAGAAGTTCAACAGTGAATGAAAATGTGGTATACACGATGAAATATTATTCTGTAAGTGCCAACCAACTCTGTTGACACATCTGCTCCATCACCACAGAGCTCCATGCCAGTTTTACACTCGTTCACATCAAAAACCAGGAGAAATAGACTGCTCTGGTTAGCCTCACTATCTAGTCCCTTTTGCCACACTATCTTCCAGACTATTCCAATGACTCTTCCTCTGTCCTTCCCTCTCTTGCTGGTCTCCATGCTGCTCTCTGAACGCATCAAGCACAACTCTGCCTCAGGACCTCAACGCCATCTGGAATCCTCTTACCCCGATGGCTAGCTTCATGGCTCACTCCTCTCAATGAGGCTTTCCCTTACCACCTTTTAAAGACCCTAATAACACCACCCCTTTTCTATCCTCCTTTCCCTGATTTTTCTCCATGGAACTTATAAAGTCCATAGTTTTGTCTGTCTCCTGGCTAGACTGTAAAGTCCATAAGGAAAGGGATTAGTCTTTTAGGTTCACTACTGAATCCCCGGGACCCAGGACAATGCCTGATCCACAGAGGGAATGTGATAAAATATATGACATAAATGGATGAATTCATAGCCAACTCTTCCTTGGGCTTGGGTACAAGCATAACTTTTCCATGATGAAGACTGAGAGGGGGCCTGCTCTCCACAGTAAATGACATAGACTAGCACTAGGGACTTGCAATTCACTTGATTCTGGCTGAAGCACGCCTAATCCTCCAAGCACAGTAAGTACCGACTGCCACCAATAGCCAAAAGACCCATCCATACCTTTGAGGAAGGGCCATCTTTTCTCTGCCTCATGGGTTCCTAGAGCATCCTGGATGAGGGTCCTTAGCTGGTAAGACAGGAAATTAGTCACACCTACCGTCTGAGACTGTAAGTGTCGCCAGAAAACCTATGTGACATTCACAGCATCTCTTCTAGGAATATTTTAGAAGGGAGAAAAAAAACACAACCTAAATACCTCTTGGTAGAGAAATGTTAGCTTTTAAAGAGTCTAAGGCTAAACAATTTAGTTATGAAACTATATTGTAGACTGTTGAATTCATTTAGTTTCTTATTTAAACTCACATCTTTTCCATCAAGTAAGAAGTCTTGGTTCATGTCTATATGAAAATTCCTCTCTCTCATGAAAATTTAGCACAAGGAGGTGGTTTTTAACCACACTCTTCCTGGGACATGAGTGATATCAGTGGTTCTGGCCACAGTTCATTGTGTTTTACCAGGTTGTTCTCCCGTTTACTACAAGGGAAGGGAAAGCTTCGTGAAGATCTCGGTTGACACTCTGGTTTTAACCCTTGATGGGGTTTTTCCCTTTAATTTGGGCACTTGGACATAATAGAAATGAATTAGGCTTTTTCCCTTGCAAATGGAGTAACCACACATTAACATATCTTGAATAAAACAACTACACTTACAGAACATGTACTGTTCCATTCCAGTCAGCCTGCCTTCATTTGGGGCTGAATAGAGTCTTTTCTTCCTAAGAGCTGTAAACAAAAGTAGAGATTGTGTGAGACCACCTTTACTCTTTATTACAGCTGGTCAAGACTCAACACATTCCTATGATTATGGAGGCTGCCTTCAGCTCCGGAACATAATGGAATGATGCCCCCAAAAATGACCCGGTGCACCGCAGCGTTAGGTAGATAGCTGTTGCTTATCTCTAACAGGATTGTCCTTTTCTGAACAAACTTTCTTCAAAAATAAAAATGAAAGGCAACTAGTTTCAGGAAGAACTGCTAAGTGACAATTATCATTAAAGTCAAGTCTTCCTGAAAAAAAGTAAAAAAACTCATTGTCTTCTGTTCCCACTTTTGGTTTGATTTGACTACTTTTAGCATGTGCTGCAGATCTCCTCTTTAGTTATGAAAGAAAAAAGGAAAACTCACAAGGCCACGGCCCACACGCTCCTGTGTGTGCACCCATTTTTCACATGGAGTGTTCACCACTATACTTATGTGCACACAGGTTTGTAGATTTTTTTAAACTTGTATTGCTATAGTCTTTTAGCAGCTATAAAGGAGTCCATCATGTACAGGGTACCATGATTTATTTGACCCATACGATTTCAACATTCATATTTCTTTTATTATAATAATCCTGTGAGAAATATGTTGGTATATGAGTTTAACAAGTAATATCTTTCTGAGATTTCTAGAAGTTGGATATGTGGGTTTGAGAGCCATTTGTTTTGGGTTCTTGATATGTCTGTTACCCTGTTTTCCAGAAGGTACATGGCAATTTATAGCCCTATAAGTAATGTCTTATAACCACTAACACTCTGTAACATGTATTACATGCCATGCCCTGTTCTAAGCTCTTCATAGAAACTCATTTAATCTTTATAACAATCTTATGAGGTAGGTGCTATTATTGTTCCCATTTTATAGAAGAGGAAACTGAGGCACAGAAGCTATGCCAGATCTTTTTACAGGAGGAAAATTCGTTTGAGGAAGCATAAGTTTTGTCAACTGAAGGTGAACAATGAGGGGCACCAGAGTTGCCACAATCACTGATGTCTGTTACAGCAAAAGACTGTATCCACCTGAACTGTGAGGAGATAAGGAGTGTGGGATGGGTGGGGGCGGGTCCTTTGTACCGTCTAAGTAGCTATGGTCCTTCCCCAAACCAGCTCAGAGATTTGGCAATAATGCAGGTAGTAGTAGTATTCCTAGTCAATTAGGTCTCAGCAAGTGAGTAACATTTAGAACTAGAATCTTTGTTAAACTCACATGTGGATTTCACAGAGCTAAGAAAGCAGATTTGGAATGGACACTTTGTCCAAAAACCTAGGAGGGACTCATCTGGGACTAGAGCCTAATCACCTAAACGGTCTGACACCTCCCCGTCATGCCTGGTGCCCCTCAGTTGTGTTCCCTGATCCCAGCCAGAAGGTGGGCCAGCAAGTCAGGATGTAGGAGAAGGTTTCCCACCTGGGTAAGAGCCAAAAGCCAGGAGTAGGGGAGAAGGGGGGAGTAAAGTGGCGGGGAGAGGGAGAAAATGAGAATGTGCAGGGGGTGGAGATTCCTACCAGGGACTGTTGACCTTGTCACCAGAATAAGAAGGGTCGACGGGCACACAGCCACTTAGTTCAATCCTCAGCTTACCTCCGGCTTAATTTCTCTCCCCACAGATTTTAATACGTTGGAAGAGTCCCCACTCAAAGGCTCTTTCAGGTGCTCTGACTTAACCATCACCTTAACCAAGACATCTGCCTGAGTGGGGAGGGAGGGAACATATCAACAAAACATACCGACAATGCTTCAACCTCACAAGCCCCTTTGGGACTTTTACCCCCCGAACTGACATAAAGCACATTCTCATTGCTTGCATTGATGTTTGAGTTTACACTAGACTTGGGAATGGATTCTGAGACAATGGCCCTGGGTGATGTTGCTATTCAGGTTAAGCCTGTTAAACAAAACCTTAGACATTATGCTAAATATACTAAATATATTTTTAAAATATATATTATAAATACTAAAATATACTTTAAAAAAATGTATTGTTTAGGGGCTTCCCTGGTGGCACAGTGGTTGAGAGTCTGCCTGCCAATGCAAGGGATGCGGGTTCGTGCCCCGGTCCGGGAAGATCCCACATGCCGCGGAGCGGCTGGGCCTGTGAGCCATGGCCGCTGAGCCTGCGCGTCCGAAGCCTGTGCTCCGCAGCGGGAGAGGCCACAACAGTGAGAGGCCCGCATACCACAAAAAAAATAGCCACACCTGTGATACCAGATCTCATCTCCTAATCCCAATTACCTTCCATCCTCCAAAGCGGCCTCTTCATACTGACTACAAAGCGGCGAGAAAATAAACACTGTGATAGCTCTCAAGGCCAGGGCAGGAGAACAAGGCCATGAGACCAAGTTTTTGTGGCCCTCAAGCCCACTAAATGGTTAAAACAATCTCGAGTCAAAGTCTTGGAGCTCCGCAGTGTGAACTATTCTGAAGCCTGAAAGGCCAACTCAGTCAACTCCTGTTACTGACTTTGGGGCAGCTCCCTGTTTCCAGCTCTTCCCCCTCCAGACACTGTAGGATTATCCTTCCTGACCCTCTTGTTTTGGGGCATGCTTGTGTGACTACTCCCAGCCTATGAGTTCACTGCTGGGCCACAGCATTCAACTGCCAGTGCAAAGACAGACCCTGCGGAGCTCTTCCCCTCTAGCGAGGCATCCAAAGACCACCAGCTGGGTACCCCAGGGCCTCCTGTGAGCAGAGCCCACCTGCCAAATGGGATGGACTGTAGCCTGAGAGAGAAAAAAAAGTCTTCCTTTGTTTCTAAGCCACTGGGATGGTGGTGGCGTTTGTTACCGCAGTGTAACTTCGTGTACTCCGACTGATACAACTCCATTGTTAAATTCCTGAAAAGAATGGAGTTTCCCCCTCAACATTTCCTAGATCCTTCTCACACCACCTGGCATTGCCTAAGAGCTGACACCATCCCAACCCTTTTTCTTCCCTCTTTTTTTCTGATTGGGCTTAACGGCTTTATTTGAAATGAAAATGCCATAGAAGCCCAGCAGTTACTGAGAAACCAGCAGGAAGACCTCCTCCCGAGGTCTTAGACAACAGCTATTCCAGCAGCTGTAGCAAGAATCCAGTCTATGACTACCCTCAGTGAGCCACTGCCCTCTACCTTCAGAGGTGCAGGGCGCCACCCGCCCCGTGAGCCCAGAGCGGGGAAGAGCAGTTGAAGGGAGGGAGAAAGATATCATCAAGAACAAACTGAGATTTTTGTGCAGCCCTGTAGTTCAGTTCAATGTCTCCCTAGGAACGGCCCTCTGCTTGGTGAAACTGGTTCATTCCAGGCAGAGCAGACGCGGGGAATGAAATTCCATAAACAGCCTCCTGGAACAAGCACCTCTAGCCACAGATGTGCAGTCACTGTTCCCGACAGGTCCCGACGGGAAATGAACGGTGCTGTCTTATCTTAAAGGTTAACAAGTTGCTGCAGTTTTGTTTTTTGCTCTGTGAGTCATGGGGAAGTGACACTCTGCAGAGCACCCAGCAGACCCAGAATGTCCAAGTCATAGGGCTGTCGGGCAGTTGCCGGGCTTCCTTTCCATATGCTACACAATCACTTCACTGGAGGGAACCCGCCTATGCCCCCTGTACTCGGGGGGGCCCAGGGTACCCAGCACTTGCTCTTTTAGAGTAGAATCAGCTTCCCGGGCTCGGCACCAGGAACCCACCAACTTCAGACCGTGGGCTTCGGGGGAAGGAAGTGTAACTTAAATCTGATAGGATTCTAAAACCTAACGATTTGGAAGAGTTGGGTAGAGGGGATTCAAAAGATGGAATAAATACCATCTATTTTCCTGTAAGGTATTTGAGAAGGAATAACTGGTACTCATTCAACTCACTGGATCCCCATTGATGTAAATAAACAAGGCCCCCCAGAACTGAGAAAATGCCTCTAGAGCATTCATTAAGACCCTTCCCCTCACTCAAAGCCCTCCCTCATTAGGATTCCATAAAGTCTAAAAGCATTGAGTTTATCATTGTAGTTCCTGAGGTTCCTAAACAGATACTGAAAGGAGAGGTAGCATTCATCCACCAGTTATAAGCTATGTGCCAAGAGCTTGCTGGGCCCTGGGGATACACGAGTGAACAAGTCAGGGGACGTGCCTTCGTGACACTGGCATTCCAGTGAGAGAGGCAGACGGTACACAAGAAAACTGCCGACAGCAATAAGTGCTCTGGAAGAACTGAATGGGGTGACGTGACAGTAACTGTTGATGGCATCTGAGCTGAGACCTAGAGGATGAAAAGGAGTTGGACAAGTAAGGAGCTATAGCCAGTGACAGAAGGCAGGTGATCTGGGAAGCTGGACTTGGTGAGGGACAGAGGACAGGTAAGTTTTGACCAACAGGACGAACCTCAGGCCCAGTTCTCTTAGGCCTGCCTCGCTGCAGGACGGCACTTAAAACCACGCCACAGCTCGAGGTGTTGGTCCCCGGGTCACCCTCCCACGTGTATGTGCACAGGATGCCAGCCCCTTGTGGCCCGTCCTCCCCACCGGCCTCTGTCCACACCCAAGGCTGAGATGGACAAGCCATCGATGGTCAAGTTCTTCACTCTGGCAGGGGAGGAAGCCTGTGGGTTTGTGCCTTGTGTCCTGGCCTTTGTGGAGCTCTGGGTGGGACAAGGGTATGGTCTCCAGCAGTACCTGCTGAGCGATTAGCCGTGAACCTACTGAGCAGGCCGCGGCCAGGTGACAACCTTGTGTTCTGCACTCTTGCCCTTCAAACCCGAAGGCTTGGACAGCAGGGGCTATTGAGAACATGAAATGTGGCTCGTGTGACTGAGGAACTAAATTTCTAACTTCACATTTTAATTAACTTTAATTTAGGTAGCCACACGTGGCTAGCAGTTACCATATTAGATAATGCAACATAGATTAAGATCAAGTACTTTTAGCAAAAGACAACAAAAGCCAATTGACACCCAAAGAATTACTGGAATTGTCAGATAAGCATAGTTGTGTGGGAAAATGGTAAAAGAAATAACATAAAGCAAAAAGACACTATTAGGAATAAATGGGCAGATTAGAAAATAAGCGAACTTCTAGAAATGAAGAATTGAAATAAAACTCCGTGGCTACTGATACATTTCAAGTAAATTGCAGATATCAAAAAATAAGATGGGGCTTCCCTGGTGGCGCAGTGGTTGAGAGTCCGCCTGCCGATGCAGGGGACACGGGTTCATGCCCCAGTCCGGGAAGATCCCACATGCCGCAGAGTGGCTAGGCCCGTGAGCCATGGCTGCTGAGCCTGTGCGTCCGGAGCCTGTGCTCCGCAACGAGAGAGGCCACAACAGTGAGAGGCCCGCGTACTGCAAAAAAAATAAAATAAAAATAAGATGAACAGATGGATAGACAAACAGATATGATAAACTGAATAAAATGTCAAGAGTAGAATATAGGTAGTAGGTATATGGACATTTATTGTAAAGGTCTTTTAACTTGGTCATGTTTGAATATTTATAATAAATGTCAGAAGAAAAGAAAACCTTCATGAACCAAATAAATCCCCCATGAATGCAGCACAGAGACAAGGAGATGAAACTATGAGAGAAGAGATTTGGAGGATTGAATAAGAAAGTCTTAGCTTTATAATTGGAGTCCCAGAAGAAATGAGTGGAAAATTGAGTTAAAGAAAATACCTGAGGAAGAAATGCCTGCAAGTTTTCTCAAATGGATAAAAAACATGCATCCACAAGTCCAAGATGCACAAAGCAGTAATTAAAGGTGGCCATAAAAACTCTGCTACTCCACCCACTGAAAGGGAAAGTCTTGCTCATCTCCCCTTGAGTCTGCACTGGCTTGATCCATAGGCCACAGCAGAAGTCACACTGCATGACACCCGAGGCACCGTCAAGACCATTCAGCTTCTATCTTGGTTTCTTGGAAAGTTGTTCCGGGGAAATCCAGCCACCTTGTAGAAATGTGACTAAAGAGTTCTCAAAACTATATAAAGAGGGACACACAGTGCCCAGCCTTCCAGCTGTCCCCAACAACATTCGTATTATGAACGCCTATGAGCAAAGCCATCCTGGACCCTCCAGACCAGCCCAAGTTTCAGCTAAATACCGGCAAGAAACTCCAGTCAATCCCACGTGGAATGGGAGAATCACTCTGCTGAGACCTGCCTAAATTTCTGACCCACAAAAAAAAGATGAAAAAAATGGCTGTTTCTTTAAGCCACTAAATTTTGGAGCAGTTTGCCATGCAACAAAACCAGGAAATTAACTCAGAAGCAAAAGGACACACAGCACCATCTAGTGTTCTTCCTTTAAGCAGTCCTGCTACTTCGGTGCTCTCTCTTCGAGGATGTCATTGGAAGCAAGTTCCCACTCCTCAAATAGTGAGGATAAGCCATTGCCCCACTAGGAACTGCTTCCTTGGGCTCAGGCCATGGAAGCACTCACTAAACTTCTAGATGCCATCTCTGCTCAGGCCAGACTTGGAGAGGGAACTGGAAAAACCAGTGAGCTCTGCAGAAGGAAAGTGTTAATCACAGAAAGCTTGAATTGCAGCTCCCAGGGAGCACAGCAGAGAGGCCAGCAGCCACTGTGTTCCTTCCTTGACTGGACAAGCCCTGGGGCATGGCTGGCCTTAGGGAGCTGAGGGGGAGGTATCACTGTCTGAGACCTGCCCTCCAGTCTCAGACAGGGCACCCGAAGGCAACTGTAAACCTGACACCAGCCATGAAGGTGGTGTAGACGTCCCTGTGGCCCCCCTCTGGTATCCCAGGACCTCTGTGGTAGGCGAGGGCGGGAATACCAGTGAGGGTTGGGGAGCATACTCAGGGGAAGCGGTGGCTGAGGAACTCAGCGGGAGGCCATTGTCAGCGTCACTCTGGCCAGGCTCCCCAGTGGCTCTGTGGCCAGCCCCTCTGGACTCCAGGAAGTGTATATTGGGTCTCTTTCTGGAAGATGCCCATGATACCATGAGGAGACGCACTCAGAGGTCACACTCTGGGGCAGGCTCTCTGTCCTGGCTCTGGAAGTGCTGAGGACAAGCCCATCCAAGGGACAAGCTATGACTCTGCCTCGGAGGGAGCCACTTGAAGGCCACGGAGAGAGTAGGTGGTGACAACACTTCACCACCCAGAGGTGAAGCCACCAAGGTGACCCCTGCCTCACGACACAAGGAAAAAGGACTTGGAGATGTGAGAAAGCTGTGTGATGACAGGGAAAGGATACAGCCTGCCTTCCAGGGACAGCTTGGCCTCAGAGGCCAAGCCTGCCCTTCATCCCATAGCAGCATGGTGTTTCACCAGGCAAGACTCTTGTCTGGACAGGCGTTTGCTGGCCTCCTCCAGGAATGCTCTCCACCACCTGAGAAAGAATGGGAGAAAGCAGCTCCCCTTCCTGGGGTGCAGTCCTTTCCCATAATCCCAAATATGAGCGGTTGGCTGATCTCAGCGAGTCCACAGGTGTGGGCCTCGTGGCTGGCACATCCTCTAAAGTGCCCTCCAGCCTTCCCCATTCTACAGGTGGGGACCAAGCTGCCGGTGAGTGGCTGCCACAGAGCTTGTTACAGGAATCACAGCACTGGAAGGGGCTTCTCCACTGGCTGAGGGCCCGGCAAAGATACTTTTTTCTGGGATCTCTGGCCACTTGGGATCAGAGACTGCTGTTCCCCTGGGGCTGGAGAAGAGGCTATTTTTCAAAGATCCTTCCCACTTATTTCCGGATTTAGTGGCCAGGCTGCCGTCTGCTGCAGGCTTGGTGAGGAACATGAGGAAGGCTGGCTGAACCAGATGGGGCATAGAAGTTCCAGAGACCCCAAGTTTCTTCTCTGCTTGAGTCTTTGGCCCAGTGGTGCTAGCAGTGGGTTTGGAGAAAGGTCTTTGAAATTAGATGGGAGCCTGTGTAACCTGGGGCTTCATGATCTTTTCTCCTGAATCTGCTCTGGGATCTCGGAAGACATAACACTTCCC
Organism: Delphinapterus leucas; assembly: GCF_059928025.1. Taxonomy (NCBI): domain Eukaryota; kingdom Metazoa; phylum Chordata; class Mammalia; order Artiodactyla; family Monodontidae; genus Delphinapterus; species Delphinapterus leucas. Next base: position 42,193,222 of record NC_143141.1, read on the forward strand.
CCTGAAAGGCCTGTATCTCCCACCTCGAGCATAGTTCTGAGATAGCAGGACCACTTGCACAGCCAGAGCTTGGGTGGCATAAACGTGCACCCTTTCCTTTCAATAGGCATGGACCATACTGCTTTCTGCCACAGGGGAGACCCCCTGGAACACAGTCTTGTCAGGGTTTGGCCCACAGTCATCATTTCCTATGACCTTAAACACACTGACATAGACAACAGCATGGCTTTGGGGGCCAGCCAGGATGGTCCAGCTACACCAGAAGTTCTGAGGAAACTGACTGCATCATCGGGATGGAGAATTCACCCATCTTGCCTTTCAGGATGACACGGCGTTTCATGAGGATGTAGATTTCTGTCCAAGAAGGTCTGAGTCCTGCAGGAGAAGAAGAACCGGGTAGAGGCTTTGGGAAGAAACCCTGTTCAGATGAGGGCTCTAAAAAGCAAAGCTCATATTTTTTTTCACGCCTTTCCTGTGCCTGGCCCAGGAGACTAGCGCCTTCAAGCTGTTGAGGGGAAGGTGTGGGGAGAGCTTGTTTAAGAAATAAGAGCAAAAACACATCACATCCAACTTGTAGGAGATGGAGTGTTCCCCTCAGCTGGCATTTAAGACTGATTTCCTCAAAGGGGAGGGACGTGGGGAGACGAGGGGTGAAGTCACTCACGGAGGAAAAGCATCTTCATAGAAGACATTGCAAAGGCAGCTCTGGCACCTGCTGAGACTAGATGGGTGGGGACAGGGGACAGTGATGCTCAGCATGAAGACGACCTGAGAAGTTGTAAGGCCCACACCTAGCTCAGCCATTTGCCACCTGTGATACTGTGATTTATAATTGTATATTTGGTCTTTGCCGCTCCTGGCTCAGAGCTCCTAAAACCCTGGCATTTCCTAAGTGAGGTGACTGATACAGGCTGATACATGTGTCTTTTATGTTAATGAGGTGACTTTTGGAAAGCACCTAGTTCACCTAAGGATGAGGGCTGGTTTCTAGGGGAAACAACCAGGTGATTAGAAGGTTGGAAATTTCAGTCCCTCCACAGGACCTCTGGGGAGGAAAAAGGGGGTTGGAAATTGAGTTCAGTCACCAATGGCCAGTGACTGAATCATTCATGCCTACGTAAAGAAGCACTCAGAAGGACGGGATGCAGAGAGCTTCCAGGTGGGGAACACATGGAGGTGCTGGGAGAGTGGTACCCTCAGAGCTGCAAGCTTGTGCCCCTTCCCCATACCTTGCCCTGTGCATGTCTCCCTTCTGGCTGTTCCTGAGTTACATATAACCAGCAATCTAATAAGTAAACTGTTCTTCTGAGTTCTGAAAGTCACTCCAGCAAATTAATCACACCTGAGGAGGGGGTCATGGGAACCTCCGATTTACAGCCAGTGAGTCAGAGGCACAAGTAACAACCTGGACTTGTGACCGGCATCTGAAGTGAGGGCAGACCTGTGGGACTGAGCCCTTAACCAGTGGAATCTGATGCTATCTCTAGGTAGTTTCAGAACTGAGTTGAATTGTAGGACACCTAGCTGGTGTTGGATAATTGCTTGGTGGTGGTGGGAAAACACACACACACACACACACACACACACACACACACACACACACACAAAACCATCCAAACCTCCCTAGCAGGAAGGAAGCTCTCTTAATGGGTAGCTGTTATCAGGCTAGTAGCTTTACTCCCTGAATCTCAGTTTTCTTGTCTTTAAGACTGCCATTTCTACTTCAAAGGGTTCTAGCCAACGTTTAATCCATAGCATGCTTTTCTATGCTCTCACAACTGTTTTTATTCTATTGGGAATGGATGGGGTGGGGAGATTCAGGGAAGCTTAGCTATAGCCCTTGAGAACACAGTTCAGTTATGGGAAAAGAATGACATTTATAAGGAAAAAAAAGCTTACGAGGCACCCTCCGATGGCCAGTGCAGAGTTTAGAGGAAGGGAGAGATCCTCTGAATGCCTCCAGGTTGTCCCCATCCCTCCTGCGGGTGTAGAACTGTGGGAAGACAGAGGCCTTTATTTTGTTAATAGGATTTTATTTTATTTATTTACTTTTTTGGGCCACACCACGTGTCTTGTGGGATCTTAGTTTCCCGACCAGAACACAAATCTGGGCCCATCGCAGTGAAAGCGCAGAGTCCTAACCACTGGACCGCCAGGGAAATCCTCAGGGGCCTTTAGACCAGAGAAAAAGGCAGGTCCAGTCGCCTAAACCCAGAAGCCACTGTCCAGTCTTCTCTGCCCCAAAGGAATACATCCGCATGGACTTTGGGCTCCTCCTTCAAAATACCTAGACTCCAACTACTTTTCATTCCCATCTCTATACCACATCTCTCACTTGGATTATTCTAGCCTTCCTAACTCACCTCCCTGCTTCTACTCTTATGGAATGGTCCATTCTTCAGCGTGAGTTTTGTTCAGAGAGATACCACATCATTCACACCCTCAACACCCTCCAGTAGCCTGCCCTCACTTACAGGGAAGTCACCTGAACAGGATCACTAAGTTTCTTTCGTGGTCTAGCCATTGCCTCCCGGGCCTGTCTCTCTCCACCTTGTACTGACTTCCTCTCTCATCTTAGAACATTCTGTTCCTACCTCAGGGACTCGGCACTTCTGTTCCCCGTGCCTGGGCGCTCTCCCTCAAATTCATGTGGTTTCTCCCTCATTTCAACCAGGTTTCTGCTCGAATATCACCTCAGATAAATATTCTCCAACCACAGTCGAGAAAACACCCCTCCCCATCACTTATATTTTTCTTCTCCAAATCTAGAACTTGTAGATATTTTTATGTTTAATTGATGGATCATCCCCTGACTAGAACATAAGCTGCATGGAAGAACACACTTTGATTTGTGCACTGTTGCATTCCCAGGGCTTAGCATAGAATAGCACCTAGCAAATGGCATCTGTTCCATAAAGGCTGGCTGAGTTATGTGAATAAGAGTCTGTCGACTATTTGACTCTGTGTCACTTGGACAGGACAAAAGGTCAGTAACAATATGACCATCGACCAGTGGGAGGGCAGTGACATATCCCAGAATAAACGGGTCCCTTGTCTCTGACAATAATAACCAGAGTCCACTTAGCAGATAAGGGTACAGAGTAGGACAGTGGCCTTCAAACAAGTGAGCTTCAGGAGGGCTTGGAAAGGGAGAGGTTATTGGACCCCACCTCCAGAGTCTGATTCAGTAGGTTGGGGCCTGAGAGTTTGCATATCTAATAAGCACTCAGGTGATGCTGATGATTCTGGTCTGGGGATCTCATTTTGAGAACTATAAAAAAAAAAAAGGAAAATCTTTTTCATTTCTGACCAAAGAATCCCAGGGTGAGACTTATTTGAAGAAAGCCAACCTGCTTGCCCCTCCTTATACCACATGGATCCTAATAGCCGATCTTTGTTTATAATTTTGTCATCTCCTCTTTCAACATCTTCACTCACCTTTGCTAAAAGTTCCCCTCCCCTGATCCTCATAACTAAGTTCTTCCAGACTCAAGTCTCACCTCCTCTGCGGAGCCTTCCGTGACTGCACGGGTCCCCGATGCCCTCCCCCTTCTTCATACCTGTGGAACTGCTCCCACAGTTTAGACTCTAGATCATCCTTCTAATCACTAGTTTTCCTAGTCACTCCACAGGCTTGTTTCACCTCATCTCAGACCAGAAGACGAAGAGCAAGTCCAAGTTGTGAGTATCCACTTTAAGGGCTCAGAACTATGGCAGGAACAAGAGTCCACAGGGCCCGCCATGTGCCCCTACCACCTGGAGATGACCCCCAGCCTCGGGAACTCACCACCCACTGGGCGATCTTTAGGGGTATCTAGTGACCACCAGGACATGACCTCATCCTGGGTCATTAAGACCCCCCGAAACAGCTGGAGACAGAAGAAGGCAGCAGAAAATTCATTCTTCACCCAAAGCTTCTAAATTCCGGCCTGCCAGAAATACACCACCCAGAAACATACCAAGAGCAGCATTCTCCTTTGTCCTTTCTCCTCGGACCAACACAACAGACGTCAAAGACAGAGCGTGCACCAGAAGCCGTGCGGATGGGCTTCAACCCCGACAGAGATGCCAGTTGGCCAGCCAGGTGTTAACGTGGCTCTCAGTGCTGATGGCGGCATATTAGAGTCACCTGGCCCAACTCAAAACCAACTTAGAATCTCTGGGGGTGGGACCTGGGTCTTGATATTTTTTAAGCTGCCCAGGTAATTCCCATATTTCAGCCAAAACTGAGAAAAGCTGCTGTACTCTCTCCTAACTCAGGAATGTCAGTGCCGACATGGCGAGTTCTCTGTTTTACTTGGATCATTCACTTGGGCCCTCTCATGGCCCTGGTGCTTGGCAGTCCCGTGTTGCTCAGCTCTGAGAAATGACTCCATACAGGGACAAGGAACCCTTAAGCAGGGATCAAATACCAGAGGCCAATGGGCTTCTCCCAGGCCTGACCTCAGGATTTTACTGCTATACCAAATGGTGTCAGCTTTGAGTTCCTAAGGTCACGAGCCATCCCGCGGCCCTAACTCTAAAGCCAGTGTTTGGTTACAGGCAACACTGTGTAGAGGCTGGTGGCAGCTCCTTCAGGGAAGGATCAACCAGCATCAGCTGTTTGCGGGCAGACTTGGCCCCAGGGCTGACTCTGATCTTATTTCCTCTTGATTTTCTGGAGTTTGGGAGTAAAGACAGAGGTAGATACCAGAAAAAAAGGATTCGTCCTGGTCTTAAGGGTCACGATTTGATGGCCACCTCGCTCATTTCCTCGAAGACCAAAGTTCCCAAATGTTGATGACGAAGGAGACTTTATACCCATTCTGGGAACCTACCTGACTTGTGTCACCCACCTCTTCTATGAGAGTTTTTCCACCTGGGTCACTATTGTTTCTCTGCCTGAGGTGATGGCCTAGCCTCCCTCACAGATGACAGGTGTCCTGAGGTCAGCAGCTAAGCCTTACCGTGCAGGGTCGTAACCATGCAGGGTCTCTGAGGCATTGATGTTTTGGCAGAAATGTTGGAAGAGGAAGGGTGTTCTTCCCCCCTGCAGGGCTCTTTCAAGACTTCAACATGATTAAAGGCACAGGGGCAGCCTGCAGCAACAGCAGGCAGTAGATGTCACAAGTGTCACTCTCTACCATCCAGGGGCCTGAATCCAGCAGGAGATGTGCTTCCTGGTAGGAACAGGAAGCACCTGTTTTCCAGAGGCCTTTCTCACCCCCTTACTTCCTCCTCACCTTCCCCGCTTATTCATCTAGCAACTGGCCCCAGGAACCTAACCCCCTGCTTCATTTCCTTGTCCGGGGGCCCCCAAAGGGCTCTGAACAAGATGCTGGTGTGCAATGTGTGGGGATGAGGCCGGCCCCATCCCCACAGGGGTACAGCCATGTGCCACCCACTCCTGGGTGGACCCCTTAACCTGGGGCTCCCTGACAGCAAGAGGGTGGCAGGCCCTGTTCTCCCTGCACGAGGAGCTGGACAGTCCCTACACACTCACCACCCTGTCCCAGGGCCTGGGAGCCAGGCCAGACGTGGAGTTGGACCTGAGACCTGATTGTGGACAAGGGCTGGGGCCTGGCCTCTGAGGAGCTTCTATTCCAGCCATCAAGCAAGAGAGGGAAACCAAGAGGAAGAATGGCCGTGTGGAGGCCCGTTCCGACCGGGGCTGCCTTCCCTTTCCAAGTAGCAGAGGTCTGAGGCCAGACAAAGCCTCCACTGATGCCTCCTTTAGGGCAGCCCTGGCCTGAGGGCTGATTCACCAATAAGGCACCTGTTCTGCATCATCCAATGAAGGGCAGGATGCCTCAGCACAGCTGGGATGTGATCAATACTGGGAGAATGGAAATCAAGAACTCCTGAGGAGAATAGGCATTCTTTCCAAAGAAGACATACAGATGGCTAACAGGCACATGAAGAGATGCTCATCAGGAAAGTGCAAACCCAAACCACAATGAGACATGACCTCACACCTGTCAGAATGGCTAGCATCAAAAATATAACCAAGTGTTGTCGAGGTCATGGAGAAACGAGAACTCTCGTGCACTGTTGGTGGGAAGACAGCATGGAGGTTTCTCAAAAAACTAAAAATAGAACTACCATATGACCTGGCAATGCCACTCTTTGGGTTTTTTTTTTTTTGCGGTACATGGGCCTCTCACCGTTGTGGCCTCTCCCGTTGCGGAGCACAGGCTCCGGTCGCACAGGCTCAGCGACCATGACTCACGGGCCCAGCCGCTCCGCGGCATGTGGGATCTTCCCAGACCGGGGCATGAACCCATGTCCCCTAGCATCAGCAGGCAGACTCTCAACCACTGCGCCACCAGGGAAGCCCTACTCCTTGGTTTTTATCTGAAGAAAACGAAAACACTGATTTGAAAATATCTGTGCACTCCTATGTTTATTACATTGTTTATCCATTCATCTGTTAAAAATCTTCCTTTAGCTTTTAAGTTCTTAAAATATTTTTCCCTATTTATAAATTTAGTAAACAAAACTATAACAAACATCTTTAAGGATTTCTTTGGCTAGTAGTTACTTGGTTAATATTTGGTCTACTTTATAAGCATCATTAATTTAACACATTCAAACATTTATAAATTTAACATATGCAATTTTTTCTTAAGTTCCTCAATTGTCTGCGCAAACAAAATCTTACCAAGAACTTTTGAAAAACATATAAATCTAGTAAGTTAAATGGATAAATATAGTAACAATTTAGGTTTTCCTAACTTTCAACACCACACATAAATTTATTAAACTTTCAACTCAAAATCATAAGTCTAACTCATTTACTCAATTACACTTTAAAATCTGAATTATAAGTCTCACCCTTCCCCTAATAGAGCAAATTCTCTTTGACATTACAAGTACTTAAAAATGCCAGATGTGCATAGGGTATTCTTAGAACAAAAGAATCAATACTATAGGTTTACCTTTAAATCATTTCTATACTTGGTTATAAATCTTCCTGGGCTGAAAGAAGTTTTCCCAGATGGTGGGATTTTCCAGACTTCCCAGAAAATGAGAACCATGTGGGGCATTTCTTAAATATACAGATTCCTAGGCTCCAACCCAGATCCAATGAATCTGCATTTCCATGGAGAAGACTAGGTAATCTGCATGATCATAAAAGCCCCAGGTTTATCTTAGAAGTTTGGAAACACTTTACTTAGGGAAAAATTGCTTCTCAGACATCTATAGACCAGATTTTGGCCAGGCTCTGCCTAGATTCTTGTGAGTAACTGAAAGGACACCTCAACCCTATGTATCTTCCTCTGCAGGGTCACTGTAAGCTAGGAGAGGTGGCCTTCCTGCCTTAGAGGTGTGTCACCGCTGCTTAGGATTTCAAGTTAGAGTACATCCAGTGGGCTTTGTCACTGGATTGGACTTTGCATTTCCCTGGCTCTCTAGATAGGATAAATGTCTTCTCCTATCTCTAGAACTTTGAGTGTCATTCTTAACATATTTCTCCAGGTTCTCAGGACCATACATCCTTATAGACACTAAAATGCTGCCCCATTGAACCCTGGTGTCTCCCTCAGCTTTGTCTGACTTGTCAGTCATGACTTCAAGGTCATTTTCCGGACAGGTTCCTAACTGGTGCCCTGATTCCAGCCCTAACCCCTCCACACAGCAACTAGATGATCTTCCCAAGGTGCAGGACCAGGGCACACGCTGCTAAACCCTCCCTTGGCGTGGCGTGAAAGGCCTGGCTCACGAACACCTGCCTGCCTCTCCGTGGGTCCATCTCAGGCTGCTCCCAGCAGGCCCCAGGCCCACAGAACGCCCCGCGCAGGGCTAGTCAAGCGCCCCTGATTCTGGCTGGCACAGGGGCCAGTGTTTGCCAAAGGAGTGGCCAAAGATAGTCTGCATCAGAATTGCTGGGCAGAGAGAGGCATGTTTACTAACATGCAGATTCCTGGGCCCCACCCCAGACAATTGGGCTCTGAACCTCTAGGGAACTGGGTCCAGAAATACTCCTTGTTAACAAGCTCCCATCCCTACCCCCAGGTAATTCTTGTGCTCACTAACATTTGCAAAGCATGGCCTGCCTAGTCCAAGAGCAGTACAAGCAAGCTTCACTTTCCTAAAATAGGAAGAAAAACACATTTCTGTTGCCAGGGTCCAGACTTCAGCAAAGTAAAAGAGTCACAATCATTAAACCCCCTCCACGTGAGCGTTATGGCTGTGTTATTTGTCACAAAGGCACAAAAACCCTGTGCGTGGGTGCACATGCCTGGGTGTGTGGTGGGGATGGTCTTTGCACTTGAAGGAGGTTACGGTCGAAGGTGGCAAGGAGGAAGCAAGAGGAGCATAATTAGAAAGAAAGGGGGGTCTCCAACGGGACTACCAGGCAAAGACAAACCCAAAGCCCACGGCCCTTCAGGCTGCAGGGTCACGGGAAAGATGAAGGCTAAGGAGGGACTGCCTGAGAGGTAAGACGACACACCACAGCAGGGCTGCGTACCAAAAACACAATACTGAGTGAAAAGAAAGCATCACAGAAGGAGAATACAGTGCATTCCATTTACATGATTTTTTAAAACTAGCAAAAGCAAATAGCATGTTGTATAGGCACGCATACTAAGGTGGTAACACTGTAAAGAAAACCAAAGAATGACACACTGAAATTCAAGACTGTGATCCCCGGGGCTACCTCTGGGAGAGAGGGGACCACAGGGGACTTCAAAGGTACCAGTAAGTTTCCTAAGAGGTCGGGGGTGGGGGTGGGGGTGGGTATTCAAGTGTGGTTATATATACGTAACATGTATCATTTTGCATGTATGATATATTAAGGTTTTTTTAACATATATATGAAATAGTGAATAGCATGAATAAAATAAACCACTTGCTCATCAAATTCTGAAATACTAGGAAAAGGCGTCACCTTCTGGAATTTGTGGCAGGTATGGCTTGAGCAAATAAAATGAAGCCCCACTGACCAAGTGGATCATGAATGTTCAGCACTTGTGCTGGCTGACCGAGCCTCCTGGACAGCGAAGGGCAGGTGAGGAAGGCCTGGGGGCCCGACTCGGAGAGGAAGTACCACGTCCCATGTCCAGGGCTGAGGCAGTGTCCTGTGGAGCGTGTGAGCCCAGCTTGGCACCCACCTCCACAGAGTCCTATCTGTTCCAGAAAGGGAGGTGGTTTTGGACCCACTAACAAAGAAAAACAAAATGCCGTTTCCATTTACAGATGCCTTCTTCACTGCAGCCTTTACTAAGGGTCTGGGCGTTTCCTTAAAAGTTCCTTTAAAGCAAACAGGGAAGGATTTTATCTAAGAGAGAATCCTCTGCAACTCCCCACCGTGAGCGTGCTTCAGTGAACAGTCCAGAATGGGCAAGACTGCACACACGCGCCCCTGGGTGGGGCTGGAAAACCTCCCCATGAGCCGTGCCCATCACGTCTCTTCTGTCCCTTGGTGCCAGGATGGGATTTGCCAGCACACACCAGCAGAACCACCTGGCAGTTTCCACTCACTTGAAAAGGGGTTCCTTTCAAGTCTGGTTTCCTTGCTTAGTCCCAGAGTTCTCCCTCTCTGGACCCCTAGTACTTGTTGCTCTTGCCTGATTTTGTGCAATTCACTGTGCCCTGCTGTAGGACAATTCCCAGGCTGCTGGCCATTTGGGTTATCTAGTTATAACCCTCGCATTATTATTTTCTACTAATAACAAAACAACAGCCAGCTGTGCCTATGGGCACCTCCTGCAGATTTTTTGTAGGAAGAAGACTGTGCCAGGCCTCCTCCTAGCTCCTCCTCGGATGGCTGTTGGGTTAAATTACAAGGAGCGATTTCTAATCCTTTCTTCTAAAATGACTTTTATTATCATCATCTCTTTTTTTCTGACTAAAAGAGAAATTTGTTTTATTAAAATCCTATTGCTGCTGTAACCAACTTCCACAAAAACCTAGCAGATTAAAACAACACAAGTTTATCATCTTAAAGTTTTGGGTGTCAGAAGTCCAAAATAAGACTCACTGGGCTCAAAGCAAGGTGTCAGCAGGGCCAAGTTCCTTTTCTGGAGGCTCTAGGAGAGAACCGGTTCTCTTGCCTTTTCCAGCTTCTGGGGGTCACCGGCTTTTCTGGGCTTCTGGCTCCCTCCCGTCTTCAATAGCTGGTGGAGACTTTCTCCCAGGGCATCAGTGTTCTGCCTCCCTCTTCCACATGTAAAGATCCCTGTGATGACATTGGGCCCACCTGGGTTATCCCAGCTGCTCTCACCTTCTCCAGGTCAGCTGATTAGCAGTGAGAGTTCCATATGCAAACTTAATTCCCTTTTGTCATGTAACCTAACGTAGTCACAGACTCCGAGCATTAGGATGTAGACATCTCTGGTCATCATTCTGCGACAACATATATGCTCATTGTAGAAAATTTAGAAGCACAGGAAAAGCATAAGGGAGAATATAGAAGCCACTTCTAACCCCACTTCCCAGAGATAACCACCACCAATTTATTGTGTATTCATCCAGTCCTTATTTTATTTTATTTTTATTTTTTAACATCATTATTGGAGTATAATTGCTTTACAGTGTTGTGTATCTAGTCCTTTTAAGTGCATATGTTTCCTTTTCTTTGTAAACTAGGTTTGAATAATACCATATATGTTTATATAGACATATATAGTGTTTAGTAATTTTCCTTAATAGTATGCATGTATTTCTATGCTATTTACTATTTTGTTACATTTCATTTTTTAATGGCTGCCTAGCATTCCACTATGTGGATGTACTATAATTTATTTAACTAATTTAGTTAATCCTTTATTGTAGGATTATTGTAGATACATAATGTATCTCTTTATTGTAGATACATAATGTATCTCTTTATTGTAGATACATAATGTATCTCTAACTTTTCTTCGTGCCTAGTAGCCCTGTGATAAACATCTCTGGAAGCTACATCTTTGTACACATTCTTAGGATACATTCCCCAAAGGTACCCCAAATATTGGGTGGCCACGTCATTTATCCTTCAAAGCAGGACATTTTTAAGAATGAAAAAGGGTAATCTTAAAATTTAACAGTAACTGATAACTAACAATAAGCCAGGACGGACCTGGGCATAATACGTTCGGCAAAGTGGCCTCATGAAATGTTGCCATGGTTTAGTCCTGTGGGCAGCACCCAAGAATCCTGCTCTAAGCCCTTGTGAAAATTGCCAGGCCTCCCCGTGCCCCCAGCTCCCAACCTCCATCTTCCTAAAACTGAAAACCACACAGAGGCAAACGTCACCCTCACTCCCACTGGAGAGGTAGCAGTGGCAGGCCTGTTTCTTGTGGCAGGGAGAAGACAGCTAAGTCCTGCTTTGCCCTGGTAGCCAGTGATTTTACTCTAAGTGAGTCTATTATAGCTTCTGATCCAGGTAAGGCTGGGTTAGCTTCGAGGCAGCAGTGACCAACCTGCCTTCCCTACGCACAGGCCGAGGTACAGGCTCAGAGAGGAAGCGTCTCCCAGGGCCTTTCCCCAGACCCAGTCAGATGCCCCCTGGGTAGCTCTGTAACAAGACAGTATTACCTGAACAAACTTATTAAACAAACTTATTAAAAGCAAAGCAAATCTGCCAAACTTACCTGAGCAGAAGACACTGACCCTGAAGAGCCCAGAGCAAGAGCTTGGAGCTGCAGTCAGCCCAAGTTCCCTAACATGGGGAATGTTACAAGGAACAACTTACACTTTCTCATCAGAGGACTTCCACTTGGATAGAATCCTCTGAAACCATCAACCATCAAGAACATACCCAAATAAAGCAGTCACCAAAACCACAAAAATGAAAAGACTAAATTCACTGTTTTGTAACATTCCCGTGGGTCTTGTTTTGTTTTGTTTTTTTATTTTGGTAGCAGTCATTTGACCTGGCCACCCAGGCTACCGAAGGCTCTCAGGGAAAAGACTGGGGCCCCTGCACAGGACTGTGAATGCAAACACTGAAAAAAAGCTATCAAGTCCTAGGGTTTCTTGTTGTGGGCATTTCTGACCTTCTGAGTCTAGTAACCTGATGAAACAGTCACCTCATCTACCCAGAGGCCACTCAGGAAGCATCTGACTCATCCTTGTTGACTCATATGCTGGAAAAGCAAAACCAAATGGGCTCTGATAGCAATCTAGTTTGGAGCAGTTTTACTTGTAAGCAGCTGGCTCCCTGCCTACAGAGAATATAAACCTACAGAAATAAAGAAAAAAGCTTAGCAACCCACGCCCTACCCCCAAATAATGTTCCAGGTGATATTTTGTAAGCACAGCTGCAAACTGTGCTCTATTAACCTGGAAATGGAGCAAAACACACCTGGACACTGTGCACCATTTGTGAAATGAGCAAGGGGCAGAGCAGGCCAGCCCGGAACATGAACTGGCCAGTAGGCAGGTCTCGAACACTTGGGCGTTCTCTCTCTCAGAAAGAGCTGCTCTTTTTTTATTTCACCTTTGCGTTCTTAGTGGACATGTCATTCAGCTGGAGATCTGGACTGTTTGATATAAGCAAAGGCAGAGTCGTGGGATCACCATTGGCCACATAAGGGAGTCCAACAATTTGGGGAAAGAAAACACCGGCCCAGACAGTGAAGCGTGTTGGATTTCTCACATCAAAAGTCAGCTTCTCAAATAGGGGAAGACTAGACGTGCTTGCCTCTGGAGTAGGGGACTGGGAGGTAGAAAGGATGCTCTTTTTTATTATGAACATCGTAATACTATTGACTTTTAAACTATGAATATATATTACTTTGTTTTTAAAAAATTAAATGTTTCTAAAAAAAAAAAGGAAGCAGAACTGAAGCCCTAAGAAATGGGGTCAGTTCCATTTTTATGGAGTTTTAGGGGCATCTTTTATTTGAGGCTCTAGAAATTGTAATTTTCTTGTTGTATGTTAATTAAGCTTCTCCATCTGGCGGGAGAAAGTCAGCTTCTGGATTTGGAAGGATGGGAGCCAGAAAAGATCCTGACTGTGGACCTAGAGCATGGCCACCCCACGTGCTCTGTGGGCCCTGGGCAGGTGGATTTCTCTAAAGGTATCTTTGGATGCTGACAACAGGGCTGGCCAGAGAAGGGATACATGTCAGATCTATTCTTAGCCCCTAGACTCTAGACCCCTAGGTCATTTCGTGCGTCATCTCCTAAAGCTGCTTCTGCTAGAACCACAGCCCTGAGGAGATCCACACAGAGGCTTCAGGCCTTTGCATCCTTTACACTTGGCGATTCCTTCTTCCCTCGGATATGCACTCGGCCTGCTCCGTCGCCCCCTTCAGGCCTCTGAGCAAATGTCAGCCGCTTAATAATAGTTGTGCCTGGTCAATTACTACCTGAAATGGCCTTACAATTCGCCTGCCAGATTTCTCTTCCTTACACTTATTAGTACTTCCCATTATGTGATCTATTTATGTACCCAGTAGAGAGAGACAGAGGTGGGGGGGGATAAAGGGATGACGGGAAGGAGGGAGGGAGGGATGTGCGGGGAGGGAGAGACTGGTTGTAATTCCTCCTCATGACCACAAGATGGCACCATTGCTCAGAGTCTTTACTCTGAAAAGCAAATCAGGTAAGCAAAATCTAAGGCTGCTTTGGGATTCCGGGCTTCCCTCCCTCCCTGTCTGTCCGTCTATCTGTTTCAGTCTTTCTTCTTCCACCACTCCCCCTCCCTCTGCCCCACCCCCCTTCTTCAATACCAACTTACAGACCTTCTGGTGGGGTTGGGCAATATGATAGCAGAGGCCCTTTTGTGACGCTCAGAGCAACACAGATTCCTGAGACTGATGTTTGTCTACACAAAGTGCGGTGGTTGGCTCATGGGGTACGACTGGAAAGGCTCAGTCCACCTGCTTTTTCTTCTCTTTGGACCCTGCTGGTACTGCCCTGGCCCTTGGCAGCTTCAGGGACAATCTGTTCTCTCACCCTTCCTCTTACCACGTTCGCCCCACCTCCCAGCACGCACATCTTGGAAGCTTTTGCCCCGAGATCCGGTTCTAGGGGGTCATCGGAATGACTCTAGAGAAACTATAAACACGTACAAAATGTCTCCTGGTGGCGGTTCTGAGGTCTCCTTTGTATTTTAGCCTGAGGAAAAAGCAGCCAGTGGCTTGGGGATGCTGGGTGGAGCTTGCAGTATTTTTCTAAGATTTTTGTAGCTGGGGAATAAATCTCCAGGGATGGGCAGGGCTGCAGGCTAATTCCAGTACAGCAGGATCAGGGCTATGAAAACATGCACACAAAGGAAACTTCAAAGCTCTTCCTTGAATCTGAATGGGAAGGGGCCTGCGGAAGGTCGTGTTAACTTTGCACCAAACGACCTCTTGCTTTCAGGTGGCCCTGGAGCTCTGCACACACTTCTGGTCCAACCCTCTCAGTGGGGTCAGGGTTCAACAGGGCCCTGAAGGCAAAGAAGAAGGCAGAGCCCAGAAGCTGGGGTCTGGGTCGAACTGTTCTCTGGCCTGAAGAGCTGAGGCTGATTTCCTCTTTGCAAACTGAGCCCAGTCACCAAAGGAACTCTCCCCACTTCGGTCCAGCCTCTTCCCCAACCCTGGTCAAACCCCGACACAGCTACTTTGCAGGGAGTGGTGAGAATTACTACTGCTGGAAGGTCACTTAAGGTAATAATTAGAACAATCATTAATTTCTGAGGCCTAAGTGACTCATTTATCTCTGATAGGCACAGGGATCAAAGGACGGCATTTATGGCTTAGAAAGAAGCTTCCCATTCTTTCCCCTGCTACAGTAAATAATAAAGAGCTCCCAAGCCTGGCTTCTTCGCCCATCTCTTCCCTGTGGGTTTTCTGTCTTTACTGTCCCTGTACAAAACAAACCCACCTCTGCCTTCTCTCCACTCCTCCCTCTTTAAGAACCATGGCAGGTCAAGCTGCTCTCTGCCCAGCTCGGAGAGTCTTGGTTGCAGCTGTGCAGTGGAGTGGTGCTGGATCCCTCCGTCCCAGGGGAGGGCACCAAACCCCTGGCCTCCGGCAGGCCCAGGGTGGGCATCAGGTGGGCTCTCCCTGGAAACTTGCTATCTTTACTTTGCCTGGGTATGTACATCTGTGCCATCGGTCTGCATGGGTCAGCTGGAAACCTGGCCCTGTCACCTATTAGCTGTGTGACCTTGGGTGAGTTCCTTAACCTTTTTCAGCCTCAGTTTCCCAATCTTTGAAATAGGGATAATAATAGCATCTAAGACTGGTTTATGAAGATTTCCTAAGATAAAATATGTGAAATGCTTACTTAGCACAGAGCCTGATACAAAAGAACATCAGCTACATTTGTCAGTGCCTCAAAATTCTTATTTCCAAAAACTTGTAGCTGCAGTGCAAACTGAGTCTTTCATGTTCTGAGGTGGCCTCTAAGAGATGCTGAGGTGAGGATGCATGTTGCCCCCACCCCCAGGACCCTGGACCACCACTGTAACAGAAATCAGATCGTGTGTGTGTATGTGTGTGTGGTGGAGGGTCCTCAGCCTCAAGGAGGCTGTGAGATGGGCCCCGGTCAGTTTCTCAACCTCGGCATTGCTGACCTTTTGGACCAGGTAATCCCTTTGTTGTGAGGCCTCATCCTGTGCATTTCAGAACGTTTAGCACCATTTTTGGCCTCTACTTACTAGGTGCCAGTAGCAGCCTTCCGGTCACAACAATCAAAAACGTCTCTAGACATCACCACATGTCCTTCGGGGGGCAAAATTGCTCTTGGTTGAGAACCACTGGTGTAGGCAGACGGGGAAGTGTGAGGGTCTCTCCGCAGGTGCCTGGCTGAGCTAAGGGGAGAAGGCAAGAATGAGCGTGGTCAGAGAGGATATCCTCCTGCCCCAGGCAGGCCTCAGGCAGACCCTCAGGACTGAGTACAGAGGTTGACCTCAGAAGGTAAACCCCTGTGGTTTTCCCTAGTAAGGATGTAGCCTGGCTTCCTCAGGAGGCCATGCCCAGCTGGGAGGTGGACCTCTGGATTCCCTATAGCCAGAACTCAAACACATAACCCTGTCCAGCCCCAGGAGCCCTGGCCGAGAAACAGTGCCCCAGTGGCACAGAATGATCACCGAATGGACAATTCTTACCTCAGGACAGAGTGCACAGCCAGGCTGCCCATGTGTGAATTCCTATGCTGCTACTACTCGCTGTGTGACCTTGAGCAAATTGCTTAACGTCTCTGTGCCTTAGGATTCTTATCTGTAAAATGAAGACAATAGCATTGACCTCATAGGGTTGTTATGAGGATTAAATGACTTAATGTACTTAAAACAGAGCCTAGCACAGAGCAAGCACTAAGTGTTTGCTAAATAAGCCAAAATCTGAAAAGAAGCTGCTACAGACCAGGAGATGCAGCTTCTGTAAGTCAGAGTTTGCCCTTGCTGTGACCTCAGGTCCAGCAGTTGTGTTTCTGGGGGCCCCTGGCCACCTGTGCTGGGGTGTGGGGTTGAGACTCCCTGGGGCAGCTGCCCTGCAGAGGTGGCTGTTCTTAAGGAAAGTTCACGTGACCAGAGAGCAAACTCAGTGCAAAGGGCTCCAGAGCTTCCCCTGGGGATTCCTTTGATTACAGAGTATCGGGAGGAAAAACTTTTTTCTCTACCAATTTAGGTTCGAGGGTTGGGGGTAGGGGCTAGATTAACAGGAGAAAAGACAAAGTTTATGCACACACTGAGTGCAGGAGCACTGTGTAATGAGTAACTCACTGAGGAACCAGAGGCAAAGGTTCATATACCAACTTAACAAAAGCGGGTGGGGGAGGGGGAGGGCTTCAAAGGATGGAAGGCTCTGACGAGGCTTGTTTACACAATTTCTTTGGGAATGTCCTGATGCCCAAGGTCGGTGCCTCCCTGACTGGAGACCAGCTGGAGGGTGGAGGTGGGGTGGTGGCTGCTGATTCTCCATGTTCTGTGCCAGGCAGATAAGGAAAGTTCAGAGGAGAGTTCTTCTGCATCTGCTGCTGGGCTATTGGTCCCATCAAGGGAAGCACCTGTGGAAGGAAGGAATGGGGTGAGTGGCTGTGACCTTTGGGAGCCCTCATATTTCTGCTGTCAGAGGAGGCAAAACCCCAGCCAGGAAACCCCCAAACCCATAGCAGGAAAAGCCACACAGTATTGCCGAGTGCTTTGTGTTAGTTATCTATCACTATGTAACAAATTACCCCAAATTTCATGACTTAAATGATAAACACTTATCATCTCTAACAGTCTAAGAGTCAGGAATTTGGAAGCACCTGAGCTGGGTTGTTCTGGCTCAAGGTCTCAAGATGTTGAACGGGGCTGCTGTCATCTGAAGGCTTGATTGGAGCTGGGGGTCCACATGCAAGATGGCTCCTCTCATGGCTGTTGGCAGGAGGCCTTGGTTCTGTACCACATGGACCTTTGATAGGGCTGCTTGTGTGTCCTGACAACATGGCAGCTGGCTTCTTCCAGAGTGAGCAGTCCAAGACAGAAACTAATACAGAAGTCATAGTGTCTTTTATTGAGCTAGCCTCAAAGGCATATGCCATCAATCTGCTGTATTTTGTTGGTCATACCGATCAATCCTGACACAATGTGGGAGGAGACTGCACAAGACCATGAAAACCGGGAGGTGGGGCTCACTGGGCACCATCTGAGAGGCTGAACACCAGGGCTTTCAGGTCTCCCTCTGAGAAGAACATTCACCTGGGCATTGGCCCAGATGACAGCCCGGTCAGACATATCCCTACAGAAGCCGCTCAGGCTGAAAACCCAACGCACGATGTGGGATTTGGTGCTGCTACCACCGCCTCAGTCTGCTTCCCCACTGAACAGTACATCCACTCGGAACTGGGTGAGCCACCCTCTCGGTGGGGTGAAGGCTGGATGCAAGGCACTGGGTGGGAGAAACCCTGGGCTTGTGGGCCCCTCTCCAAGCTGAGACTGGGAAACAAAACCTTCACACTCACTCTCTCTCTCTCTCACACACACACACACACACACACACACACACACACACACACACAACAGTAGGGGAACATGCAATTATAAAAGGTTGGTCCAAGATTTCAGAGGAGGGGGATCTGGCAGGACTGGGGCAGTTCTGCAGGCTTCAGGGAGGAGATAGAACATGAGCGAAGTCCTAGCACCCAAGGCTCTTCCAGAGCCCCAAATCCAGACATGATGAACTGCTGACAGCTCCCTCTGTGTCCTGCTGTTTCATGCCTCCCAGCCATTGCAATAGAATACCTTTCCCCCATTATTCTCCTTCTTGTTACCTCTATTTACCCTTTCAGACTCAGCTCAAGGAGGACCACCTCCAAGAAGCCTCCCATGTGATATAGCTGCCCGCCTCTGTGGTCTCATAGCTCCCTCGCCCCTCACAAATCCCTACCATGCTTGACCACACTCACCGCTTGCCCCCCCCGGACTTGACTCTCCTTGAGGGCAGGGGACAATGCCAGATTCAATGGGGGCTGCCACGTGCCTTGTGCACACTCAGCACTGAATATATGTTTCTAAGGAAAGGAGGGAGGGGAAGAGGAAGAGAGAGAAGGATGGATTAGGGAGACAGCAAATAGCTCCTTGTCTCTCTTTCTCCCTTTCGCTCCCCAAGAGTGGGGCTTCAAGGGGAAACAGAGCTGCTGGCCAGAACCGCTCACCTCTGTCCTCCACACCCCAAGCAAAAAAAGCTGGACCTCATATAACACTCTGTCTGAGAAAGTTTTGGGTACTGAAGGCGCATTAAAAAGGAGGCTTCAGGGGCTGGAGGAGTACTTGTTCCCGGGATATCCTGACTTTGCTGGAGGAACTTGAGGTTAATAACAGGTTGAAAATACCCCATGGTGACGATCTCTGTGGGAAAATCTCGTGATCCAACAGTTTTCCTGAGAGTAGTCAGCGGTGCTGGGAGGCTGAAAGTCTGTGGATAAAAGCAACTCAAGGCCAAGCTATGGAGTGACCCCAGCAGGAGATCAGTCGGAGGGAATCACAGGGACTGCAGGACTGCTCGGTCACCTCTGGGCACTCATCAGACCTCCGGTTATTCACAGAGTTCTCTTTCCACAGGCATCAGGTTAATATTTTAAACATTAACTGATGTTTTGTTTTGCTGTAGTTTTCTGTTTGCCGAGACCTCCTTTGCTCAGGATCAATTAGCCACATGCATACCATCTTTATTAGCATATGCAGGGCTCACTTTTATTTTACTTTATTTTCTTGACCCCTTCACCCCATCCCCAATCTCATTTTTCTCCTCTTACGTCCTTGTGATTCTTTGTGTCTGGCCAATCTATATTTCTATGTGTATCTAGGCCCAATATTGGTATTATTTTGTGCATATTTTTAAAAATATGCTTAAGTAGTCTTTGGTAAACATGTCATTCTTTTCTCACTTTTTTCCAGTCAAGACTATGAGATTTTGAGATGGCTCCAAGTTAATATAAGTAAATATGGACCAGAGCATTCCTTTCATCTGCTGAATGGTACTCAGCATTTTCATATAACCTTTTATGTAACTACTTTCCTATGAATAAACTTCTAGGTGTTTCCAAATCTTCATTATTACAAACAATTCTACAAGAACAAATCCACACATGTTTCTTTGGGGGCTCGGGCAAGAATGTCTCTGGGCTCAGCGTCCCCAAGTACTGGGTTGTAGGAGTGGCCCATATTCCACATCACTTAACACTTTCAATCTGCTTCCCAGAAAGATTAGTTAACATTCCTATGAGATATTCTGCTTTCCTTCACCTTTGGTGGCACTTGATATCATCCAACTTTTTAATATTTGCAAATCTGATATGTCTAAGAGCCATATCTCCTTCTTAACCAAATTTCCCCCCTGGTTTCCTTCCCATCCTGGTCTGCTGTTTCCCCTTTTAAAGCCTCAGGCTGTTCTTTCGCACTCCCTCAGGGAAGGGATGTGATATGAAGCACTGCCCCGGAGGGGATGGAGGAGGGAGAAGTGTCTCCTTCTGGCTTTTGAGTTTCAAAATCCTCCACTCTTGGGGGACCAAAAAGGTTTCAGAGCACAGAAAAATGATTTGGTAGAAAAACATCATGAAAAGGAAGGGAAAGTCAAGCACCCACTTTGGCCCAGCCCGACCTGACCCGTGATGGCTGGGCCCAGTGAAGGAGAGTGAAGGCCCAGAAGGAAGGAAAGGAAAGTTCTTATGGATTGCAAACCAGAGGCTGATGTTGAGGCGGAAGCACAGATACAGGAAGTGGGCTTTAAGGGCACCAGGGAGTGGTGGGGTCTGTGGTTCCCTGGACGGCATGTTCCTGTAACACTTCTCAATTTGGCTGGTTGTTACACGGTGGAGGTCTGGGCTAGTGTTACCAGGTATTTCCATTTTTCCAAAAGAATCCAAAATCAGAATTTTTATGTGGAAGGTCTCCTTCAAAAAAAAGAAAAAAGAAAGTCACTATGGCAAATCTCAAAACATATGTAAAATTAGGCAAACTAGTATAATGAACTTCCTTGTACCCATGACTGAGTTTCAACAACTGTCAACTCATGGCTAATTTCGTTTCTTCTATAACCCCACCCTTTCCCAGTCCTGAATGATTTTGAAGTAAATCCCAGACTCATCATTTTCTCTGTAAAGATAAGAACTCATGTTTTTTTAAACCATAACACAACATCATCACTAAATAAACTCCAATAACTTCCAATCAAATAGCCTGTCAGTGTTAAAATTTACAGTTTTCTCGTGGTGGTCATAAGTGTTTACTTTATATTATTTTATTTTTATAGTTTGTTTGAAATAGGACCCAAAGTCCACACAGTGCAAGTGACTGATGTTTTTAAGTTTCCTTTCATCTCTAGGTTTGCTCCCCACCCTTTGGACTCTTGCGACGTATCTGTTAATGAAGCCAGGTCCTTTATCATGTAGAGTGTTCCACAGTCTGGATTTTGTTGGTGTCATTTAACATACTTCCTCTGTCTTCTGCATTTCCTGTAATTGGTAGCTGGATCTAAAAGCCAAAACTCTCATTTTAAAAGATGTTCATAATCTTTTCAAAAGAATCTTTAAATACTGTCTGAGCCAGATAAAAACCTCCTGAACTGGATCTAGACTGTTTGCTACCCCCATCTTAGATGTTAGTGGATCATGGACAAGAGGGTTCGGGGACCTGTGTCCTGAGTAGAGCCCCAGGGAGAGAGCAAAATCCTGAATGAACATGTAGGATCTGAGACCAGGGGGCCTGTGCCTCATTTTCCACATAGAATCCCATTCAGAGAGGTGCCAAGACCCCATAGAAGGGAAGGGGTGTGCAGTGTGTCAAGGCAGACAGAGCCTGGCATGCACTCAAGAGCAGCACAGCAGTGGAGGGGCGCCCAGTCCCCAGGGACGCTGCGTCCCCATAGCAACCAAGGAGCACCTGCTGTGCAATCCTCATGCCACAGGAAGTCCACCAGAACTAGACACCCAGAGGAAAAGGGGGTGGACCGTATATGGCTGGGATGAATCGGGACACCTTGATGGCCTGGGAGACTATACTAGAAGTTCAGCTGCATCAAGGAAAACAGAGAAGCTTCTGTTTCTCCTTCACCTGAGTTGGTGGACTGAGGTTTGTACGCACTACAAGGGGAGCCTCCAGGGACCCCTGACAGCACACCTTAGAGCCGAGGCATTTCGGGGCAGTGGCCCCCTCTCCGTGGGAGAACCGGATTGAGGAGATGAGGGGCCCTCAGAGGCCACTCATGATTCTAGAAATCCTCCTTTCCCTTCTTTCTGTTTGATTTTGATAGAAATAGTCATCTAACTTTCCAGGTATTTTCTTTTAAGAAACCTTTGAGTGTACCTCATAATTTACTAACGGATTTTGTTTTTCGATCTGAACTGGGGTGCTTTGTATACAGTAGAAGAATTTTGACTGTATTCACTTACTATCATGTTTAGTCATTTCCTGGGTTCATATTTTATTTTAATTTTTATATTTCCTTATCTCTTTTCCATTATGTCTTTTGCTTATTTGTATCTTGCAAGTAAGTATGTGTGGTAAGTCATATTTCTTTTTTTTTTTTAGCAGTAATGGGCAATTAACTTAAAACAAACAATAAACATTTCCTTTTCTACATTTGGTCCTAACTAACGACAATCAGAACTTTTAACTCTCTTCTATGAGAAAAATTTTTTTTGCTTTTCACTGCCTACCAAATAAAAGGAAAAAGTATTCAAAAGAATGAAAAGATCATCATATAATAGAAAAGACATATTTAATAATAAAATATTAAGAACATTGAATATATATGACCCTAAAATATAGTTCTAAAATGCAGAAAGCAAAAATGGGCATAAATACAAGAAAATTTCATTTTAGAAAAACAATTATAGTAAGAGATTTTACTGTCCTATCCTCAGTGAGGCTTGAATTCAACTGCATAATAATAGAAATGCAAATATGGCAGATTAATCAAATGGAGTATTTTTCCTAAGTAAGGTAAAGTCTGGCAGGCCTCCAGGGCCAGTGCAGAGGTTGTGGAAGTTAACAAGTGTTCCGGCTCCTCCTAACTTCAGGCTCTCCTACAGTGTGCTGTTCTTGACCTTGAAGGGTAGCAGAAAATGCCACCCCAAAATATGCCAGAGAGATCCACCGCTCACTCCTTATCTCCTCTTTGACGTCTTTGCTTGTCTACTGTTGGACCTGCCTCACTGTGCATGTGACACCTTATTTCTCCACCTCTCTGGCCTGTCGCACCAGCTATTCTCTTAACTATTCCCCCTCTATTTCAGCAACACACTCCTAGGCTCCTTGAGTGGTGCCCTTCCCAGCTCAGCCTGGAACCAGAGTCCCCCTGCTAATACAGTTTTAGATATTCCTCAACTCTCGCTTTAGTTCCTGAGACTGTCCCAGCCCTTGAGAAAAAAATCACTTAGAGACAGAATTAATGGATATCTTGTACTATGTATAATTTCCAACTGTCCATGGCAATTGCCCATATGGTGTCATACACCACATGCTAGACCACAGACATAATCTCTACTAGTTCCAAAAGAACAGAAATGAAATGTGCTATGTTCTCTGGCCAAAATAGAATGAAATATAAAGTAACAACCAAAACAAATAAAAATAAACCAACTACTTGGAAATGTAAAAATACTTACTGAGTCAACAGTTGAATTGGAAAGGAAATAAAGAACACAAAAGGAGTTTATTCAGAAAACAATGCTCGTTAAAACATGCCACAGTAATCTCTGTGGAATGTAGTCAAAGCAGTACTTTTAGGAAATTTTATGATTTAAAATTTTCTCTTTTTTGGTGGTTGATAAAAGGGAATATTTTAGAAAGAATTCAATTGACAATATGAGAAAAGGAAGGAAAAGACAAGCCAGACTAAAGAGGAAGAAGAAAATACAACCATAAAAGCAGAAGGAAATCATTTTGAAAGTAAAAAATAATTTCTCTGGACGCAGTAAATAAAACCAAAAGCTAAGTATTTGAAAAGTAAAGGCATTTCAATAAAATCTGAATTGAGAAAGGAGATACCAACCAATATATAAAATTTAAAAATAAGAATAGAACACAAAAGCATTTGCTAATAAGATTTGAACATATGAGTGAAAAGAACAATAACTTGGAGGGAGAAAGAAATTTAGAAAGCTACTCAACCAGAAGTGTCCAGGTATATAGATATAGATCGATCATATATATATATATATATATATATATACACACACACACACACACACACACACACACATATATGGCAACAGTGTTCTGTTGCTGTATAACAAATTACCACAAATCCAGCAGCTTAAAATAATACGTATTTATTATCTTACAGTTTTGCTGGCTCAGAAGTCCCAGGTACAGCTTAGCTGGATTCCTGGCTCAGAGTTTCACAGGTGGTAATCAAGGTGTTAACTATACAGTGTTCTTATCTGGTGCCTTGATGGGAAAAATCTGCTTCCAAGCTTATTGGCTGTTGGCAGAATCCATTTCCTTATGGCTGTTTGCCTAAGGCCCCAGCTTCTTACTAACTGTTGGCTATCCTCAGGTCCTAAGGCCACCTGCAGCTCCTTGCCATGTGACCCTCCCCATAGGCAGTTCACAACATGGCATTTTGCTTCTTCAAGGTCAACAGGAGAATCTCTCCAGTCTGTCTGTCTGTCTAGCTAGCTAGCTAGCTATATCTGTATCTATCATATGTAATTAAGGAGTGACACCCCATCACCTTTACCATGATACACTAGTTAGAAGCAAGTCACAAGGTTCCACTTACATCTAACGGGAGGGGATTATTATACAGGAGTGTTATTTATTGGAGGTCACCTTAGGGTGTGTCCACCACAATATGGGTGAATACTAAATCCTCCCAAACTTTCCCAGACTAATTACCTCCCTTGAAAAATGGAAATCAAGGAGTTCTAGCCCTTTAAGACAGGACAGAAGCTCCAAAAGAGGCATGTGCTACAGGCAATATAAGCCTTTGAGAACAGAGCCTGGGGCTCTCACCCTTGTGTACTTTAATACCTATTGCAACATCCCAATCTACAGCTCAGCTGGTGACTCCAACCTCTGCCCTCCACTTCTTCTCTCTGGGTTCAAACCCAGCTACTGTACTGTCAATCCTTGGCTTCACTTCTTGGCTTTACAAGCAGCTGCCCCAATGGAGTCTTGTTCTCCATGGCTGCCATGTTCTCCTGCTAAGCAATGCATACAGCTTTAGGGGTCTAATGACATTCTAGGCCCTCACCCCTTGGTTTCCTCTCCTGTCCTATAACCTGTCTTATCCACTAAGTATTGCAAATACTCTGATCCACATGCTGAAGGGCCTGAGATTGATGCTGTGAAGAAAAGAGCTTGTGGGCTACAATTTACAAAGTCTTGCCTGGCAAAGTCTCTCTAGGAACGGACTGAACTGGAATTGGAAGGCCCTGGGGCTGACTTTGTTAGTGATGACAAAGGTCAAATGTATTTCTTGGTCTGTTTTTATTAGGATGTCAGAGAGGAGCTGATGAACAGACTTGGTCTTTACTTAAAGCAGCTCTTACTATTCCATACATTGTTTCTGAACCTTGAAAAGTGTGACCTATTGCATAGTTCATTCCGAGATGGGAAGATACACAGGGCCTGATCCTGAAATCTAATAAAGGTAATATACAAACAAAGAATACTATAGGCCATGCATTCACAATGGGGTGACAGCTCCATGCATTCCAATGGAGCAATTTGGTTCTTGAAGGGGCTAAAGAATCTTACTCTCTTTTATGTAGGAAGTGCAGATATACAAACAGTATACAGATAGACAGTGTATCTGTGGAATTGAAATTACATGGGGGACAATTAAGGAAAGAAATTCTTATTAGGGGGATAATAGTGATAAAAAGAGGAAGAAGCACAGTCTAGGGAATCTTCACCTATAGATCAAAGCCACCCACAAATCTCACATTAAAATATACACAAATTTCATTAATATTTATTTATGGCCAAAGAGGCTCCCAAGAATGACTGAAGGGTTTGACACAAAGGCAACTATTATTAATAATAACAATAAAATATCATCCAATTCACTGGATTAAATAATGAAAATGTGATGATTTCAACAGATGCTGAAACAGCACTTGATAAAATTCAATAGTCACTTTTCATTTTAAAAAAGAGGAATAGAAATATATTACAATAACATAATACAGAACTATTTAAAACAGAGCTTGTTTTATCTTTAATGCAAAGCAGACATTGTTATTTAAAATAGTAGCAAAACCGGAAGCCCTATGAGTCCCACCTTCACCCCAGCCACCTAAAATGATCGTCTGGCCACTGTAGCCATGCGGAGGCTTTATATGAATAAAACAGTTGAGTAAAGTGGATGAATATAAGATTCAGTGTATATTCAAAACACAGCTTAATTCCTTTGAACTGATTAGAAATATTAATTAAAAATGAGATCCTATTCACAATAATAACAAAGAAGAAAATACCGAATTTAGAATTTCAGTCATATTCAGTATAATCTAATTCATGTTTTCAAAAATCATGTATGTTTCATGTGTTTATAAATGTATGTAAGTGAATAACAGAGAGAGGCCTGAAGTCTAAGACAAGTGCTTTTCCCAAGAGAGGCGAAGAGGATGGAGAGAGTAAGGAGGGGCTTTCTGCTTCCTTTGAATTTCTTCCATTGATAATGTATTAACACAGAACTTTTAAAATCTTAAAACTTTACAAAACAGCATTTATGACCTCATCTTGTCAAATTAAGAAACATTTATGTACACTTAGAAAATGTCCCAAAAGATTACACAAGTTTTACAGTAGTTATGTATAGATGGTGGGATTTTAGGTGATTTTCACTGTGATTTTTCTTTTTACACTTGATCTTAGCCAAAAGGCCGAGAAGCGATGATTTTTCTTTTTAGTATTGTTTAATATTTTTACAATGAGCATGTGCTATTTTTTAAATAAAAAGTCATAAAGATATCTTCATTTTGAAAACAAACAGAGAATCTAAGGAGTGCTATTCATGATATAAACAAGGACACTTTTAAAACTAAGATAGCAGAAGAATATAAACAAATGGAAAAATAGATCATGTTCCTATTTATAATATATTCACATATAGATATAATACAGATAAATCTTCCCAAGCTATAGATTCTATTATCAATTAGCATTTCAAGACCAGAAGCTTCCTGTAAAATATTTATTCCACTCTCCTCTTATGAAACCAAATGAACAAAGCAAAAGAAATGAAAAATAAAGGGAGGAGGCCTCTGTTTTCAATGAGACAAGGAAGGACCAAAACTGTCAATGAAAAACCATGAGTAAACCTGCTGATTACTGTGGGATCAGAATTGGAATAGGGAAGAGAGATGCCAGGTGCCTCCTTGGACCCACGGCAGGACCCATATCTTTCCAAAGGTCCACGGTGGAAGGTTGGCTGATGACATCTTTATTCCATCTTTGAGATGTGGTAGCACAGGCTGCCTCCAGAGACTGGGGAATGTCCTGTAGAGAGTGGGATTCATCCTGCAGAGTGGCAGGGGAGGTAGGCTGCAGGAATCACCTTGCTGACCTCGCCTCCAGAGAGAGAGACGTGTGACAACAGTGCGTGGGGTGATGCAAGGGGATGGCGCAAGTGAGGCAGGGACCACTGGATTGCACCACAGGAAGCTTATGAGACTAAGTCACACGGCTTTCCAGAACACTAAGAGCTAAGAGGAGATGGTCCCCAAGGAAAAGGAAATAACTGAAAGGGTGTGTGAGACAATAAGACCTGTTAAAGTTGAAGGACTTTAATTCCTCCACCAACTTCTCTACTTGCCATACTATTATTCAGCCAGTAGTAGACCTCATTCAATGATAAGTAATAATCAAAAAGAAACCATAATGGGATTTACACATAGAAATTGTAGAGAAAGGGAATATACACAAAAGCTGCTTTAAAAATAAATATCACAAGGAGAATTACCCAAGGAAACAGAAAAGATGTTCAGATAAATTTTCTATATTCTCAAAGAAATTTCAGATAACACTATCTTTCTAGAAAAAGACCCTAAAGAAAAGACATAAGAATTCAAAGAAGTGATTTTAAAAATGAAAGAAAAAGATAAAAAGCAAGCTAGTATATTCAGGATAAAAATGGAAGAGCAAACCTTGATAAAGATGGAATCTACATTAGATGCAACAGAAAATAGGATACAAATAACTGACTGTAGTTTGAACCATAGTGGAAAGAATCTGGGAAATCACACAAAATGAACAGCAACAACAAAACCAAGATTTGTTAATGTTTCCAGAGAAAACTGCCATTGTTATAGAAGACCAATGGGATCCTTGGCATTTCTGAAGGAGCATATGCATTTCTGAAGAAGGAGAATACAAGGAATTAAGTATAAATTATTTTCAAAAATAAAATTGAAGAGAACTTTCTTAAAACAAAGATGACTTGAGGGCTTCCCTGGTGGCGCAGTGATTGAGAGTCCGCCTGCCGATGCAGGGGACACGGGTTCGTGCCCCGGTCTGGGAAGATCCCACATGCCGCGGAGCAGCTGGGCCCGTGAGCCGTGGCCACTGAGCCTGCGCGTCCGGAGCCTGTGCTCTGCAACGGGAGAGGCCACAACGGAGAGAGGCTCGCGTACCGCAAAAAAAAAAAAAAACCAAACAAAGATGACTTGAACCTACAAATCACAAAGGACATATACATTCCAAGAAAAACTGATATAGACTCTTCAATGTCAGAATATATCCTACTGAAGTTATAAAACATCAAGGATAAAGAAAATCTCACATGGATAGTCAGATAGTTAATAAACCATATAAAGAGAGAAAAATCAAGTTTCTTCAGGCTTCTTCTCAATGCCAAAAGACAGAGGACCAACATCTAAAAAGGTCTGAAGGAAAGTAAATTCAAGGGTTGTGTACATGCCAAGTTATCCTTCAAGTATAAAGACAAACATTCTCAGGCATGCACAGCCTTAGGGAATAAAGCATCCAGGAGCCTTATCAAAAAACAACTTTTGAATGAAATCTATCCAACCAAGGAAGGAGTCAAAATAACTTCTAGAATAGAGAACCTAGGTGCATTAGTTTCCTAGGGCTGCCATAACAAAGCACCACAAATTGGATGGCTTAGAAAAATATTGTATCACGTTTCTGGAGTCTAGAATTCTGAAATCAAGGTGAGGGCAAGTCCATGCTCCCTCTGAAGGAGCTAAGGAAGGATCCTTCCTTGCCTCTTCCAGCTTTTGTAGCCCCAGACGTTCTTTGGTTTGTGGCAGCATAACTCCAATCTTCACCTGGTGGTCTCCCTATGTCTCTATTATATATGGTCTTCCCTCTGTGCATATCTGTGTCCAAATTTCCCCTTTTATAAGAACACCAGTCATACTGGATTAGGGCCCACTCTAATGATGTCATTTTAACTTGATCACCCTTGTAAACACACTATTTTCAAATAAGGCCATGCTGAGGTACTTGGGAGTTAGAACTCCAACATACTTTTTTGGGGGAGAATACAATTGAACCTGTAACACTGAGGTAACATGAAGGGGTGAGCATTGAGTTCATTAAATACAGAGCTAAAACTAAACAACAGAAAGAAGTACAGTCAGAGAACAAAATGAAGTGAGAGAAACAGTAACAGTGGAATATAATAAAAGTCAAGAGACAGAGTTGGGCATGGGATAAAATGTAAGAGTGGGTAATTCCTCATCATTTACAGCAGAAGATCAATAAATATTACTTAAAATTGAAAATTGTCTTTTTTTTTAAAGCATAGAAAATTCAATCTTCTAATATTTTTCATTCTTTTTTTTAATTCTAAAAGACTCTTTTAAGAACTTGTGGTAAAGAAACAACCAATTTAGGGCTTTCCTGGTGGCGCAGTGGTTGGGGGTCTGCCTGCTGATGCAGCGGACACAGGTTCGTGCCCCGGTCCGGGAAGATCCCACATGCCGCAGAGCGGCTGGGCCCGTGAGCCATGGCCGCTGAGCCTGCACGTCCGGAGCCTGTGCTCCGCAACGGGAGAGGACACAACAGTGAGAGGCCCGCGTACTGCAAAAAAAAAAAAAAAAAAGAAAGAAAGAAACAACCAATTTAGTCATTTCTAAGTTTTGCTTCAATTCTTCTGACATTAAATTCAAGTAAAACAATATTAAATTTTTTTTCATCTAAAATGGTGTGCAGAGTATAATCCTATTTTTATAAAATTTTTTCATTATATTTATTCACATACCAACAGAGTCTCTAATGATGCTTTATAAATGTTGGGAATGTTTGTCTCTGGGCAGTAGGATTCATAGTGAGTTGTTTTTTTTACTCTTTTTACTGTACTTTTCTATATTACTTGAACTTTTATAATAAATATGTTATTTTAAACAAAAACAATACAATCATTGTTTCACATTATTTTCCCAAAAACTTTCTTGGTAGGCATTAGGGGTGGGGCTCCACTTCAGGTCCCAGGAGGTGGTGGGTCTAGAAGGCAGGAGATAGGATCTCAGGGTCCTGTGACAGCCGACACAAGGTGACCGGGTTGTTAGGAGGCCCCTTCCCAACTGGGGGTCTGGTTTCACAGCCACTGTGGCAGAAAACTCCTCAACGGCAAATGCCACTACAGGCATTAAGGACTTTCCACAGTCAGACCCAGTCCCCAAAGAAGCCACATGGCTTTAAGTTCAGCAAAGTGAGTCAGGCCTGCTTTCTAATTTTTGACAAAGTCCAACATTTGCTTTATTGTGACATCAAAGAAGCCAACGCTCCCAGAAATCAACCCGGAGGCTGGCTCTGCTCTTCTGGACCCCCAAGCAAGAGAGCTGCCCCTGGGACTGTCCTGCGCTCACAGCTGTGTGACCAAGTTCCCCACTCCACCCTCCAAGCTGGACTTTTTCGACAGGAAGGGCATCTGGGAGCATAACGGTCGTCATCATTTTCATATTTTATTGTTCCTCTTCTTATACCTCGTCGTCACCAAATGTTCGACAGGAAAATTTTCTTTGATTACTTCCCTTCTTGTATTTTAATGGAGGTGGTGGAGCTTTCTGTGGATACAGCAGGCAGTCAGCTGAGGTTTTGTGAGGCTGAGCACATCACAAAAAAGTTGTGGGCTTCCAGCCTTACTTCCTGCAAGTTGGTGCTGGCCCTCACATTCGATCTTTCTAGCCTGCATAACACAGCTGGTGTCCCAACAGGAGACACCAGCTCAGGAGCAGCAGTGGGTGCAGGAACAAGCTTGGGAGCAGCGGCAGGGGTGTCTGCAGTAGGAACAGGGTCCCGACCTAGGCCAGCAAGTCCTGTGGGGCCTGAGGCCCTAGGATTGTTACCTAAACCTGAACGCAGGCCGAGAGTGTGGCCCGGAGGACCTGCAGACTGGGCTCTGCCGAAGGGCTGGGGATCACATGCAACCAGTGTCTCCAAGGGACGAACCACTGGACACGTTGTCATAGTAACACTGTCACAGAGGGAGGGATAGGCCTTCAGGGAACACAGAGAAACACAGCAAGAGTTTCTGCTGTGTAGGGTAGCAGCCCCTACCAGCGGTCTGGGAAAACTTCTTAGAAAATGTTGTCTGTACTCAATTTTTAAAACAGAAAGATTATAAAATTATTGATATTTGTTAAAGCACACAGAAAATCAATGTATTTGAAATAAAATAATACTACAAGTCCCATGTTCTCTGTGTTCTGAATCTAAGTCCTAGGATTGTCTGTTGCAATTTGTTCATCTCCTCTTTGCTCTCTAGATCATCTAAGGCCGGTGCTGATTATTCAGAGGCCAAGTGTCTCAGAGGTTATTGCATTTAGACAAGGCAGCAGAGACCATCTTATCTCCCTCCCTGACCTTTGGATTACTTGCACCTCCCTCACCACATTTTACCCTTTAGTTCTTTGATTCCTGATCAGCTTCTTATGTGTCACTGTGCCTGGCAAGACTTTTTTCTTCTGATAGTTCTAATTTGGGCGGATGGCTTTTGCTCACTTAGCTGCATCTTCTCCATACCAAAGTTTATATCTCTAGAGAGCTCCCTCAGTTTATTAAAGATATGATTTTATTCATTCAGCCAAAGTAGGTTATGAACAAACAGCAAAGTGAGTATGGTCCTTTCGCCACAGCCTTCCAGCTGCCTCTTACACTCCTGCCCACGATATGGTTGAGAGAAGTCTCTACCTCATCTGGTTTCAAATCTTGGGTGACTCTGTTTAGCCATATTCCTGTAAGCCACTTCCTCAGCTCATTCACTCCTCAGCCTGCTCGAATTGGCTTCTGTCTCCTCTATGCCACTGATATATGCTCTTTCCAAGACCATCAGTGAACCTTACTCATGCTAAATACAATCGACATGCTTCAACTGTCACTTCCCTAATCCATCTGCCCACATTTGAAACTACTTTCTCTCCATCTTTAAACTCCCTTGGCCATTGATTTCTCTCACATCCTTCTCTCTCTTAGTTCTTCTCACCAGCTTCCCGACCATTCCTCCCACACTTCAATGGGCTTCTCTTCCTCCTCTACCCACAAGCTTTCAGGGTTCCATTCTCTGCGAGCAAGCTCTTTTATCCTCGTGTTTTAACTACCCAAAATCTCCCAACCCAGACCTCTCCAGAATTCCAGTCACATATATCCAAACCCTATAGGATGTCTTAATTTGCCCCAAATTAACACAACATGGTGCCCCCAAAGCTCTCTCTCTCTCTCTCTTCCCGGGTTACATTTCCTGCATTGCATTACATACATTTCTACAGCCCAGAGAAACTGGGGAGTGCCCATGAATAGAACTGAAAACCATGCTGGGTCCCTAAAGCAGAAGTAACTCAGAGCTGCAATTACTGTTTGATCAGAAATCATGGCCTCCAGGGATTCAGAAGATACTGACCTCAGAGAGGAAGTTTCATTGCTTTTCCTCCTGTGTCTGTGTCCCTTTTGACATCTTTATCTTCCCAAGTAGAAAATGGAGAGGAATAACTATGCTTCTCCTTTGCACCAGTGATGTCAGCCTGGAGATGGGTATATGTGAAAACATGGTCTGGGGGGCTCAAGTGGATGAAAAGCGAGCTCAGTAGGATTTCCCCCAAAGCGCCAATGTTTCCCGAGAATACAAACCAGGCCAACTCATTTAGCTCTGAACTCTGGAGCTTTAATCTTTCAAGAACATACTTCCTTCCTGTATTTCTAGTAATTACTGTTTGACTTTTCTGGAAGTCCCACGAGTTACCCTCTCTCTTCCAAAAGAATGGAGTCACAAAAATAGAACCATGAGAAAAGTGAGTTTGACCCCTTTGCTCTTTGAAATGTGCTGGGTGGAAAGAGCCTGGGGGAACTGGGTGGGGGCGAGGGGTAGAGGTGTGGGGCAGGGAGAGTTCTTCTTTAACAGATTCTTCTATCTCAAAGAAAAATAAACTGAGGGAAAGAATTTTTTTTAAATGCTTTAAATTAGTCATCCACAGGAAAAGGATTCTGTGGGAAACAATTTATACTTGGACTATTCTAGTTTTAGAGAAGGCATTTTAAACCTGAGATCCATGAATGGGCTTTATCAGAATACATGATCCTCGAGAAACTGTGAGCTACATGTTTTTGTGTCGTGCATTTTTCTAAGAGGGTTCATAGCTCTTATGGGATTCTTAAAGGGGTTCCTGATACTTCACCACATGTGAAGAACTGCTTAGAGTTTAACTTAGTTGCATTGGTTATCTATTGGTGTATAACAAATTACCCCAAACTTAGCAGTGTAATACAGCTGACATTTATTATCTCACAGGTTGAATGGGTAAGGAATTGAGCAGTGGTTTAGCCAAGTGACTTGGCTCAGGGTCTCTTGTGACATTGCAGTCAAGAAATCAGCTGGGCAGAGGGAGGAAACTCATTCTATGAGGTCACCATCACCCTGATACCAAAACCAGACAAGGATGTCACAAAAAAAAGAAAACTACAGGCCAATATCACTGATGAACATAGATGCAAAAATCCTCAACAAAATACTAGCAAACAGAATCCAACAGCACATTAAAAGGGTCATACATCACGATCAAGTGGGGTTTATTCCGGGAATGCAAGGATTCTTCAATATATGCAAATCAATCAATGTGATAGAGCATATTAACAAATTGAAGGAGAAAAACCATATGGTCATCTCAATAGATGCAGAGAAAGCTTTCAACAAAATTCAACACCCATTTATGATAAAAACCCTCCAGAAAGTAGGCATACAGGGAACTTTCCTCAACATAATAAAGCCCATATATGACAAACCCACAGCCAACATCGTCCTCAATGGTGAAAAACTGAAACTATTTCCACTAAGATCAGGAACAAGACAAGGTTGCCTACTCTCACCACTCTTATTCAACACAGTTTTGGAAGTTTTAGCCACAGCAATCAGAGAAGAAAAGGAAATAAAAGGAATCCAAATCGGAAAAGAAGAAATAAAGCTCTCACTGTTTGCAGATGACATGATACTATACATAGAGAATCCTAAAGATGCTACCAGAAAACTGCTAGAGTTAATCAATGAATTTGGTAAAGTAGCAGGATACAAAATTAATGCACAGAAATCTCTGGCATTCCTGTACACTAATGATGAAAAATCTGAAAGTGAAATCAAGAAAACACTCCCATTTACCACTGCAACAAAAAGAATAAAATATCTAGGAATCAACCTACCTAAGGAGACAAAAGACCTGTATGCAGAAAATTATAAGACACTGATGAAAGAAATTAAAGATGAAACAAACAGATGGAGAGATATACCATGTTCTTGGATTGGAAGGATCAACATTGTGAGAATGACTCTACTACCCAAAGCAATCTACAGATTCAATGCAATCCCTATCAAACTACCACTGGCATTTTTGACAGAACTAGAACAAAAAATTTCACAATTTGTATGGAAACACAAAAGACCCCGAATAGCCAAAGCAATCTTGAGAACGAAAAATGGAGCTGGACGAATCAGGCTCCCTGACTTCAGACTATACTACAAAGCTACAGTAATCAAGACAGTATGGTACTGGTGCAAAAACAGAAATATAGATCAATGGAACAGTATAGAAAGCCCAGAGTTAAACCCACACACATATGGTCACCTTATCTTTGATAAAGGAGGCAGGAATGTACAGTGGAGAAAGGACAGCCTCTTCAATAAGTGGTGCTGGGAAAACTGGACAGGTACATGTAAAAGCATGAGATTAGATCACTCCCTAACACCATACACAAAAATAAGCTCAAAATGGATTAAAGACCTAAATGTAAGGCCAGAAACTATCAAACACTTAGAGGAAAACATAGGCAGAACACTCTATGACATAAATCACAGCAAGATCCTTTTTGACCCACCTCCTAGAGAAATGGAAATAAAAACAAAAGTAAACAAATGGGACCTAATGAAACTTCAAAGCTTTTGCACAGCAAAGGAAACCATAAACAAGACTAAAAGACAACCCTCAGAATGGGAGAAAATATTTGCAAATGAAGCAACTGACAGAGGATTAATCTCCAAAATTTACAAGAGCTCATGCAGCTCAATAACAAAAAAACAAACAACGCAATCCAAAACTGGGCAGAAGACCTAAATAGACATGTCTCCAAAGAATATATACAGACTGCCAACAAACACATGAAAGAATGCTCAACATCATTAATCACTAGAGAAATACAAATCAAAACTACAATGAGATATCATCTCACACCAGTAAGAATAGCCATCATCAAAAAATTTAGAAACAATAAATGCTGGAGAGGGTGTGGAGAAAAGGGAACACTCTTGCACTGCTGGTGGAAATGTGAATTGGTACAGCCACTATGGAGAACAGTATGGAGGATCCTTAAGAAACTACAAATAGGGCTTCCCTGTGGCATAGTGGTTGAGAGTCCACCTGCTGATGCAGGGGACACGGGTTCGTGCCCCGGTCTGGGAAGATCCCACATGCTGCGGAGCGGCTAGGCCCGTGAGCCATGGCTGCTGAGCCTGCGTGTCTGGAGCCTGTGCTCCACAACGGGAGAGGCCACACAGTGAGAGGCCTGCATACCGCAAAAAAAACAAAACAAAAAAACTACAAATAGAACTACCATATGACTCAGCAATCTCACTACTGGGCATATACCCTGAGAAAACCATAATTCAAAAAGAGTCATGTACCAAAATGTTCATTGCAGCTCTATTTACAATAGCCAGGAGATGTAAACAACCTAAGTGTCCATCATCGGATGAATGGATAAAGAAGATGTGGCACATATATACAATGGAATATTACTCAGCCATAAAAAGGAACGAAATTGAGCTATTTGTAATGAGGTGGATGGACCTAGAGTCTGTCATACAGAGTGAAGTAAGTCAGAAAGAGAAAGACAAATACTGTATGCTAACACATATATATGGAACTTAAGAAGGAAAAAAAAAATGTCATGAAGAACCTAGGGGTAAGACAGGAATAAAGACTCAGACCTACTAGAGAATGGACTTGAGGATATGGGGAGGGGGAAGGGTAAGCTGTGACAAAGTGAGAGAGTGTCATGGACATATATACACTACCAAATGTAAAACAGATAGCTAGTGGGAAGCAGCCGCATAACACAGGGAGATCAGCTCGGTGCTTTGTGACCACCTAGAGGGGTGGGATAGGGAGGGAGACGCAAGAGGGAAGAGATATGGGAACATATGTATATGTATAACTGATTGACTTTGTTATAAAGCAGAAACTAACACACCATTGTAAAGCAATTATACTCCAATAAAGATGTAAAAAAAAAAAAAAAAAGAGAAAAGCCTGTAAATAAATTTTAAACTCCAGCTAAAAAAAAAAAGAAGTCAGCTGGGGTTGCTATCATCCGAAGGGTCGACTAGGGCTGGAGAATCTGCTTCCAAGATGGTTTGCTCACATGGCTGTTGGCAGAAGGCCTCAGCTCCTTCTTGGCTGTTGGCAGGAGGCCTCCATTCCTTGCTACATGGACCGCTCCACTGGGCTGCTTGAGTGAGTATCCTCACAACATGGCAGTTGGCTTCGCCCTGAGTGAGTGACCAGGATAGAAAGCAAGGAGGAAGCCACAGTGCCTTTTATAACTTAGTCTCAGGAGTCAAACATTGTTACTCCTGCCACATGCTATCCTATAAGCAAGCCAGCCCACACTCAAGGGGAGGTAATTTGGCTTCACTTCACTTCTTGAAGGGAGAATTATCAAAGAATTTGTGAATATATGTTTGAACTACCAAAATAGCTAAGAGGCCTTACTTGATAGTCTTGCTGAGAAGCAAACCCGCGCCCCCATACAACTCTTCCCCTTCTTCTACCAGATCATTTTGCAGTGTTTGGGACTCCCCTCAGTTAGGGCTCCGCCATGACCTTGGACAAATTACTGAACTTTATGGTGTTGCAATTTTTTCATTGGTTACTGGGGATAATAACAGTACCTACTTCATAGGATTGTTCCATGACGATGAAGTGAAATGCTAGATTAATAGATGTTTAAAAATGTTAGTTATAATAATGGTGCCCACCACTCAAATCTAGAGCTTTCCATTTCCATTACTTAGAACTGTACACTTATGGATTATCAGTCTTCCAGATGGGGTAAGAAGTGATTGTTTTCTGAGAATTTATTTGTAGAGCAGGTGCTATAAGGCAGGGAGATACAAAAGAAGCTAAAAATAGATGCTGTCCTTGAGAGGTCTAAAATGAAGTTGGGGAGAAAAGATATCTATACATGAAGCAGAGGAATGCTTTGGAAATCCATTGACACTCATCTATGTTGAGAACAGGGGAGAGTCCCTGCTTTGAGTGTAATTTTGAAGGTTAATATTCAGGCCAGAGGGACTTCCCTGGTGGTCCAGTGGATAAGACTCTGCAGTCCCAATGCAGGGGGCCTGGGTTCTAGATGCTGCATGCCACAACTAAGAGTTCGCATGTCACAAATAAGAAGCTTGCCTGCCACAACTGAGACCCAGCACAGCCAAAATCAATCAATAAATATTTTTTTTTAATGATTAAAAAAAAAAAGATTCATGCCAGGGAATGTGAGTAAAACTTTAAGGAGCAATGGATGCTGAAGTTTGAAGGGGGACAACAGAAAGCTTTTTAGGGACCATAGCAGGCAAAAATAAAGGGGACAAGAGAAAGATTTGTGAAGTCAAGATTCCACAAAGAAAGGAATGGACTTAAAGAAAAGGGAAAACCACAGGGGTTTCTCTGAGGGGAGAACTAGTTTGTGCTGTGGTAATCCCTGAAGGAGAGCTTTATTATATTTATCAATCTATTTATTGAAACAGAAAGATATCCTGTTAATCTTTTAAGGGCAAGGAACATGTCTGTAGGTTTCTGTAATCTAGCACAGTGTGGAGGATACTTTCCAAAAATACACACACTGAAAAACTACTTCTTTGACTAATTCAGAATTTAGATTAAAATGTTTGCTGGCGAGCATTCCCGCTGGGCTGGTTCTCTGCAGCCCAGCTTTTCTGTGTGTTTCCTATTGTGGGAGGGGCCAGACTTACAGGAGCTGCCTGATTCTACTGGGCACGTGCACATTTTCAGACCTCACAAGCAACCTCCAAGGCTGGAGGAGGGGAGAGAAGAGAGGGGTCTCGAGTCTGGTCTCAAAGGCCCATCTGCAGCGTGGAGGGCACGGGAAGCGAGGATGATGGCGTGCAGACTCCTGAGGCCTGCAGTTACCACCTCTCATTTTCTTGTGGTTGGGAACTGGCCCAAGATCATTTTCGTCTATAAGTAGCCCAAACATTTTGAAGTGGGTGAGAGTCAGCTGCTCACTCACCACCTGGCTATTAAGTTATAATGAAAGTAAATCTCAGACCAAAATGTTCCCCCTATACAGACATTTTTTTTTTTTTGGCCACACCATGTAGCATGCAGGATCTTACTTCCCTGACCAGGGATCGAACCCAGGCACCCTGCAATGGAAGCATGGAGTCTTAACCACTGGACCGCCAGGGAAGTCCCCCCTATGTAGACATTTTTTAAAAATTAGTTATCTATTTTATACATATTAGTGCATATATGTCAATCCCAATCTCCCAATTCATCCCACTACCACCACCCACCCCCACTTTCCCCCCATGGTGTCCATATGTTTGTTCTCCACATCTGTCTCTATTTCTGCCCTGCAAACCGGTTCAGCTGTAACATTTTTCTAGATTCCACATATATGCATTAATAGATGATATTTGTTTTTCTCTTTGTGACTTACTTCACTCTGTATGACAGTCTCTAGGTCCATCCACATATATAGACATTTTTTAAACAAATATTAACGAGCAATTAGGCACAGAACATTTCATGCAATTGGCTCCATAGGTTCCATGAAGTCCCAGCTCTTGTCCTTTTAAGGGATCCAACCACTACCTGGCATGAACAGTCCACTGGAGGCATAACCAACAACATTTCAGAGGCAGGATTTCATTATCCTTGTGGTAGCAACATCAGACAACCAGAACCCTCCTAAAGCTACGTCTGGAGACAGGAGTGGCTCAGGATCAAGTGTCTGGCACCGTCCTCACAGGTTCATGCTAAAGGTCTTGCTAGGCTCTGATACTCTGTCCAAACAAACATGAGGAGTGCCTCTACAATATTTTAGCCTATTCACATACTTGACTACCTTTAACTTTGTCAGTGAGAACCCTTTTCTATCATTCCTCATGCTAATTACCAAGCCACTAATTCCATCACATAAAGTCCGTTTAGGATATTCATTGTGCTGATTGGCAGTGTCTGCTGTGGATCAAAATATAAATTAATTTATATCACTTTCTTTCTGATACAATGCTAGCTGATGCCCTGGGGTGTAGACTGCTCCTAGAATTGAAGCTTAATCTAACTAGAAAGTACACAGCATTACACCATCTATGCTGCAGTATTTTCAAGTAAATTACTGACATCAAGACACTTGCTTTGGCCTGGGAGGAAAAAAACAATCATTTTCATAAGTTTCAGTAAAAAGCTAGTCAATACCAGGACCACCAGTCCCAGGTTCTATAGCTATTTCATCAGTTGTAATTTCTGTCTGGTTAGAAGATGATGAATACGAGATATGACTGAAGTCTGTGAGACTGTATTGGGGACTCCAAATTCCTAAGCATTATAATACAGGAAGATACTTGTTATTTCAAAGAGGTTATTTTAGTGCAAGTAGAAGGAAATATTATTTCATATGATTCTTATGAAACTGGTTACTCCCAAAGGTAGTTCAGGCTGTAAACAAATAATTTATTCTGGGCTAAATCAAAGGTCTTAGAGTGGCAGCCCACAAAAATGTTTTATTTGTTCCGAGCAATATTGTAAAAGTATTGAATTTGATAGGCAGTGCTTAAAAATTAGTTGCCATTCCCATAAAAATCTAGATTTCCAGGGCTTCCCTGGTGGCGCAGTGGTTGGGAGTCTGCCTGTCAATGCAGGGGACGCGGGTTCGCGCCCTGGGCTGGGAAGATCCCACATGCCGCGGAGCAACTGGGCCCGTGAGCCACAATTACTGAGCCTGTGCGTCTGGAGCCTATGCTCCGCAACAAGAGAGGTCGCGATAGTGAGAGGCCCGCGCACCGCGATGAAGAGTGGCCCCCGCTTGCCACAACTACAGAAAGCCCTCGCACAGAAACGAAGACCCAACACAGCCATAAATAAATTAATTAATTAATTTTAAAAATCTAGATTTCCAGGTTTTCTTGGGGAAAAAAAAATCTGGCAACACTTGATCTGCATTCCCTGCTGACATCAGGAAGCTGGAATTGATGACCCATGTAACAGGCATTTTCTCTCCAGCTTGCTACAGTCCTCACTGTGCCCTAATATTTCACAACACCATTTGCCACTTATACTCTCACCTGCACTGCCGTGTTTCTTATCATAGAGTTAAGAGAAACATGAACTATTTCTTATACCCTGAGCAGCATTTAGCATCATAGTTAAGAATATGGGCCCTAAAGGCAGACAGCCCTAAGGTTCTTTTGAATCTTGGTTCTTTTACTTTCTAGTTATGTGACTTTGGGCAAGCTGCTTAACTTCTCCAAGCCTAAAATTTCCTTATCTGTAAGATGAGCTTAATTCTGGAATCTACTTCATAGATTAAACCGCTAAGGCAGCCTCAAATAAGTGCCTCTGAGAGGGCTACACATCCTACCCAGCCTACTTTAATCTTTTATGTCACCCACCTGGCCCCCTGCAGGCGTTGAGTTCGTAACCTCTGGTTTGAATAAATATGTGTGTATCATTTCATAATGAATTATGTTAATAATTCAGAGCATGTCCGGAAGATTCTCTTCACCTTTGAAAATCATTTTATGGAGCACCCCTTAATGATCTGCACCAGCTAAGCCTTGAAACTAAGTAACAGACCAGGATCCTAAGGGGACTGTGGAACTTAATTTCTGCTCAAATGCTGCCTTGGAGTAAGATGATATCCCTGCCTCAATAGACAGAATGTCTTCATGAAAAGCAAACCACAAAGTGTGAGAAGATATTTACAACATATGTTGCTGCAGAGGATTTAGTATCCAAAATAATAATAAGGAATTTCTATGTACTAATACTAAAAAGCTCTATAGAAAAATGGGCAAAAAGATGAACAGGCAATTCACAGAGGAAGAAACAGGGCCGATCTATAAACATAGGAAAAGATACTCAATTCCATAAGAATCCAGAAAATAAATGTTAAAACCAGAAATAAAATATTATTTTATACCCATCATATCAGCAAAAATTTTACAGTCTACCAATACTACCATCACTACCAAGTCTATGCATTGCCAGTTGAGTATAGATTGGCCTGGCCTCTTTGAAGAGCATTTGGAACTCTCTGGAAAATCCATTTATCTAAGATCCCAGGGGTTTCACTCCTACAAATCAACCCTAGAGAAATCCTTGCAGAGGCGCACCAAAAGGCAGGCACAAAAATGTTTACAGCCCCATTGTTTGCAATAGCCAAAATTGATAACAACTTAAATGTTTATCAGCAGAATAAATTATGACATATTTATACAAGAGGGTAATATGCAGTCACTACATCAACAAAAATGATTCTCAAAACATGTTAGATACAAAAAGTTGCATAAGAATACATACATTATGATGTCATGTATATGAAACAGCATGCAAACCAGTACTACATAGTGGTTGGGGACACAGGTATAAAAATGTATGGGAATAGGGACTTCCCTGGTGGCGCAGTGGTTAAGAATCTGCCTGCCAATGCAGGGGACACGGGTTCAAGCCCTGGTCCAGGAGGATCCCACAAGCCATGGAGCCACTAAGCCTGTGCACCACAACTACTGAGCCTGTGCTCTAGAGCCTGCGAGCCACAACTACTGAAGCCCTTGTGCCTATAGCCCATGCTCCGCAACAAGAGAAGCCACCGCAATGAGAAGCCCGTGCACCGCAATGAAGAGTAGTTCCCACTCGCCACAACTAGAGAAAGCCCGCGCGTGGCAACGAAGACCCAACACAGCCAAAAGTAAATAAATAAATAAATGTTTTTAAAAAATGTACGGGAATAATAAATACCAAATTTAGGATATTGATTACCTCTGGAAAGAAGAGAGGGAAATGAGATCCGGGGTGGGTCTGCAAGGGGCTTCAGCTGTATGAGAACTGCTTGATTTCTTGAGTCAGGTGAGTACATCTGGCTGTGTGTTGAATTCACCTTTGTACCTTTTTGTATATGTTAAATATTATAAAACAAATTTTAAAATAAATGACATTTCTTAATTTCTATAGTGCAGTTTTCCTTTTTTATTTCAGAATTAATTAAAACTTTTTCCAGGCTGTATTAGTTTCCTGTTGCTGTTCTAACAAATCACTAGAAATTTAATGGCGCACGCATTCATTATTTTAGAGCAATGGTCCCTTCCTCCATCTTCAAGGCCAGTAGCATAGCCCCTTCAGATCTCTTTCTGGCCTCTGTCTCTGTTACCACATGTCTGAATCTGACTCTCTTGCTCCCTTTTTAAGGACCCTTGTATTACACTGTCCACTCAGATAATCCTCCCATTACAAGTGCCTTAACTTGAACACATCTGCAAAACCCCTTTTGCCATGTACAGTGACATATTCACAGGTTTGGGAGTTAGAACACAAACACCTCCGGGGACATTTTCTGTCCGCCACACGGGCCTTAAACATTTTATAAGCTCTAGTGCAGGGCCTATTGTGCCCAGTGGAAAGCCCCTGGCCTGCTCAGCATCTAAATATCTGAATCGGTTTCCTTGCCCTGGTAGAGACCCTGATAGCCACAAAGCAATTAAAGGTAAGCCCCCAAGGCAAGGAATCACAGAGGCTGGAAATTCCCAAGCTGGAGAATGAATGGGTCCAGAACTACCTTCCTAGGAGCAGCCCAAGCGATCACTTTAAAACATAAACTTGATCATGTCCTTCTCCTATGCGAAACCCCATCATGGCTTCCCCTCAGCTTTAGAATAAGGAACAAAGCCCTTAAAGTGGGGTCCCACACAAAGGTGTCTCAACCTCAGCACGACTGACATTTGGGGCTGGGTCATTCTTTGTTGCCGGGGCTGGGCGTCCTGGGCACTATGGTTTGTTATAGCAGCATCCGGGCCTCCACCCACTAGATGCTAGAGGCTCCCCCACCCTGGGCCCCTGCCATACACACTTGTGATAAGCAAGTTGTGACAACAGTGTTAAATGTCCCTGGGGCACAAAGTCGCCCTGTTCCCCACTCCTGTCCAAAGAGATCCTATAGGATCTGGGCCCTGCCGCTCTCTCCATCCTGGTCTCTCTTCTTTAGCCACCTAAAGGGCATCTCCCAGCTGAACACAGCAGGGTCCAGCTTTCTGCATACACTGTTCCCTCTTCCTGGATCGCCCCTTCCCACATCTCCTCACCTGGCAAGCTCTGTCCATATGTCTCAGTCCAACCGTCTCCTGCTCAGACACCCCTGCATCCCCTTCTCAAATGACTGCTGAGTTCCACGGCAGCCCACCGCCTCTCCTGCAAACCCTCTTCACACCTGCCATCATTCGCCTGCCTTCTCCAACAGACTGCCACCTTCAGGAGGGCAGGGCCTGTGACTGTCTGGTCCCACTGACTACAGTGCTTATTGATTAGTGGCCACATGGTCTGTCCTATAATCAGAGGCCCAGGAATCAGACCTTGAAGCCAGATAAATCCTCAAGGAAGATCTGAGATTAATTACCTGCTCTGGGTTGTGTCTGGACTCTGCTGACCCCATTAAAGATTAAACAGTAACTCGGGGTGTGATCTGGAAAAGAGCCTTTTCCTAAGGGCAGTGAACTGAGGATTCAGAGGGCTACGCATCAGGAATCCTTTGCCCCAGGGGCTCCTGTTAAATTATGCCCCCACCCACCACCGGGGAAGGGCAGGCACCGTGAACTGGCACCAGCTGCCAGGACTCTTTGGGAAGAGAGCCAGACAGCGGTCACCTGCAGACGGGGAACAGCCCAGCAGGGAGAAAGCTGTCACTTGTCAGCTCTGGCACAACAGACCTCTGAAAGAACAGCACTCTCAAATAAGAGATATCTAGACCCCAGCCAGGTTCCCTTTGTGCGCCCCAACCTGGGGCATGTAAATGCAGGCAAGGCAAAGATCTAACACATCACAAAAACTTGGCCACATCTCGCCAAAGGATCCATGCTTTACCTGATTCAAAACGTGTAACTGAGACTCTAAAACAGAATCGGCTGAACAATGCTGAAGGGACAAAGCCCAGTCTCTGGGCAGTAGGTGCCTGAATTTCCCACGACAGGAAAGCTGTCCTTGCTCTTTGCCTGGGTTCAGCCTGCTCTTCCCCCTTCCTCAGTCTCCCAGAGGCAGCCCTATCCCTGGCTGTCAACTATGTCACCAAAGCCATAGTCCTTGTGTTATTCTATACTTAATATGTTCCTTTAAACATACTTCATGTAAACATACATCCTCTCTCCTTAACAAAAATAGTTATTTTCTGATTATGTAAATAACATATGCTCATTGTAAAAAAAAAAAGCAAACAACACAACAAAATATAAGGAAGACAAAAAACCATGAGATCACCACCATCAACATACCTCTCTTTATCCAAATGCACACATAAATGTGATTTTACATACATAAAGTGAACTTCTTTGCTCAAATATCAAAAAGGAAACTTCCTATTAGCATCACTAACAGCAAACTGCCACCACTTGCCAGAATAGAAGGCAACTCCCCCAAAATAAATACAGTGAAAACAAAACAATGTGATTGACTATCTAGTCAGATACCATAGCTCCCAAGGCTGCAAAGCCTGAGGTCCAATCTCTAGGAGTTAAAAGAGGGGATTAGCAAGTGTTAGACAAGTCAGACCAAAGGGAGACTCTCTCCCAGATACAATTAGAAGGATTGAAAGAGAATTAAAAGAAAAAAAATCTTTCTCTACTCTGTTATCTGTTCCAAGTCTATGCAGTAGCTTAAACTTCTGAGGTGCCCTCAAGACCTCCCACATTCTGTGGAGAAGGCAGGGGCAGAATCCACCAATACCAGACCCTGCAGGGTTTGCGCAAGGCCTCGTGGAGGGGAAAGGCCCCCTAGGCACCGGCCACTTGCCCCCAGAAGCCTCAGAAAATAGCACTTCAGGGGCATCAGCCCCAGTCTGCCCTTCTCCCCCGACCCAGTCCCAGGCACCCCTCCTTCCCTAGCCCAAGCCGGGGCTGACAGGAGATTCCAGGCTTCCTTTTC
The DNA here is from genome assembly GCF_059928025.1 of Delphinapterus leucas. Classification (NCBI taxonomy): domain Eukaryota; kingdom Metazoa; phylum Chordata; class Mammalia; order Artiodactyla; family Monodontidae; genus Delphinapterus; species Delphinapterus leucas. Next base: position 42,238,210 of record NC_143141.1, read on the forward strand.
CTTCTTCTTCACAAAGATTCTTCTGTCTCGGGAACCAACATTGCTGGGCAGGAGACCCAAAGTCCATGTGTGTCGTTTATCAGGACAAGCCTTCCTGCCACAGTCTGGGTCCCCTGAAGGGAAGGGGACAGCGAGCTCAGGGCCCAAATAGGATGAGGCAAGCAAGGCACCCAGGGCGCAAAATTAAAGAAAGCGCTCATTCTCTGCTGCAGACCCTCACGCCCCGGAGAGTGGGCACCTCGCTTATCTCACCCTCTCCTGGGCCCTGGGCACCAGAGCCGAGCCTTGAGCCACTCAATATGTGGTGCTGGGACAATTGGGTATCCGTGTGAAAAAGATAAAATCGGAGCCAATCTGCTCCTTCCTTATCCTACACCATACCCAAAAATAAATTCAGTGTGCAAAGGCCTAAAGATGAAAAAGAAAACATGAAAACTTTTAGACAATATAGGAGAAATCAAACATACCTTGATGATTGGAGAGCAAGAAGAATTTCTTAAAGAGATATCAAAGAACAAACCATAAGTTAAAATGTTGATAAAGTCAACTACGTTAACGATTATCTGATTACTTTTCTAAAGTCACCATTAACAAAGTTAAAAGACCAACTACAAGCTGGGAAAATACATGTGTACTGCATGTAACTGACAAAAGATTAGTAACCAGAATCTATGGGTTATTTAACTTTTTAACAACATAAGAAAAAATAGACAAAAGACTGAACAGCAAACTCACAGAAGAGGGAACATCCAATAAATATACAAAGAGATGTTCAACCACACTACTAACCAGGGAAATGCAAGTTAAAATTGCAGTGAGGGCTTCCCTGGTGGTGCAGTGGTTGAGAGTCTGCCTGCTGATGCAGGGGACGCGGGTTCGTGCCCCGGTCCAGGATGGTCCCACATGCCACGGAGCGGCTAGGCCCGTGAGCCATGGCCGCTGAGCCTGCGCGTCCGGAGCCTGTGCTCTGCAACGGGAGAGGCCACAACAGTGAGAGGCCCGCGTACTGCAAAAAAAATTGCAGTGAAATGCCAATTCACACCCATTTGGTTGGCAAAAATGCAGACATCTGATAATGCCAAGTAATAGTGAGATAATGAGGAAACAAGAACTCAGCCTGCTGGTGGGTGTGTGAATTAGGACCATCCTTAGGAAGGCAGTGGTGCTGTCCTGTAAGGGCAAAGATGTGTGTGCATAGCCCCTTAACTGGCTTCTTTTGTCCTCAGTTCTTCTGAAATTTGGCATCCTACTTCACCTTTCTAGGGTCCAGCTCTGAACATAACCCTTTCCTCTTGAGATGCCTTCGGTGGTCCCCCATGGCCTACAAACAAGCATCAAATTCTTTTCTTTTAAAATAAATTTATTTTATTTATTATTTTTGGCTGTGTTGGGTCTTCGTTGCAGCACGTGAGCTTTCTCTAGTTGCAGCGAGCAGGGGCTACTCTTTGTTGCAGTGCACGGGCTTCTCGTTGCGGTGGCCTCTCTCATTGCAGAGCACAGGCTCTAGGCACGCGAGCTTTAGTAGCTGTGGTGCACGGGCTTCAGTAGTTGCGGTGCGCAGGCTCTAGAGCGCAGGCTCAGTAGTTGTGGCACACAGGCTTAGTTGCTCCGTGGCATGTGGGATCTTCCTGGACCAGGGCTCGAACCCGTGTCCTCTGCATTGGCAGACGGATTCTTAACCACTGCGCCACCAGGGAAGCCCAAATTCTTTAATGACATTTTTGTGATGTAACCAACTCACCATCCGGTTTATATCCCACTCTGCCCTACGTTCTTAATGCTCCTCCTGTAAAACTAACTGCACAGGCTGAAATATCTCTTAATCCTTAATCATATGAATCATATGAAATGTATAAATATGGGAGAGGTGGAGCTGGGAGATAATCTCATTGAATACCTTTACGTTACAGATGGGAACACTGAGGCCAGGCAGGCTGAATGTCTACCCAAGGCCACCCCGTGAGACAGAGAATCAGAAGAGACCCCAGCTTTTCCGAGTCCCTGATGAGGCGTCTTATCACTGTACATCTCCTCCCGGGCTGACACATCGCAGGCCTGGCTATGGGGGTACGAGGATCCCAATCCCCTTGGCTCCCTCCACATCACCCTACTTGACACAGCTGAGCAGTGACAGCCACCATTTGTCACAAAGTAAAAATATGCCAGAGAGCTGGACAGGCAAGTACTTTCTGTGCTGGCAGCTCGCCGGTCCTGAAGCATTAAATCTCTGAACTGAGATGCCCTTGTGTTCCCTTTGTCAGCAGGGAGCAGCCAGATTTCTCTTTTGCTGTAACTGGGTTAGTCTTGTGGGTTTGCCCTCCTCTCAGCTGTCAAAAGAGATTATACAGAAAGGTACTGCTGCATCGACCACAGTTCAGGTGCTGGCTGAGGCTGAAGCAGGAGGAAATTTCCAAACGCATTCATTAATCACCCTAAGTACCCGGTGGCTGCTGGCTGCACTGCTTTCTTCCAGCTGCAATCACTTTTGCTCCAGCCAGAGCTCAGAGGTCTCCCTGTCAGCTGCAGCGCCCTCAGCAGGGGCCTGGGCACAAGCTCAGGAAGGGTGGGGATTGGGGCAGAACCCCAGAAGCCTGTGAGGGTCTGTACTCACCCTGCAAGTATCCCCTGCCTGAGAGGGCGTAACATTCAATAGCAAATTTTAAAGCAACAAGACATGAGGGAGACCACAGAGAAAAGAAAAAGGCTCTCCTCCTGCTTTTTGAACAAGGCGCCCTGCATTTTCATTTTGCACTGGGTGGCCCTGCTCCTAGCCCAGCAGTATCTTAGTCCATTCAGGCTGCTATAACAAAATAGCACACAGTGGGCTGCTTAAGAACAATAGAAATTTATATCTCACAGTTCTGGAGGCTGGAAGCCAGAGACCAGGGTACCGGCATGGGCGGGTGAGGGTCACAGACTTCTCATTGTAGCTTCTCCAGGTGAAGAGGGCAGGGAGCTCTCCGGAGCCTCTTGTAACCACTAATCTAACTCACGAGGGCTCCACCCTCAAGATTTAAGCACCTCCCCAAAGCCCCACCTCCTAATACCATCACGTTGGAGGGGTTAGGATTTCAACATACAGATTTGGGGAGACACAAACATTCAGACCATGACAAGCAGTTTCTAAACTCTAACAGGTAGAAGCGGAATATCTGATTCCTCCAAACCCCATCGGTGCCTATACAAGTGGAGCTGCTCTGGTGAGGCCCAGCCCTTAGGCCTCCTGCATCAGTACCTGGGAGGGGGTCTGTGGAGCCAGGTCTGTGAAGACCTCTGGCAGTCCACACCAGTGATCCTCAAACTTCAGTGGGCAAAAAATCACCTAGAGAATGTGTTAGAAAGGCAAATTCTCAGGCCCCAGACCCAGAGATTCTGACTCAGTAGGTCTGGGGCGGGGCCTGAGATTTTGCCCTTCAAACAGGCTCCAGGTGATGCCGAGGCTGCAGCCCCCATGGTCCACACTTGGAGGGACATCGGTAATCGCTCCACTTCACAGAGGAAGCAGCAGAGACTGGGTGTCTTGCCCGACAGCACACTCGTTAAGGGCAGGCACCACGGAACCCAGATATCCACACTCCCGACACCTCTTCGTGGCTCTCGTAGTTTGAGGAAGGAGGGCATAACTTAGGACCAGACTGAAAGTTTCCCTCAATGCTTGTTAAGCAAATGAGTATTTTAGCAATTGTATAAACAGCTCCTCACTTCTCCCTCCGATCCATCTATGAGACAAGGCAAGTAGCACTGGGGAGCAGAGAGATCACCCTTCATCCGCTCTAAGCCTCAGTTTCCTTAGTGATAGCCAGTATTCATGAAGTACTTCCCAGGCATTTTACATACGTTGATCCTCTCCAAGAACCTAGGGAGTAGGTACCATTATTGCCTCCATTTTACAGGTGACGAAACTGGTACTCAGGAATGTGGTAATTTGATTAAAGTCACACAACCAGGGTGCACAGGCAGGATTTTAACAGATGCACTCTGACTCCATAGCCCAAACTTCTCACCACCCTGCCCTAAAGAATCTACCTTGTTGGGAACCCACAACTCAGTGCTGACTGCCTTGCTGGAGGCCTTCCCATTTCCCTGCTCTCTAAGCCCTCCCACCTTTAGGGTCCAGCTCAACCCACAGCTTGCTTTGAAGACTGTGCTCAGATGTGGGGCAGCTCTGCTCATTTACGCTCCTCGGGCAGCTCTCTGGGTCTGATCCAATCCACCTGGCCCTCAACCAGCACTTCTCATGAGGGCAGTGCTGGCCTTAGAGTGGGTGAGAGGAGTCCCTGGCCTTGGCCCTCTGCTTTGGAGGGCCTTGCTCTGCCCCTTCTCTAGCCATGTCCTTTCCAGTGGGGTGGGAGTCGGGAGGGAGGGGGCAAGGACTTGAATCCCCTCTTCTAAAATGTTCTGAGTACCCGGGACCCTGGAATTCCCTGCATGAATGGCCGTGAAATCATCCCCTAGCCCACTCTTCCAAGGGCAGCATTGTTCTTAAGCTGGTTACACCAGCTTAAGATGTGCCCCCTCTAGGCCTGAAGGGCATCTAGGAGTAGGGAGTGGGGGAGGCAGAACTGACATGGAAGCTGGGGTGTCTATAAAGATGAACATGAAGCCCCTCAAGATTCCAGATGAAGAGGGGTTCAGAACAGAAAGTGAGTAGCTAACTGGGGGCCGTGACTGAAGTACAACTCTTCCAGCAGTGCCATTATATTAGTTTCCTATTGTTGTGTAACAAATTACTGCAAACTTAGTGACTTAAAACAACACATATTTATTGTCTCACAGTTTCTGTGAGTTAGGCATCTAGGCAGGGAAGAGCTGGGTCCTCTGTTTCATGGCCTCTCACAAGGTGTTGCCCAGGGCTGAGGTCTCACCTGAAGGCTTGTTTGGGGAAGCATCTGCTTCTAAACTCATGTAGCTATTGGCAGAATTTCAGTTCCTCAAGGGTCATTGGACTGCAGGGCTCAGTTCCTTGCTGGGTGTTGGACAGAGACCACCCTCATGTACTTGCCACAGAGGCCTCTCCAACGTGGCAACTTGCTTCATCAAAACCAGGCAGGGAAGGAGTTGGCTAGCAAGAGAGAAATCACTATCCTGTATAACCTAGACATAGATGTGACATCCCAACCCATTTAACACATTCTATTGGTTAGAAGCAAGTCATGGAAAACAACTATACTTAAATTTAAAAAGAAAGAAAGAAAGAAGCAAGTTGTGGGTCACATCCACACTCAAGAGGAGAGGATTCCACAAGAGTATAAGAGGTGGAGATCAGTGGACACCATCTTAGAAGCTGCCTGACACAGCCTTACCCAAGCAGAGAACTCCAAAGAATCACAGAGGGAATTCTACATTCAAACCTGGCCTTCTCTGGTGCTTTAAAGTTATATTTATTAAGGGAGGCAAATAAATATTTTAGTCAACAGTATGTTAGCTTGAGTTACAGCTTTTAAGTATTTGACATATGGGATGTAGGCCACTTTTGATACTCTCATCCTGGTCCCATAAATATTAGGACAGTCCTGCTTCTGTGCATTTGTCCTGGCTGCCACTTCAGACAGGCAAGGCCTTGTTGGAAGGGTCCTGTCTCCTGATTGTTTGCCCTACACACAGCCTAGCATGCCATCATGTGAGAAGCAATCAGTAAAGTCTGCCTGGCCATATGCTGGCAGCTGCCCGGCTCCAGTGGTGGCCCTCTTCCAGCCGCTGCCATGAGGCAGCTGTGCTGATTTGAAACCTCAGAAGTTTGGTTTCCTCATGAGCAAGAAAAGAGGATCCCACATGGTACAGAAAGAAAATGAGAGGAGCAAAATCTACCACATCAGCAAGGCAAAGATGACTCCTGGGCTTCCCTGGTGGCGCAGTGGTTGAGAGTCCGCCTGACGATGCAGGGGACGTGGGTTCGTGCCCCAGTCCGGGAGGACCCCACATGCCATGGAGCGGCTGGGCCTGTGAGCCATGGCCGCTGGGCATGTGCGTCCGGAGCCCATGCTCTGCAACAGGAGAGGCCACAACAGTGAGAGGCCCGTGTACCGCTAAAAAAAAAGACTCCTTCCAGGGGAGCAAAACTCTGCCTCTAGATAGGGTTTCCCTGGTGACTCAGTAGTTAAGAATCCGCCTACCAAAAAAAAAAAAAAAAAAGAATCCGCCTACCAATGCAGGGGACACGGGTTCAAGCCCTGGTCAGGGAAGATCCCACATGCCACAGAGCAACTAAGCCCGTGCACCACAACTACTGAGCCTGCGCTCTAGAGCCCGTGAGCCACAACTACTGAGCCTGAGCCACAACTATTGAAGCCCGTGCGCCTAGAGCCCATGCTCCACAATAAGAGAAGACACCACAATGAGAAGCCCGCAGCAAAGAGTAGCCCCCACTCGCCGCAACTAGAGAAAGCCCGCATGAAGCAACGAAGACCCAACATAGCCAAAAAAAACTCTGCCTTTAGATGAAAACATAATTATTAGGTTTCTTTCTATTTTTTATTTTATATTTATTATAAAAATAATGAATATGGTTTATTTTTTTCATCTATAGGAAACAAAAGAGCCACAGTTTCACCATTAAACTCCCTTTGTCATGTGTGTGTGTACACAGCATATACATATATGTACATGTATACTCATATATACTTATATATGTATTTTAATTTTGTAATGTAATATATTACATTAACATAATTTTGTATGTAGTATATTTTAAATTTCCTTCCCCAGAAAATGTTTTTTATGCATAGCTGCTGCTGGTGGTATTGTTGTTAAATTTGTGTGATTTGGGGGCTTTAAAAAAAATAAAAGATCATACTGTCTATTCAGTTATATATCTACTTTTTCAGGACAGTGAATATTTTTTCTAGATTAAAGAGGTAGAATTTAAAAATAACTTAAAAATAGATGATAGATTCACAAAGTCAAAAAAGTACTCAGTGAAAAGTCTCCCTCCCTATCCCCAGTTCACATCCCCGGCAGTAACCAATGTTAACAGATCCTTCTATGTTCTTCCAAAAATAATTTTATATACATAAGCAAATATATCAATAACTTTTCTTCTTTTCCACCTTCTACATAGTGGTAGTATCTTATGCACACCATTCTGCACTCAATATATCTTGGAGATAGTTCCATATCTTTATATACCAATGGTTCTCCACCTTGGCTGAATATTAGAATTATCTGAGTAGCTTTAAAAAATTCTGGATGCCCAAGCCACACCCCAAACCAATTAAATTAGAATCTACGGGGGTGGGAGGCACACACATCAGGATTTTTTAACCTCCTTTAGGTACAGCCAAGGTTGTGTACTACTTATATAAAGAGCTTCCTGAGAAAGGAAATGAAAGGAAGAGGAAATATGATACTTCCATTATTGCTTATAAAAGAAAATTAGGGTGACCAACTGTCCTGGTTTTCCAGGCACTGAGGGGTTTCCAAGGAAAGGTGAGCTGCTTACCTTACAAAGAAAATTTGTAAAACTTCAATTTAATGTAGTACTAGATGTCTTTAGCCAGAGCAATTAGTCAAGAAAAAGAAATAAAATGAATTCAAACCAAATTGGAAAAAAGGAAGTAAAGTTATCTCTGATTACAGATGACATGATCTTATATATAGAAAAGGCTGGTGAGGGGTATGGTAAATAAGACTCTTTTGTACCCTGGTGGTGCAGTGGTTGAGAGTCCACCTGCCGATGCAGGCGACACGGGTTTGTGCCCAGGTCCGGGAAGATCCCACATGCCGTGGAATGGCTGGGCTCATGAGCCATGGCTGCTGAGCCTGCGTGTCCGGAGCCTGTGCTCCGCAACGGGAGAGGCCACAATGGTGAGAAAAAAAAAAAGACTCTTTTGTTATGTGGTCAAGTGTCTCTCAGGTGATAAGCATTGTCTCCAAAGTAGCTCTCTTCTTGGTATGGAGACATCTTTGCAAATGGAAATTTCCTTCATAAATGTAAATTTCCTTTACAAAAGGGGAAATCCTTTATTTTTAGACAAGTGGAGGAGGTAAAGAGCTTTTCCTGAGTCTTCTGGTCCTCAATTGCCTTTAAATTAGCTCAAAATAATCTGTATGTGCCAAAGTGGCATATTTTGGGGTGATATTCTGGTACCCTCCATAATTCTTCAATAAGAATTTATTTAAAACTTCAATAAATTCCAAAAAGACTATAGATACCATTCTCTAATCATAATGTAACAAAACTAGAAATTGATTATAGAACCAGAAAATAAAAAGACCTTACTGCTTGGATATCTATAACCATCCCTCAACCCAAAAGCCCAAAACCCTCTTTCCTTTGTGTATATATTTGTGTACATCTGTGTAAATTCCTAAAATGGAATATGAGCCTCATCATCTGGCCTCCTTCTTGAGTCTCATATCTTTGTGAAACGCCTCCTGCATATCGAACCTAGGAGGGTAAAAGAAAAAGTTTTTTTTTTCTACTACAATTACCCTACTTTTGAGTTCACTGAAGTTTTTTTGGTGAACTAATTACTGTAAAGTCAATTTAAATTCATGTAACCAGAGATACATGAAAATAAAATAAATATTTAGTTTTCAGATTATGTTTAATATATATCAAGCAGCTCTATTTAAAAAATTATATTATTTAGGTCTTACCTTAACATGGCCTAAAAGAGAAGTAAATGATCTCCCTTACTGATGTTTCTATTTTTCCTTGTATTTCCTCTAGCTTTTGCTTTATTAATGTGTATTATTTGTTACATAGATGTTAAATGTTATATATCACATAGATTAAAAAGAGTTATATCACGAATTTCACAACTTTATTATCCTAGAACTCATCCAAGTCTAGTATTAAGATAATGATCTCTGCTAAACTTTTACACTTACTTGGTAAAAACACATTTTCTCATCCTTTCATTTTCAATCTTTCTTAATCATTTTATCATTAGGTTTTACTTTGTGATCTAATATTGAGAGTCTCTTTTAACAGGTCAATTGGGCCTAATTACACTTATTGCTATGACAATAAGTTTGGTCATAGCAAACTTACGTTTGGTTCTATAGGTTTTGTTTCATTATTGTGTTTGCGTTTTCAGTGATAATTTGGAAAGTTGGTGTTTCTTATGTAGTAATTACCTTTAGGGGCTTGTTAAAAAATAACTATCCCAGAGAGAGGGGGAAGATGGCGGAAGAGTAAGACGCGGAGATCACCTTCCTCTCCACAGATACATCAGAAATACATCTACACGTGGAACAACTACAGAACACCTACTGCATGCTGGCAGAAGACCTCAGACCTCCCAAAACGCAAGAAACTCCCCACGTACCTGGGTAGGGCAAAAGAAAAAAGAATAAACAGAGACAACAGAATAGGGATGGGACCCGCACCAGTGGGAGGGAGCCGTGAAGGAGGAAAGGTTTCTACACACTAGAAGCCCCTTCACGGGTGGAGACTGGGGGTGGCAGAGAGGGGGGAGCTTTGGAGCGGCAGAGGAGAGCGCAGCAACAGGGGTGCAGAGGGCAAAGCGGAGAGATTCCAGCACAGAGGATCAGGGCCGACCAGCACTCACCAGCCCGAGAGGCTTGTCTGCTCAGCCGCCGGGGCGGGTGGGGCTGGGAGCTGAGGCTCGGGCTTTGGTCGGATCGCAGGGAGAGGACTGGCGGTGTGAACACAGCCTAAAGGGGTTTGTGCACCACGGCTAGCCGAGAGGGAGTCCGGGGAAAAGTCTGGACCTGCCGAAGAGGCAAGAGACTTTTTCTTCCCTCTTTGTTTCCTGGTGCACGAGGAGAGGGGATTAAGAGCGCTGCTTAAAGGAGCTCCAGAGACGGGCGCGAGCCGTGGCTACCAGCGCGGACCCCAGAGACGGGCATGAGACGCTAAGGCTGCTGCTGCCGCCAACAATATGCCTGTGTGTGAGCACAGGTCACTCTCCACACCTCCCTTCCGGGTAGGCTGTGCAGCCTGCCACTGCCAGGGTCCCGGGATCCAGGGACAACTTCCCTGGGAGAACGCACGGTGCGCCTCAGGCTGGTGCAACGTCATGCTGGCCTCTGCTGCCGCAGGCTTGCCCCGCAATCCGTACCCCTCCCTCCCCCGGAACCTGCAGCCTGCAAAAAGGAGACCTCAAACAGAGTAAGATAAGCAAAATGAGAAGACAGAAAAACACACAGCAGATGAAGGAGCAAGATAAAAACCCACCAGACCTAACAAATGAAGAAGAAATAGGCAGTCTACCTGAAAAAGAATTCAGAATAATGATAGTAAAGATGATCCAAACTCTTGGAAATATAATAGAGAAAATGCAAGAAACATTTAACAAGGACCTAGAAGAACTAAAGATGAAACAAGCAACAATGAACAACATAATAAATGAAATTAAAAATACTCTAGAAAGGGGCTTCCCTGGTGGCGCGGTGGTTGAGAGTCCGCCTGCCGATGCAGGGGACACGGGTTCGTGCTCCAGTCTGGGAGAATCCCACATGCCACGGAGCGGCTGGGCCCGTGGGCCATGGCTGCTGAGTCTGCGCGTCCAGAGCCTGTGCTCCGCAGCGGGAGAGGCCACAACAGTGAGAGGCCTGCATATCGCAAAAAAAAAAAAAAAAAAGGAAAAAAACTCTAGAAGGGATCAATAGCAGAATAACTGAGGCAGAAGAACGGATAAGTGACCTGGAAGATAAAATACTGGAAATAACTACTGCAGAGCAGAATAAAGAAAAAAGAATAAAAAGAACAGAGAACAGTCTCAGAGACCTCTGGGACAACATTATATGCACCAACATTCGAATTATAGGGGTTCCAGAAGAAGAAGAGAAAAAGAAAGGGACTGAGAAAATATTTGAAGAGATTATAGTTGAAAAATTCCCTAATATGGGAAAGGAAATAGTTAATCAAGTCCAGGAAGCAGAGAGTCCCATACAGGATAAATTCAAGGAGAAACACGCCAAGACACATATTAATCAAACTGTCAAAAATTAAATACAAAGAAAACATATTTAAAGCAGCAAGGGAAAAACAACAAATAACACACAAGGGAATCCCCATAAGGTGAACAGCTGATCTTTCAGCAGAAACTCTGCAAGCCAGAAGGGACTGGCAGGACATATTTAAAGTGATGAAGGAGAAAAACCTACAACCAAGACTACTCTACCCAGCAAGGATCTCATTCAGATTTGATGGAGAAATTAAAACCTTTACAGACAAGCAAAAGCTGAGAGAGTTCAGCACCACCAAACCAGCTTTACAACAAATGCTAAAGGATCTCCTCTAGGCAAGAAACACAAGAGAAGGAAAAGACCTATAATAACAAACGCAAAACAATTAAGAAAATGGGAATAGGAACATACATATCGATAATTACCTTAAATGTAAATGGATTAAATGGTCCCACCAAAAGACACAGACTGGCTGAATGGATACAAAAACAAGACCCATATATATGCTGTCTACAAGAGACCCACTTCAGACCTAGAGACACATACAGACTGAAAGTGAGGGGATGGAAAAAGATATTCCATGCAAATGGAGGTCAAAAGAAACCTGGAGTAGCAATTCTCATATCAGACAAAATAGACTTTAAAATAAAGACTATTAGAAGAGACAAAGAAGGACACTACATAATGATCAAGGGATCGATCCAAGAAGAAGATATAACAATTGTAAATATTTATGCACCCAACATAGGAGCACCTCAATACATAAGGCAAATACTAACGGCCATAAAAGGAGAAATCGACAGTAACACATTCATAGTAGGGGACTTTAACACCCTACTTTCACCAATGGACAGATCATCCGAAATGAAAATAAATAAGGAAACACAAGCTTTAAATGATACATTAAACAAGATGGACTTAATTGATATTTATAGGACATTCCATCCCAAAACAAAAGAATACACTTTCTTCTCAAGTGCTCATGGAACATTCTCCAGGATAGATCATATCTTGGGTCACAAATCAAGCCTTGGTAAATTTAAGAAAATTGAAATTGTATTAAGTATCTTTTCCGACTACAATGCTATAAGACTAGACATCAATCACAGGAAAAGATCTGTAAAAAATACAAACACATGGAGGCTAAACAATACACTACTTAATAACGAAGTGATCACTGAAGAAATCAAAGAGGAAATCAAAAAATACCTAGAAACAAGTGACAATGGAGACACGACGACCCAAAACCTATGGGATGCAGCAAAAGCAGTTCTAAGAGGGAAGTTTATAGCAATACAATCCTACCTTAAGAAACAGGAAACATCTCGAATAAACAACCTAAGTTTCCAACTAAAGCAATTAGAGAAAAAAGAACAAAAAAACTCCAAAGTTAGCAGAAGGAAAGAAATCATAAACATCAGATTAGAAATAAATGAAAAAGAAATGAAGGAAATGACAGCAAAGATCAATAAAACTAAAAGCTGGTTCTTTGAGAAAATAAACAAAATTGATAAACCATTAGCCAGACTTATCAAGAAAAAAAGGGAGAAAACTCAAATCAATAGATTTAGAAATGAAAAAGGAGAAGTAACAACTGACATTGCAGAAATACAAAAGATCATGAGAGATTACTACAAGCAACTCTATGCCAATAAAAATGGACAACCTGGAAGAAATGGACAAATTCTTAGAAATGCACAACTTCCCAAGACTGAATCAGGAAGAAATACAAAATATGAACAGACTAATCACAAGCACTGAAATTGAAATTAAAAATCTTCCAACAAACAAAATCCCAGGACCAGATGGCTTCACAGGCGAATTCTATCAAACATTTAGAGAAGAGCTAACACCTATCCTTCTCAAACTCTTCCAAAATATAGCAGAGGGAGGAACACTCCCAAACTCATTCTACGAGGCCATCATCACCCTGATACCAAAACCAGACAAGGATGTCACAAAGAAAGAAAACTACAGGCCAATATCACTGATGAACATAGATGCAAAAATCCTCAACAAACTACTAGCAAACAGAATCCAACAGCACATTAAAAGGATCATACACCATGATCAAGTGGGGTTTATTCCAGGAATGCAAGGATTCTTCAATATACGCAAATCAAGCAACGTGATACACCATATTAACAAATTGAAGGAGAAAAACCATATGGTCATCTCAATAGATGCAGAGAAAGCTTTCAACAAATTTCAACACCCATTTATGATAAAAAACCCTCCAGAAAGTAGGCATAGAACTTTCCTCAACATAATAAAGGCCATATGTGACAAACCCACAGCCAACATCGTCCTCAATGGTGAAAAACTGAAACCATTTCCACTAAGATCAGGAACAAGACAAGGTTGCCCACTCTCACCACCCTTATTCAACATAGTTTTGGAAGTTTTAGCCACAGCAATGAGAGAAGAAAAGGAAATAAAAGGAATCCAAATCAGAAAAGAAGAAGTAAAGCTCTCACTGTTTGCAGATGACATGATACTATACATAGAGAATCCGAAAGATGCTCCCAGAGGACTACTAGAGCTAATCAATGAATTTGGTAAAGTAGCAGGATACAAAATTAATGCACAGAAATCTCTGGCATTCCTGTACACTAATGATGAAAAATCTGAAAGTGAAATCAAGAAAACACTCCCATTTACCACTGCAACAAAAAGAATAAAATATCTAGGAATCAACCTACCTAAGGAGACAAAAGACCTGTATGCAGAAAATTATAAGACACTGATGAAAGAAATTAAGGATGATACAAATAGATGGAGAGATATACCATGTTCTTGGATTGGAAGAATCAACACTGTGAAAATGACTCTACTATCCAAAGCAATCTACAGATTCAATGCAATCCCTATCAAACTACCACTGGCATTTTTCACAGAGCTAGAAAAAAAATTTTCACAATTTGTATGGAAACACAAAAAACCCCGAATAGCCAAAGCAATCTTGAGAACGAAAAATGGAGCTGGAGGAATCAGGCTCCCTGACTTCAGACTATACTACAAAGCTACAGTAATCAAGACAGTATGGTACTGGCACAAAAACAGAAATATAGATCAATGGAACAGGATAGAAAGCCCAGAGATAAACCCACGCACATATGGTTAACTTATCTTTGATAAAGGAGGCAGGAATGTACAGTGGAGAAAGGACAGCCTCTTCAATAAGTGGTGCTGGGAAAACTGCACAGGTACATGTAAAAGTATGAGATTAGATCACTCCCTAACACCATACACAAAAATAAGCTCAAAATGGTTTAAAGACCTAAATGTAAGGCCAGACACTATCAAACACTTAGAGGAAAACATAGGCAGAACACTCTATGACATAAATCACAGCAAGATCCTTTTTGACCCACCTCCTAGAGAAATGGAAATAAAAACAAAAATAAACAAATGGGACCTAATGAAACTTCAAAGCTTTTGCACAGCAAAGGAAACCATAAACAAGACCAAAAGACAACCCTCAGAATGGGAGAAAATATTTGCAAATGAAGCAACAGACAAAGGATTAATCTCCAAAATTTACAAGAGCTCATGCAGCTCAATAACAAAAAAACAAACAACCCAATCCAAAAATGGGCAGAAGACCTAAATAAACTTGTCTCCAAAGAAGATATACAGACTGCCAACAAACACATGAAAGAATGCTCAACATCATTAATCATTAGAGAAATGCAAATCAAAACTACAATGAGATATCATCTCACACCGGTCAGAATGGCCATCATCAAAAAATCTAGAAACAATAAGTGCTGGAGAGGGTGTGGAGAAAAGGGAACCCTCTTGCACTGCTGGTAGGAATGTGAATTGGTACAGCCACTATGGAGAACAGTATGGAGGTTCCTTAAAAAACTACAAATAGAACTACCATATGACCCAGCAATCCCACTACTGGGCATATACCCTGAGAAAACCATAATTCAAAAAGAGGCATGTACCAAAATGTTCATTGCAGCTCTATTTACAATAGCCAGGAGATGGAAACAACCTAAGTGTCCACCATCGGATGAATGGATAAAGAAGATGTGGCACATATACAATGGAATATTACTCAGCCATAAAAAGGAACGAAATTTAGCTATTTGTAATGAGGTGGATGGACCTAGAGTCTGTCATACAGAGTGAAGTAAGTCAGAAAGAGAAAGACAAATACCGTATGCTAACACATATATATGGGACTTAAGAAAAATAAAATGTCATGAAGAACCTATGGGTAAGACAGGATTAAAGACACAGACCTACTAGAGAATGGACTTGAGGATATGGGGAGGGGGAAGGGTAAGCTGGGACAAAGTGAGAGAGTGGCATGGACATATATACACTACCAAACATAAAATAGATCGCTAGTGGGAAGCAGCCACATAGCACAGGGAGATCAGCTCGGTGCTTTGTGACCACCTAGAGGGGTGGCATAGGGAGGGTGAGAGGGAGGGAGACACAAGAGGGAAGAGATATGGGAACATATGTATATGTATAGCTGATTCACTTTGTTATAAAGCAGAAACTAACACACCATTGTAAAGCAATTATACTCCATTAAAGATGTAAAAAACAAAAAACAAAAACCTATCCCTTAATTAATATTTGGTTCAAAAAGGAAAAAAAGAGGAACTGTAGACTATCTAGACAAAAATGTTAATGAAAACTATATATCCAGGCTTCCCTGGTGGCACAGTGGTTGAGAGTCCGCCTGCTGATGCAGGGGACACGGGTTCGTGTCCCGATCCAGGAAGATCCCGCATGCCGTGGAGCGGCTAGGCCCGTGGGCCATGGCCACTGTGCCTGCGCGTCCAGAGCCTGTGCTCCGCAACGGGACAGGCCACAACAGTGAGAGGCCCGCATACCGCAAAAAACAAAAAACAAAATACTATATATCAAAACGCATAAGATATAGCTAAAACAGTTCTCAGAGGAAAAATATACACTAAAAAATACTTTAGTTATATAAATAAATAAATTAAGCATAAAACTCAAGAAAGTCATGGGGAAAAAGAAAATTATCCTTAAGGAAAGTAAAAGGAAGAAATTAATAAAGGAGAAGTGAATTAGAAAATATAAAAATTATAGCACTAATAGATAAATTTATTAGCTGGTTCTTTGAAAAATCCAAGAAAGAAAGAAAACAAAAGAAAGAAAAACAACATCCCCAAAGAAAAGCAAACAAAGGACATAAACAATTCATAGAAAAGAACATATAAAGGGTTCTTAAACATATATAAAGATGCCTAGCCTTACTCATAAAAAAGTGATATGTAATTTAAAACTATACTAAGATAAATAGGCACATGAAAAGATGCTCAACATCATTAGTCATCAGAGAAATGCCAATCAAAACCACAATGAGATCCAGCTTCATGTCCACTAGGATAGCTGTAAAAAAAAAAACAAGTGTTGGCAAGGCTGTGGAGAAATTGGAACCCTCCTACATTGTTGGTAGGGATGTAAAAATGGTGCAACCACTGTGGAAAACAGTTTGGCAGTTCTACAAAAGATTAAACATAGAGTTACCAGCAGACCCAGCAATTCCACTCTTAGGTATAGAGCCGAAAGAATTGAAAACATATGCTCACACAAATACTTGTACCCAAATGTTCATAGCAGCATTATTCATAATAGCCAAAAAATGGAAACAACCTAAATGATTAATGGGTAAATAAAATGTATTATACAATTGAATATTATTAGGCAATAAAAAGAAATGAAGTACTAATGCATGCTACAACATGAACCTGAAAACATTATGCTAAATGAAAGAAGCCAGTCACAAATGACCACATATTGTATGATTCCATTTATATGAAATTTCCAGAATAGGCAAATCTATAGAGGCAGGAAGTAAATTAATGGTTGCCTAGGACTGGGCAGTGGGAAATGGGGTGTGACTGCTAATGGGTACAGGGTTTCTTTTTGGAGTGATGAAAATGTTCTAAAATTGATTGTGATGATGGCTGCACAACTTTGCTAATATACCAAAAACCAGTGAACTGTACACTGGAAGTGACGGTACAGTTCCAAGATAAGAGCTGCCTCTGCTCTTCCTCAATGACTCCTTTGTTTTAGAAAACTGAAAGTTTTCTTCCCCTTCTTTGAGACCTCTCTCATTCATGTTTCCCCTATTGGCCTAGCCTGAAAAAAATGATCTCCTTGGGGTTTCCCTGGTGGCGCAGTGGTTGAGAGTCCGCCTGCCGATGCAGGGGACGTGGGTTTGTGCCCCTGCCCGGGAAGATCCCACATGCCGCGGAGCGGCGCGTCCGGAGCCTGTGCTCCACAACGGGAGAGGCCACAACAGTGAGAGGCCCACGTACCGCAAAAAAAAAAAAAAAAAAAGATCTCCCTAATTGCCAGGTGCACTTTGCCCTAGATGGTATTTAGTCATAGGGTGCTGTTTCGATAGTATGTGAAGCATATCATGGCTCGGTCTGGCACAGTATATCTGTTCTGTGAGTCAGGATATGTTTGACAAGTTGGGGTTTCTGTTTCAATTCTCAGTCCTTTACATTTAATTGGTCCCTGGTAGGTGCTCAATAAATATTTGTTGAATGACTAAAAAAATCAATATGTTGTTGGCAGTGGGACAAAAATAGTACAACTTCTTTGTTGGTTACAGTTTGGCAAAATCTATAAAAAATACAAATACATACCCCCTTGACCTCCTAGTAGTTCCACTTCTAGGAATTAATCCTGCAGATAACTTCAACATGTGCAAAGGGCCACCTGATAAGGTTATTCACTGCAATCACAAGAGACCAAAGTCTCCGAAATTTCCATAATAGGAGACTGCTTAATTAAACTATGATACACACACACAATGGAATAAAATGCAGATATAAAAAATAATGAGAAAGTTCTCATGATACAGAATATCTGAGATGTATTCACTCAGTTCCAACTACAATGGCTGTCTTATTGATCCTCACAGCAAGTCTTTTCCTCCCTCAGGGACTCAGCATGGGAAGTTCCCTCTGCTTTGACTGTTCAACTCCAGATACATGCATGGCTCACTCCCTCATTTTCTTCAGGCCTTGGCTCAAATACCACTTAACCTGCAAGGCTTCTGCTGACCACGCCATGTAAAATAGCAACAATTCCTCTACAAACACACACACACACACACACACTACCTATCCCCTTATCCTGCTTTTTTCCACAGCACTTACCACTTATCACTATATATTTACTTGTTTATTTATGTCCCACAAAAATGCAAGCTTCATGAAGGGAAGAAATGTTTTGGTCACTACCAAATTCCAAATGACTAGAAGAGTGCTTGGCACATAGTAGGTACTCAGTAAATATTTATTGAATAAATGAATGTATTATGTGAAAAAAAAAGATGCTGGGTAGTGTTTTTCAATATGCTTCTATTTGTGTTTTTTAAAAGACTATCCATGTAAATGCTTCTATGTGCATGAAATATCTTTTAAAGTGTTACAGAAGAAGTAGGACATGCTGGTCGCCTGCAGGAAAGAGAACTTGATGGCTGGGAGACAGAGTGGGAAGCCGGCTTTTCACGATACTCTATTTGCAGATTATTAATTAGCCAAAGACTTTAAAAGTAAAAAGGAAAGCTCTCGTGTCATTTCTTTCTCTTTATGGCTCCATAGTAGGCTGCTGTGTGTTTGTAGGATAAGCCATTTCATCAGTCCTCTTCTGATGGACAATTATTTCCAAACTTCTGCTATCAAAAATCAGGGAATCTAGATATTTACTTTTCATATGTCATAACAAAAAGGACGCTGAGGTCTTTTTATGACTCCCTAACTTTGGTTCTAAATCCATGCAGTTGAAAGTATAACCCACACCCCAGACTAAACAAAAGTCTCCTACAGGATTTGATGGCTGAAAGCGGGGCTGCCTCAGCAAGCAGCGGGTCCTAGAAAAGGGAGAATGTCATTATCTTTAAGATTTTTATATTCTCATTCGTAAATTCACCCAATCCCTGAGCCTGTGGACATTTACTAATTACCAGGATAGTAGGGCTGTCTTACAAAAGAGGGAAAAACCAAAACAACAAGCTTCTACCAGGATGTGAAGACAGCTCAGTAGTCCTAATTCTCACAACGGAAGAGTCTGAACTGGACATTGAGAGTCTTGTTTCTGCTACTGAGGAGCTGTGTGATCTTGAAGAAATCACTTCCCCTCTCTGGGCCTCCACTGCCTCAATCCAGGGATGAGGAACCTGTTCTACTTCCTCCCATCCTACACTGAGTGACTTGTGGCAGCTACTAGATGTACAGATCTGACGGGGCTGTCACTTTGCAGTGGTTCCTGTAGGTAGATAGGGCTCTCGGCTGTGTTGGGAGGGAAGTGCAAACAGAAAAGCAGCTGCCTTCATTTCCAGAAGTGACACCTGTACCTACTCAGGGGGATGGGCGAGCAAAGGCCCAGGTGACTCCAGGGGTGCAGAGTAGGGGGCAAGAGCATCAGCCACAGGGGTATCAGGGCCCAGGTCCCATGGAGTCGCTCTGGCAGGAGTCTGTGTGGCTCTTTCTCCAGCCCCATCAGGAGCCCAGAGTGTCCCATGGGTCTCACCCCCCTGAAGAGTCTGACAAGCACAGACTTCTGGAAATGACTCTGCGCTGTTCTGCTGCCTAATCTGAAAACAGACACTGGAGAGAGGCTGACAGGCACATTTTCACCACCCCTAAGTCTCTCAAGTGCAAATGAAGGCCACGTACATTCTTATTCTTTGGATCTGTAATTAAATCTTCATTTAGTAAAAAAATATAAAGTTCAAGTCATGAATTTGATGAGAATACTTTTCTTGCTCATTTTCAGTTTTTAATCAGCAATTAAACGTTCATTAGATAATTTCTGAAGTTCTCTGCTCACATATTTTATGAGAAACCTACTCAACAGAAGATTGCACTTTCAGTGTTTCTGGTTTTTAAAAATTTAAGCAGATCATCTTTCTGAATACCTTTCCTTTTCTGGCTTTTTTCTTTTCTGGGCTACACAGTCATATTTTCTAAACCAATCCCAACGCAACTTGTACTCATTCCCAATGATCTAAGAGTTTACAAAATAAAGTCGTTCTTCTAAAACATTCAAACTTATTGATATTACAAAGCAAAACACAAGAACTTTAATTAATAAATATAAAACTTAAAAATCAAAAGTATTTAAATAAAGCTGAATTTTTTATTTATATGTTTTACTTTTCAATATTGTTTCTGTTTTATGTTTTGGTTTGTTGACCCAGAGGCATGGGGGACCTTAGCTCCCTGACCAGGGATCAAACCCACACCCCCTGTATTGGAAGGCGAAGCCTTAACCACTGGACTGCCAGGGAAGTCCCTTACTTTTCAATTAAATCTTATTAAATATTATTATAAAAATAAAACTTCGGGGCTTCCCTGGTGGCGCAGTGGTTGAGAGTCCGCTTGCCGATGCAGGGGACACGGGTTCGTGCCCCGGTCCGGGAGGATCCCACGTGCCGTGGAGCGGCTGGGCCCGTGAGCCATGGCCGCTGAGCCTGCGCATCCGGAGCCTGTGCTCCGCAACGGGAGAGGCCGCAACAGTGAGAGGCCCGTGTACTGCAAAATAAATAAATAAATAAATAAAACTTCGGAATTCTCTGGCGGCGGCTGATTGAGCAGGATGAGATGGGCCTGATGGGGCTCATCGGGAAACTCGGTCATCAGCTGGCCGAGATCAGGGAGCGCTCTCTCAAGAATATTCTCTGCAAGACTGAGCACAACTTAATCTGCTGTGCTGATCTGTTTCAGGAGAGGCTACTTTTTCTCCATTTGCTGGAATGGTTCAATTTTCTGTCTGTTCCAATGAAAGAAGAGGCTCTGAGTCTGTCGAACAGATTGGTTAAGTATCCCCAGCAGTCCAGCATTTGGTTGGTCTTGGTGCAGCCGAATTCTTATCTAAACTTCATTCTAATGTGGAGCCAAATCTACAGGCCGAAATTGATGGCATTTTGGATGGACTTTTTATTCGTCCTTCAGAAGTTCCGGAACTATATTCTGCATCTTACCAAACCAGTCAGACTGGTAACTCTTTGAAATCAATCAATCAATCTGTTAAAATATAAATATAGGGGTTCTACTGGTTAATTCTAAGGAAAGGGACCTTAGATTAAAAAAAAAACACACACAAAAAAAAACCTCCCCCCTGCCCCCCACAACTTGTGTTAATTTACATGAATTTGACCTTAATTTCCCCTCCTCTAATGTTATACAGAGGACGATACTTGTGTATTTTTGATTTTTTGGTCAAGGAGCATAAAAGATGCAAGTGACTTTCTTTTTTGTGAGATTAGTCTGACAGATTATTTTTTTTAACAATAACAGCAAATTTTTATCGAGCACTCATTACTGTGTGCGGGATGTTGTTTTAAATGTTTTATACTTGCATTTTGGAGCTGTGCTCTTCACATAGTGACGATGTTGGCCCTGCTCATGCTTTTGTTATGGGGTCCAATCAAAATGCGCTACACAAGGTATACTGGCTAAAATCAGAGTCAAAGAGACATGGATTTAAGTCCCAGTTCTGCCACTAGTTGTGTGACCTTGGCTAAGGCACTTAATCCCTCCAGGCTTTAGTTTTCTCATCCAAAAACTGGTACAATAAGCGAGAACATCTTATAGGATTTTTGTGAGGATTAAGTGAGACAGCGTCTGGACAGTGCTCAGCATAGGGCCCAGCGTATATTAAGCACAGAATCCTTGTCTGCTATGGTTACTTGTTGCTCTTGTTATTTGATGTCCAGTATAGTGCCTTGCTCATAGAAAGCATTTAAATTGATTTGAAGAAGAGAAAATGCTCTTGAAATGTATGTGATTGAGTAGTAAAAGTATTAAAAAATATATGTTTTTGCTCATTTAATCTGTTAGGCCCTGTTTTTTTCCATGCCAGTGCTGTACTGCTACTGCTGTGACCCTCGGGCCTGCTGTTAACAAGAACAATAGCAGCTGCCACTTAATGAATTCTGTGATTGTGATTTTTAACAATGTATTTTACAATTTCTGTCTAAGCCATAACAAATAAAGTAGAATCTCAAATCATGAAAAAACCACTTCACAATTCTGGGGTTTTAATGTGCACTTAATAAACAAAGCAAGGAATCTGTATTACACTTCAAATACCTTACCACTACAACTACATGTATACAAATGTAAGAAAAATATAATTCTCTAATACGGCAAAATGTTCCTCAGACACCATGGTATATTTTTACGTAATGGTACCCAACATATCACACCTCCCTGCGTCCAGCTCCTTTGCAATAAGATCAGGAGATAGAGTCTATTACCGCTGCTACCTCCTACCTTGGATCTGGGTGTTCCTTAAGGCTTCATTTGGTCAACAGAAGGGACAGAAGTAACACTGTACAACTCCCAAGGCCAGGCCTTAAGAAGCTTTTGCTTTTGCTCTCTTGGAACATTTCTACCATTATGTGAAAAAGCCCATTCTAGCCCAGAGGATGAAAGGCCATTTGGAGAACTGAGGTATCCCAGTCAACAGCCAGCATAACTGCCAAACATGTGAACAAAGCCATCCTGGACCATCCAGTCCCAGTTGAGCTGAGCAGCTGCCTAAGTGACCTCAATGGAGATCAGAAGAAAAATTGCCCAGCTGCTCCCAGCCCAGAATTGCGAGCAAATAAATTGCTGTTGCTTTAATCCACCAAGTTTCAGTGTGGTTTGTTACACAGCAATAGATAACTGACATAGACACCGTGTACAACAGTTGTGAATATTCAGCTTACTTGTGACTGCCTCCAGAATCACAACTTAGACCAAAAAAAGAAGAAAATAGACTCTTGGCACTATTGAAAAATAATATTTCGTTATGCCAGGACCTGCTGAACTCATGCTCTCTGAGAGGAGGGATGCAACAAAGGAGTATTTTATCTACAAATATCAGCCCAATAAATTCTTTCTCCCTCCAAAGCAGTGACTGTCTCCTAGGTCAGCAGGGGGTCAGCCCACAAGCCTTCACAGCATTTGGACTCAGCTGTTTTCTGTTTCAAGAAAATAGGAGGGGGCTTCCCTGGTGGCGCAGTGGTTGAGAGTCCACCTGCCGATGCAGGGGACATGCGTTTGCGCCCTGGTCCGGGAAGATCCCACATGCCACGCGGAGCCGCTGGGCCCGTGAGCCATGGCCGCTGGGCCTGCACGTCCGGAGCCTGTGCTCCGCAACGGGAGAGGCCACAACAGTGAGAGGCCCGCGTACCTCAAAAAAAAAAAAAAGAAAATAGGAGGAAAGGTGGAGACAGTGTTAATCACGAGCTTCCACGTTCAGGGTTGCAGGTCACACTGTGCCAGCCCAGTGCTGAATGCAAGAGCCCAAGCGAGAAAAAGTCCCGTGTGGCCTTTAATAAATTTAAAGTATAAGGGCCCAGGACAGAGGCCTCCTTGTCTGACCTAAGGGTAATCTTACCCTGCCCTCAGTTTGGGGAAATGATTGAGACCTTGTTTCAGGATTTGCCTGTGAACTGTGACTAGGAAAATTTGGTGATGGCCATTAAATGTAAAATATGCCTATCTCTTGATACATCAACCCAGCTTTAGGGAAAACATCCTATAGAAATAAAAGAACCAACATATTAAAGTAGCTATGCAAAAATGTTTATCACAAATATTGTTTAAAGTAAGAAAAAGTAGAAACAACATCATTAATAGGGGCTGGTTAAGTCAATCATGGTCCATCCATATTAGCAAATGTTAGGCAACCTGTTAAAAGGTTGTTACATCTATTGACTTGGAGAGATTTATTTATGTTTTCATTTACTAAACATTTACCAAGCATCAGTTATGAACCTGGCAGTCTTCTAAGTACTAGGGATACAGCAGGGAAGAGGACAAGGTTTGTTGCTTATGAAATTCACATCTTAATGGGGAAAGACAGACCATAAATAAACAAATAAATAGGTAGTATGTCAGATGGTGTTAAGTGCTATGAAGAATAATGAAGGTGGGTGGGGAGATAGAGCCTGGAAGGAAGTGAGGGAAGGAGCTCTGTGGCTACCAGGAGGAAGGGCAGTTGAGGCTAAGGAGACAGCAAGCGCAAAGGCCCTGATTTGGGAGTGTGCTTGGTAGGATTAGAAACCTCAAGGAGGCCAGGGTGGTGGAGGGCAGGGCTCAGAGGTGAGATGAGAGAGGAGAGTGGTAGAGTGTGTGTGTGTGTGTGTGTGTGTGTGTGTGTGTGTGTGTGTGTGTGTGTGTGTGTGTGTGTGTATGTGTGTGTGTGTGTGTGTATGTGTGTACATGTGCACGTCCACGCGCAGATCACGTAGGGTCTTGTAGCCCCTGGTGAGGACTTTGGTTTTACTCTGCATAGGGTGAGAAGCCACTGGGGGAGTTTTGAGCTGAGGAACAACACGACCTGACTTAGGTTTTTAAAGGATCCCAGCAGCTGCTGTGAGGAGAGAAGACCGAAGGGGGCAAGAGTGGAAGCAGAGGGCTTCCCTGGTGGTGCAGTGGTTAAGAATCCGCCTGCCAATGCAGGGGACACGGGTTCGAGCTCTGGTCCGGGAAGATCCCACATGCTGCGGAGCAACTAAGCCGGTGTGCCACAACTACTGAGCCTGCGCTCTAAGCCCACGAGCCACAACTACTGAAGCCTGCGAGCCACAACTACTGAAGCCCGTGCGCCTAGAGCCTGTGCTCTGCAACAAGAGAAGCCACCGCCATGAGAAGCCTGCACACTGCAATGAAGACCCAACGCAGCCAAAAATAAAAATAAAAAATAAATAAATTTATTTTTTTAAAAAAAGTGGAAGCAGAGAAGAATGAAGAGGTTGCTGCCATGAGAGAGAGAGAGGATGGCGCCTACACAGAGGTGGAAGCAGCAAGGTGGGGAGAAGCGATGGGATTCTGGATAGGTTTTGAAGGGTTCGGGGGCTGTGGGATGCCCTAATGGAATTGGAGGTGGGTATGAGCAAGGAGCCAGATGGCCTTTATTTATTTTTGGCCATGCCGTGTGACGTGAGGGAGCTACTAGCTATGTGGGCTACTCTTCGTTGTAGTGTGCGGGCTTCTCATTGCAGTGGCTTCTCTTGTTTCAGAGCATGGGCTCTAGGCGCAAGGGCTTCAGTAGTTGTGGATTGCGGGTTCAGTAGTTGTGGCTTACGGGTTCAGTAGTTGTGGCTCACAGGCTTAGTTGCTCCGCAGCATGTGGGATCTTCCCAGACCAGGGCTCAAACCCATGTCCCCTGCATTGGCAGGCGGATTCTTAACCACTGCGCCACCAGGGAAGTCCCCAAGATTCCTTTTTTACAAAACTTCTATACCTTTTTAAAATGTTTTAATTTTATATTGGAGTATAGTTGATTTACAATGCTGTTAGTTTCAGGTGTACAGCAAAGTGATTCAGTTTTACATATATATAGTTTACATATATATATATATATATATATATATATTCTTTTTCAGATTCTTTTCCCATATAGGTTATCACAGAATATTGAGTAGAGTTCCCTGTGCTATACAGTAGGTCCTTGTTGATTACCTATTTTATATATAGTAGTGTGTATATGTTATTCCCAACCTCCTAATTTATCCCCCCCCACCGTGGCCACCTTTCCCCTTTTGTAACCATAAATTTGCTTTCTAAGTCTGTGAGTCTGTTTCTGTTTTGTAAATAAGTTCATTTGTATCATTTTTTTAGATTCCACATATAATGATATCATATGGTATTTGTGTTTCTCTATCTGACTTACTTCACTTAGTATGATAATCTCTAGGTCCATCCACGTTGCTGCAAATGGCATTATTTCATTCTTTTTTATGGCTGAGTAATATTCCATTGTATATATGTACCACATCTTCTTTATCCATTCCTCTGTCAATGGACATTTAGGTTGCTTCCCTGTTGTGGCTATTACATAGTACTGCAATGAACATTGGGGTGCATGTTTCTTTTTGAAGTATGGTTTTCTCTGGATATTTGCCCAGGAGTGGAATTGCTGAATCATATGGTAGCTTTATTTTTAGCTTTTTTTTTTTGTGGTACGCGGGCCCCTCACTGTTGTGGCCTCTCCCGTTGCAGAGCACAGGCTCCAGATGCGCAGGCTCAGCGGCCATGGCTCACGGGCCCAGCCGCTCCGTGGCATGTGGGATCTTGCCGGACCGGGGCACGAACCTGTGTCCCCTGCATCGGCAGGCAGACTCTCAACCACTGCGCCACTACGGAAGCCCTATTTTTAGCTTTTTAAGGAACCTCCATACTGTTCTCCATAGGGGCTGTACCAATTTACATTCCCACCAACAGTGTAGGAGGGTTCTCTTTTCTCCACACTCTGGCCATTCTAACGGTGTGAGGTGATTGTAGCTTTGATTTGCATTTCTCTAATAATTAGCGATGTTGAGCATCTTTTCATGTGCTTTTTAGCCATCTGTATGTCTTCTTTGGAGAAATGTCTATTTAGATCTTCTGCCCATTTTTTTCATTGGGTTGTTTTTGCTTTGTTTGTTTTTTTTGATATTGGCTGCATGAGCTGTTTGTATATTTTGGAGATTAGTCCATTGTTGGTCTCATCATTTGCAAATATTTTCTCCCATTCTGTGAGTTGTCTTTTCGTTTTGTTTATGGTTTCCTTTGCTGTGCAAAAGCTTTTAAGTTTAATTAGGTCCCATTTGTTTATTTTTGTTTTTATTTTCATTACTCTAGGAGGTGGATTCAAAAAGATATTGTTGCAATTTATGTCAAAGAGTGTTCTGCCTATGTTTTCCTCTAAGAATTTTATAGTATCCGGTCTTACATTTAGGTCTTTAACCCATTTTCAGTTTATTTTTTGTGTATCATGTTAGAGTATGTTCCAATTTCATTCTTTTACATGTGGCTGTCCAGTTTCCCCAGAACCACTTACTGAAGAGACTGTCTTTTCTCCATTGTATATTCTTGCCTCCTTTGTCATAGATTAACTGACCACAGATGTGTAGCTTTATTTCTGGGTTTCCTATCCTGTTCCACTGATCTATAAGTCTGTCTTTGTGCCAGTACCATACTGTTTTGATTACTGTTGTAGCTTTATAGTATAATCTGAAGTCAAGGAGCCTGATTCCTCTAGCTCTGTTTTTCTTTCTGAAGATTGCTTTGGCTATTCAGGGTCTTTTGTGTTTCCATACACATTTAAAATTTTTTTTGTTCTAGATCTGCAAAAAATGCCATTGGTGATTTGATAGGGATTGCATTGAATCTGTAGATTGCCTTGGGTAATATAGTCATTTTGACAATACTGATTCTTCCTAAAACTTCTATAACTTTTAATGCCTATTTTAGTTTGTCAGTTGTTCTCTTTCCCATTCAGAAATAATCAGCTTTACTTTAGGACAAAATTACTTCCTTTTCCTTCAACAAAAATGTATCTCCATCCCTCATACCTTTTTTTTTTTTTAACCAAAAACACATATCCTACTTTCCTTCCATATAGAGTTGTTTCCCTTATTATTTTTAGAAGCTTTAATTACATATACAGGCCTACCTCATTTTATTGTACTTCACAGATATTGCATTTTTTTATAAATTGAAGGTTTGTGGCAACTCCACATCAAGCCAATCTATCAGTGCCATTTTTCCAACAGAAATTGCTCACTTCATGACTTCATGTCTCTGTGTCACATTTTGGTGATTCTCACATTTCAAACTTTTTTATTTAATAAATATTTCTTATGATGATCTGTGATCAGCAATCTTTGATGTTACTATTGTAATTGTTCTGGGGCACCACAAACCATGCCCATATAAGACATGAACTTAGTTGATAAATATGGCATGTGTTCTGACGCTCCACTAACCAGCTGTTCCCCTATCTCTCTCCCTCTCCTCAGGCCTCCCTATTCTCCAAGACACAACAATATTGAAATTAGGCCAATTAATAACCCTACAATGGCCTCTAAGTGTTCAAGGGAAAAGAAGAATCACAAGTCTCTCACTTTAAATCAAAAGCTAGAAATGATGAAACTTAGTGAGGAAGGCATATTGAAAGCCAAGATAAGCTGAAAGTGAGACCTCTTGTGTCAGTTAGCCAAGTTGTGAATGCAAAAGAAAAGTTTTTGAAGGAAATTAACAGTACTACTCCAGTGAACACATGAATGATAAAGATAATCAGCCTCATTGCTGCTATGGAGAAAGTTTTAGTGGTCTGGATAAAAGATCATACCAGCCACAATGTTCCCTTAAGCTAGAGCCTAATACAGAGCAAAACCCCAATTCTCTTCAATTCTGTGAAGGCTGAAAGGAGTGAGAAAGATGCAGAAGAAAAGTTTGAAGTTAGCAGAGGTTGTTCATGAGGTTTAATGAAAGAAGCCATCTCCATAACATAAAAGTGCAGGGTGAAAGAGCAAGTGATGTGGAAGCTGCAGCAAGTTATCCAGAAGATCTAGCAAAGATAATTAATGAAGGTGGCTATGTAAACCCCAGATTTTCAATGTAGATGAAACACCTTTCTATTGGAAGAAGATGCCATCTAGGACTTTCATAGCTAGAGAGAAGCCAGCGCCTGCTTCAAAGCTTCAAAGGATAGGCTGACCCTCTCGTTAGGAGCTAATGCAGCTGGTGACTTTAAATTTGAAGTCAATTCTCATTTACCATTCAAAAAATCCTAGGGCCCTTAAAGATTCTGCTAAATCTACTTTGCCTATGGTCTATAAATGGAAAAACAAAGCCTGGATAACAGCACATCTGTTTACCACATAGTTCACTGAATATTTTAAGACTACTGTTGAGACCTACTGCTCAGAAAAAGAAATTCCTTTTTAAATGCTACCCTGGCAATGTACCTGGTCACCCAAGAGCTCTGAAGGAGATGTACAATGAGGTTAATGTTGTTTTCATGCCTGCTAACACAACATCCATTCTGCAGCCCATGGATCAAGGAGTCATTTCAACTTTCACATCTTATTAATTAAGTAATACACTTCATAAAATGATAGCTGCCATAGATAGTAATTCCTCTGATGGATCTGGGCAAAGTAAACTGAAAAAGTTCTGAAAAGGATTCACCACTCTTGATGTCATTAAAAACACTCATGATTCATGGGAAGAGCCAAAGTATCAACATTAACAGGAGTTTGGAAGAAGTTTGTTCCAACTCTTGAGAGGGTTCAAGACTTCAGTGGAGGAAGGAAGGACAGAGGTGGTAGAAACAGCAGGAGAACTAGAATTAGAAGTGGAGCCTAAAGATATGACTGAATTGCTGTAAGCTCATGATAGAACTTTAAAAGTTGAAGGGTTGCTTCTTATGAATAGCAAAGAAAGTGGTTTCTTGAGATGGCATCTACTCCTGGTGAAGATGCTGTGAAAATTGTTGAAATCATTTGAAGGCAAATGTTGCAAACATTTGAAGGCAACAAAGGATTGAGAAAATTACATACACAGTGACAGGGTTTGAGAGGTTCGACTCCAATTTTGAAAGAAGTTCTACTCTGGGTAAAATGCTATCAAACAGCATTGTGTGCTACAGAGAAATGGTTTGTGAAAAGAAGAGTCCATCAGTGTGGCAAGCTTTATTGCTGTCTTATTTTAAGAAACTGCCACAGGCACTCCCAGCCTTCAGCAGCCCCAACACTGAGGCAAGACCCTCCACCAGTAAAAAGATTATAATTTGCTAAAGGCTCAGATGATAGTTAGCATTTTTTAGCAATAAAGTATTTTTAATTAAGGTATATACATTTTTTCTTTAGACATAATGCTATTGCATACCTAATAGACTACAGTATAGTGTAACTATAACTTTTATATGCCCTGAGAAACCAAAAAATTCTTGTGACTCACTTTATTGCAATATTTGCTCTATTGCAGTGGTCTGGAACCAAACTCCGAGGTACACCTGTACTAATTAGAATTCTCAATCTTTAAAAACCTTAATTTCTAGTGAAAAATAAGAAGTAAGCAATTGTGAATTGTCTGTTATACCAACATACTTTAGTTAGGCAAATTTATGAATACATTTCATAATTTCTTAAAATATGCATTTCCTCATAGCTCAGTTTTTCAATGTGGCACAAAACATGTTTACTAAGAGACTCAAGTATCTTTAGCCTCCAAAATAAAAGGTCAAAAGTAGGTAAA
The DNA here is from genome assembly GCF_059928025.1 of Delphinapterus leucas. Lineage (NCBI taxonomy): Eukaryota > Metazoa > Chordata > Mammalia > Artiodactyla > Monodontidae > Delphinapterus > Delphinapterus leucas. The sequence continues at coordinate 42,268,132 of NC_143141.1, forward strand.
CTTTGGGCTTTCCTGGAGGCACAGTGGTTAAGAATCCACCTGCCAATGCAGCGGACATGGTTTCGAGCCCTGCTCTGGGAAGATCCCACATGCTGCAGAGCAGCTAAGCCCGTGCATCACAACTACTGAGCCTGTGCTCTAGAGCCTGCAAGCCACAACTACTGAGCCCATGTGCCACAACTATTGAAGCCCACGTGCCTAGAGCCTGTGCTTCACAACAAGAGAAGCCACAGCAATGAGAAGCCTGTGCACCACAAGGAAGAGTAGCCCCCGCTCACTGCAATTAGAGAAAAGCCTGCACAAGGCAATGAAGACCCAATGCAGGCAAAAATAAAAATAAATAAAAAATAAAGTAGGTAAACTTAGATTGGTTTTGCAATTAATGTTTCAGTATTTTATCTTATTTGGAAATGATATAGACATTCAATGAATTCCCATCATTTAATTTAACTTAGCAAAATTCTAAGGGTAGAAGTTACCAAAGAGACTTGGGAAACTAAGTAGACTTATCATAAAACAGCCATGGCTAAAAAGTTTACCTGAAACATCTCATTTACATCTATTTAATTTATTTGTTCTTAACAATCATACTCATGAAAATCTCATGATACATTAAAACAGGTAATCACTACGTTGTTATTTTTCTTGCTGAAAAACTTTGTAACAGAGATAACATGGTCTCATTTGACCTAGGTAAATTAAAAGTATTATACTTAATGCTGAGTAACAACATGCCTGTATTAATTAAACCAACAAACTTAAACTACCTTTTACTTACTGAAAATTATCCTAGATCATGTAGATTTGAAAAATATTTGAGTTAGTTTCTATTATATTTCTGAGACTTAGAAATAATTACTAAGCACATATTTTAAGCCAGTTAAATAGAGCTCTTTTACAAATTAAGTTTGGCAATGCCATCCAAAAGTAGAAAAATACTATACCTATAACGCACATACATAGACATACATAAAAACAAACGGAGAGAGCTTTCCTGGTGGCGCAGTGGTTGAGAGTCCCCCTGCCGATGCAGGGGGCACGGGTTCGTGCCCCGGTCTGGGAAGATCCCACATGCCGCAGCGGTTAGGCCCGTGAGCCATGGCCGCTGAGCCTGCGCGTCCGGAGCCTGTGCTCCGCAACGGGAGAGGCCACAACAGTGAGAGGCCCGCATACCGCAAAAACAAACAAACAGAGATCTTCATTTTAAAATTTTAGTCATGAATCAAGTATACTGATTCAGATAACAACAGTATATTCTAGTGAGTTTATAAATAATAGTTGGAAAAAGTTGAGTTTATCCGTCAGATGGCTAAAGCTTTTTACTATTTGTGGAGATAACTTTTAATATTTGTATTCGTCTTTGACAAGTAATCTTAAAGAGGCTGTGGTCTAGAGTTTGGGCAAGAGAGCTCTTTTATCAGTTTGTATTTTTAAAAGACCTCTTTCCTCCTTTTATTTTTTCCTTCAGTCTCGGGCAATTGAGGGCTGTATTTACTTTTCAAAGACATGATAAGATTTACAACTTTAAGAGCCAGAGAAAGAATGTAAATTTTCTCCTAGGAATTTTGGGTTTATGTTTCTATTACCAGAAGTTTAGAGCATTTACTATTTAAAAATTTCCTTCCTTTTCTTAAGTGCAAAACAATCGTACTTACAATGTCATGGAATATCTGCTATATATATATGATATATATATATATCATATATATATAGTAGATATATATGTATATTTTTAATATATATAAAATATATATATATTTTACAATATCTGCAAATATTTGAAGGCAATTAGGACGAGGTATGAGTGGATTTTGAGTTGCTTTTTGAGTTATGCTTTTGTTTTTGTAAAGAGTCAAGTTGTAAATTAAGAATTGTTGATTTTAACTCTTTTTTTCATCTGTGTTCCTGCAAGGTACCTTCAAAGAATTGGGTAGACTCTTCCATTATAATGCTTAGAGGTTGGTTTGCCCACTCAATCACACTATTTTGAGTTTGCCTTTTTTATACCATGGAGAAATTTTCCAACTAAATGGAAATCAAAAGATCTCTATGTTTTGTGGCCCAGGAGAAATAAATTCTCTGGGTGGAGATCTAGGATATATCTGCAAAGGACATTGCATAGGAAGTCCTGAAGCTGGCAAAGCCTGATTATAGAGCCCAGCAAAACGAGACTTACTGTCCATTCCAGACGCTTCTGCTAAATTTATTTCCTGGCTTTTAGCATTTATATGAGTTACTTGTAAACCCTGGGCCTAGAGATTAGGCTGGAGTGCTCTCTGTAAATCTTGTAAGGAAAGGGAAGTTAAAACAAGCAGCTGAGTGTTTAAGGGATTTTCTGAGGAAGGTGGAGGAGTTTTGGGATTTAAGGGAATTTGCTGAGGAGATGGGGTCAGATTTTTAAGAAGGGGAATTTATGTTGAATGGAACAATTTTTTTCTACGTTTAATTTCTATTCTTTCATCTTGTTATGGAAGTCCCTAAACTAGGTGTTATATTTCTTTGTATCCACTTTTTAATTTGGTCTTTTTTAAAATAGGTACAAAGAAGACAATTGTTTAAGATAAGAGTTCTCCCCACCACCAAATTTTTTTCAAATATAGAAGCTTTTCCACTTTAAAAAAGGTTCATCATCCTGGTCATTGATGAGTAGGATCTATTAATCTCAATAGCGACTCAGTCTGACAAGTCTTCCTATAGCTTAACCAAGAACGCAAGAGACCTCCACAAAAGACTGCAAGAGATGCAACCCTCACAAGATCCAGAAAGTTCACTCCCAGATAGCCTAAGAAAGCAAAGGCTTTTTTTGCACAGGGTAAGGATGGTATAGTGAAAATGGTGTCTCTGGTCTCTCACAGGAATGTGAGACACCTCCAGTGACAGATCCAGTAATCTGTGACACCAGGCAGGCACTACTGGAATGGGACTTTTCGAGCACTAACAAAGCAAGGAAGGTTGAGACGACAAAGGCCCCTTATGGATCGGGACCCTTTATACAAAGTTCCCTGAATGCTAGCATGGCTGCTTGTGAGTTCGTGTTTTGGAACCCCAGTCTATTCAAATGGCCACCAAGGGGCACCCCAGACCGAATGGCAAAGACCAGACAGAATATTCTCACTGGTTACAAAGCTAAGCTCTCAGAACATAGAACAAAACAAAAGGAAAAACCTCATCTGGTTTTTACATAAGGGACCCGCAGCATGGTTGGTCTAAACAGACACCAGTCTGGTGAGAACCATGAACTTAGCAGTCTTTGAGGTCCGCTCAAACAGCAGGCTTATAAGGCCTCTGCCTGTGTTCTGCCCTAAGGCTTTTTTTTCTCTTTATAACACACAACACAGCAGAGACAAAGAAAAACAGTGACCATCTCCGGGAGGAAAAGGATCAGTTAAACCAAGAGTACCCATGTACCAAATCTTTACCAGGGTCACTGTACACAAGGAACTAATTCCACAAATATTTTCTCCTGCTAATTTAAGTTTAGAAAAGGAGAGAAAAGGACTCTTCCTACTTTCACTTCCATCAGACCCCCAGAGTCAGAGATCCAGGAGGCTGACGTGGTGAGAATTCTTACCTTCTGCCAGGTTGTTTTCAGAGGTTCCAGGATCTCTTTATCTGCAACAGTCCCAGGAGCAAGCAGTGCCCAAGCAGTATCCAGCCAACTACACCAAAACTGTCGGGGAGGGGAAAATTTCCCCCTAGCCCTCCTGGTTCTTTTGGCTGATCTAAAAATTAAATTGACACACAACAGGTTAACAGGAGGAAACAAAATTCAATTTTGTACATGCAGAGGTCTCATAGCTATAGGACCCAAGAAGTAGCCAAAGCAGGCTGTTTATATACCTTTTAGATAAAGAAACAATAAATCTGTAAAGAAGTGACAAGACAAACAAACTTAGGTTTATGTACTAATTAGTGAAGAAACTAAGCAAAGTTTGTATATAAGCCTTCTTGGCCCTGAATTCCCTGTCTCTTGTAATAAGGATGTCTCTCTACCTCCTGGTGCAAGGAGGATAGCTTTCACATGGGAGATTTATTTTCTGCTTTCAAGGGGATAGAGGAAGGTCAGAGTGTGCTCCTTGCACAGGCTGTTTCTCAAGTAACTTTAATTCTAAATAACCAATATGCCAAAGTGGAATATTTTGAGGTGGCCTGCCCTGAGCCCTATTACCTACAAACACAGAGCCCACGTGTTTGAAATGCTGGTAAACCCCTCCCAACTGGTGCCCTAAGAAAACCCAAGGAAGCAGAATTGTCAAAGACAGAAAGAGAGAGAGGCAGTATTTAAACTTGGCAACAGTATCCACGTCTTCTACCCACAGATTTTCTTTCATTTACCCAGGCCTGCTCAGCATTTCCTGGATATGTGATGTCTGGTTTCTTTTATTTGTCTGTTGAGTCGACATTTCCTGAGGTGCCCTTCCACCCAAAGCACCTTGTCCTCAGGGTCAGCTCACCCCTCCTCTGGGGTTGTCTTTCCTGGTATCATTTCCCAGCTTCCAGGGCTAAGCCACTTCCACCCCAGCCCAGGGCAAGGACTGCCTTCCTGCTCTGCTAGGAGGCCACGTGAAGGCCTGAGGCAGGTGCTGGGGCCTCGTGCCCTGGGGGCAGGTGCACCTGCACCCTGCAAAGGCCTTGCTAGCTCTGCCTAGCCACCTGGGAAGGTATGGACCGCTATGCCAACTCCAGGCTGACAAAGGGGGAGAAGTGTGAGATTTTTGTGAGCACTAAGAATCCAGCATATGCAAAAAGGCTTACATTGTCTAGCTTAACCTAAACCATACCATAAGAGTTGAGAGTGTTGTACATAGTGGGAGTAATGTTAGGGAACCATTGACCGAAACTGCCCACCCTGGCCAGGCAGGATAAGAACCACTCGCATGAGTTGTCTCACTACAGGAGGTCCCTCCAGTAAGGAACACGGTGCTGCCACCAAAAACTAACCAGGAGAATTCAGGAGGGACCAAAAGAGGGAGGAGACACCAGCACGTAATATGTCCTGCCAACCTCCCAGAAACCCTCACACTAGAATCCACCTTGGCTGAGAGTGTGCCTGCCACCAGGAAGGACCCTGAGTCAGACCAAATATGGGCACAAGCAAGATGACTGGCCAGAGACGACCCGGAAACTAACTCCATTACCATAAAACCTGAGACAGAGAGCCACGTGGCAGAGCAGTTCTCCTGGGTTCCCTTACCCTACTGCTCTCCCCTTGGGAGCCCCTTCCCAATAAAGCCTCTTGCTTTGTCAGTACGTGTGTCTCCTCGGACAATTCATTTCTGAGGGTTAGAAAGCAGCCCACTCACAAGCCCTGGAAGGGGTCCCCCTTCTGGTAACACTAGGAGTCTGGTGTGGGTGAAAAGAACACTAGGTTTAGATTCAGGGCTTTGCATCCAAAATCTTCCCTTTCTGGTCGCGTGACTTTGGGCAAAGCTGCTTCAACAGTATAGACCTCGGTTCCCCCATTTGTGAAAAGGGAGTTATTATTTCCATTTTGGGGTCGTGTGAGGATTAAATGGGATAACCTATGCTTTAAAACCTGCTTTGTAGGCATTAAAGCATTACACAAATACTTATGCCTGGGAGGGAAGAGAAGGGGCTATTCTGTTAGTACAGTGTTTTTCAAAGAGCAGGTTGTGAGTCACCAGCAGGTCACAGAAAAAAATTCGGTGGGTCCTGATCACCATTCGAAAATGTTAATAGAGTAGAAAATATCAACGTGTGTCCCAAGTAAGAAGAGTACGTATTGTTTCTTTTATTTAAGTTGTGTGAGGGTGTGTATTAATTAGTATGTGTTGTGATGTAAAGTCTATGTCTTTTACAAAACAACACACATACTAGCACTTTACTTCAGTGGTAAATAATGGAAGTAGAAATAAAGGGAGCTGTTTGTGCTTTGTTGTATTTTTTTAACTGCAGCGTTTCCACATTCCAAGAGTGGGAGAAGAATTCCTCTTGGCAAAGAATCTTATCTTTTGTTTGGGAAACACTTTAATGGGCCCTTCGGTTATGCAAAGGTAGGGCCCTGAGGCCAGGTTGAAGTGAACCGTGGCTAAACTGCCCTCCACAATAAAAGTCAATATTCGACGGCTTCTTTTTTCTTCGGTGGTCCTAGAAGCAGCAGTTTGGAGCCTGGGGTCTCAGAGAAAAGGGGGGTTTAGCTGGGCCCGAGAGAAGCCCTGAATAAAGGCCTCAACACAGTATGACCAGAGGATGTGGGGACTCTCCGCACGGAGTACTAGATGGAGTTCTCCTGGCCTGTGTCATTAAGCCCTAACAAGGGCGATTAAGCATCCTAACCTGGTTCTCTCCAGACAGCCCTGCCTCCGGAATGATGGGGAGAGGGCAGTGTGTAGAGCCTGTGACGGGGGAGTTAGGAGGATTCAGGAGCAGCATGGAGTGAGAAAAGACAGGCCATGAGTGTGGATGCGCATCTGAGGATACTTAGCAATATTTGGGAGGGGACTGGAATTCCTCTGGCCTCAGAGCATGAGTTATTTTCTTTGAATATTTAAGCGAAAGGTAATTCTGAAAGGCTGGAAAATGTGGGAACACCAACCACATTAAGGGCCGATGAGGCTCAAACACAGCTGAAAATTAGAACGGTACTGACCTTTAGCTTCAAGCAAGAGGCAGCCGGACTGTGATGCTATTAGTATGCTTATTACCACCCTCTCCTACCGCAGGGCATAGACTCATGACCCTGGTAGGCAGAATAATGGCCCTCCCAAAGATGTCTGCATCCTATCCCCAGAACCTGTGAATATGTTAGCATACGCAACAAGGGGGAATTAAGGTGCAGGTGAAATTAAGGTTGGTGATCAGCTGACAAAATGGGGGAGAGAATCCTGGATTATCCAGGTGGGCCCAATGCAATCACTAGAGTCCCTAAAGGTGGATGAGAGAGGCAGAAGTGATGTGACTTGAAAAAACTCAACCAGCCATTGCCGGTTTTGAAGATGGCCTTGACTCAAGGAATTCGGGCAGTGTCTAGAAGCTGCAAAAGTCAGGAAAACGTATTCTGTTCTGGAGCCCCCAGAAAAGAACGCAGCCCTGCTGACATCTTGATTTTAGTCCACTGAGGTTCTGATCTCCAGAACTGTTAGATTTAAAAAAAAAAAAAAAGTATTGACTTCATTTTTTAAAGAACAGTTTTAGGTTCACAGCAAAATTGTCAGGAAGGTACAAGGAGTTCCCATATACCCCCTGCCCTCAGACAGGAATATCCTCCCCCATTTCCACATCTTCCGGCAGAGTAGCGAGTTTGTTACAGTTGATGAACCTGCACTGACACATCATCATCACCCCAAGCCCGTAGTTTACATCAGGCTTCACTCTTGGTGTTGTACATTCTTTGGGTTTTGACAAACGTATAATGATCCATCGTTATAGTCCCACACAGGGTATTTTCACTACCCTAAAAATCCTCTGTGCTCTGCCTATTCATGTCCCTGCCCAACCCCCTGGGAACCAATTTATCTTTTTCGTGTCTCCATAATTTTTCCTTTTCCTTTTCCAGAACGTCATATCGTTGGAATTTCACAGTATGTGGCTGTATCTGATTGGCTTCTTTCACTTAGTAATACGCATTTAAGGTCCCTCCCTTGCTTTTTATGGCTTGATAGCTCATTTCTTTTTAGTGCTTAAAAATATTCCATTGTCTAGCTGTATCACATTTTATTCATCCATTCATATACTGAGGACATCTTGGTTGCTTCCAAGTTTGGGCAATTATGAATAAAGCTGCCATAAACATCTGTGTGCAGGTTTTTGTGTAGACATAAGTTTTCAAGTCCTTTGGGTGAATACCAAGGAGTGTGATTGCTGGATCGTATGGTAAGGGTACGTTTAGTTTTATAAGAAAGTGCCAAACTATCTTCCAAAGTGGCTGTACCATTTTGCATTCCTGCCAGCAATGAATGAGTTCCTGTTGCTCCATATCCTCACCTGCATTTGGTGCTGTCAGTGTTTTCAGATTTTGGTAGTGGTATCTCATTATCTCATGGCTGTTTTAATTAATTTGTGTTGTTTTGAGCTACTAAATTTGTGGTAATTCGTTACAACGGCAATAGAAAACTAATACATTGACACTGTGCAAGGAGGTGACAAGGGACCAGGAGATAGGAGGCCCGACTCAGTGCTGCCACAAGCTCATTGTGTTTCCTTGTGTAGGTCACCTTACTCTTCTGGACTTCAGGTACCTCTAGACTAAACTAGGAGCAGCAATTCCTGCCCTAGCTACAGCAGGAAGTGGTGAGTCAATCTGGGGTATGATGCCTGTAGTAGCAGTAACATGGGAAGCTGCCAGTGAAGAAAGCTGGAAAGGCCAAGGGGATGGTTTTGTGGCTCCATCAGTAATTGGTGCTTTCGGTGGGTTCAGCCTCCTGGGGAGGCCATCAGCCCATGTCATGACTTAGCCCATGATGACTCAGTGCCTGCCAAGAGGAGCGAGCAGGGGCAGGAGCTGGCCCTGCTGTGGAGCCCAGGCCAGGCATAAGTCAGGCATGGTATGTATATGGATGAGGTTGGGCAAGGCTTGCACCCAGACTTCCTTTCTATAGTAGGAACTGCCTTAGGGCAAGGCCTTGCTGACATCTGGATTTGGTACAACTTGAATTCTTGGCAGACCATGCTTACTCACTGAAAATATGCAGTGCTCAGCAGGACTTGAGCCAGACGCAGACTCATAGGAAGCATCATTTAATAATAATGGCCGGGTGTTCTCCACTCACGGTCCCTAATCCTCCCAAGAAGCCTGCACAGGTTTTCACCTTTGACAGATGTGTGAACATGTTCTAGAACTGGCACAAGGGCATGCAATCATTAAGAGGTAGAGCCAGATGTAAATTCAGATCTGCTTGGCCACAAAGTATCCTGCATCTTGTGTTCCTAGCTGAAAGAGATCATGATATCAGTGAGTCCTGGCCCTCATTTTACAAATGAAGAAGAGAAATGACTTGTCCAAGTTTCCTCAGCTAGTTAAAGCCAGCCAGGGTTAGGACTCAGTTCTTGACTCCTGCGCCATTGTTCTTTCCATTGACCTTTGGGGGTCACGGACTCCTTTGAGAAGCTGGTACAAACTGGACACATCCTCTCCCCAAATAAACATCTACACAGATTAATTAGGCTACAATTTTGGGATGAGTTTGAGACTCCTCTCCCTCTATCTATGGACCCCAAGTTAAGAGCCCCTGCATTGTCCCCTCTGCCTCTCTTGAGTACAGGGCTATGAATGGGGTGGGAACTCTAGGGTGCCTGTATATTAACCAACCTTGTAAAAGAGAGGCTTTATTTTCCCTGTAAGTTGTATACCACCACCTCCCTTCTTTCGCCAACCTTTAATTTTTTATAACAGCTTCGTGAGATGTTATTCACATACTATATTGTAACGGAGCAGGACCCTACAGGGCCTTCCCAGGACAGGCCTTCCCCCCATCCTCTGCTTTAGCTTCTCTCTGAAGTACCTAGATAACTGTTTTGATGCACATTTCCTGAGTTGTTTTACAGATGTGAAAACCCCCCACCAAATGGAAGATGTTAACTACTTGATGACCATGAGCACATAGCCCCAGGCCTCCTGGAGCCTAAGGACTGATAATGTTAACCCCTGTGACACCACCCTGTTACCTCACCATCAGCCAATCAGAGAATTGTGCGCGAGCTGATCATATACCCTGTGACTCCCTCCCTCACCTGACCTTTGAAAATGCTTTGCCAAAACTCAAAACTTAGGGTTTTTTTGGGGCCTGAGCCACCCGTCTTCTTGCATGGCCCTGCAATAAACCTTTCTCTGCTTCAAACTCTGACATTTCGGTTTGTTTGGCCTCACTGTGCGTCGGGCACGCGGACTTGTGCTAACAATATAACAAGCTCTTCTGCCATTGCTGCCTCCTCAATGCATCTGGAAAATGAGGATAATTCCATAACTCCTTGCATCATTGAATAGCTAAGAAAACCTTTAAGGTCATACTTATCTGTAGTAATCATTAGTGCTTTTTCCAAATAGTCATTTCAGTTTTTTTCCCTTCTGGGCACATTTTAGGATTATACTTCTTGGTGCCCTTGTGGCCAGTTCCAGCCAATGATTTCCTTTGGCTAATGAATTTTGAGCAGAAGGGACACATGTCATGTGGGGGCCAAAGGTTTAACTTCTGAGTGAGACCTCCTGTGACATTACCGTGACCACCAGCAATGTTCTGGACAGTGGCTGCCCCATTGCCCTGGGTCTTAGAGTGAGAAGGCAAAAGGCGAGGGAACAAAGTACCTAATGCGTCTGTAGTAAACATGTGCTGTGAGTGAGAAATGAACCTTTGTTGTTTTAATGTACGGGGATTTTTTTTCTTTTTTTGAAGTATAACCCAGTCTATCCTGATTGATAAAATACATAACTGTGCTTTAAAAGCTACAGGACACTTATTACCTCTAATTGTACTCTCACTGCAGCTTTTCCTGACATTGCCAAAGTCCTCACATTGGGACAACGTACATTCTGTCTAAATGGATGACTGCTCAGCAGCGTCCTAAGGGTCAAGGGGCTGTTTGCCATAGTCCCCAGAGTACAGCTAAAAGGGAGACATTTTAGACTCCTTTGGGGAGGGCAACAGTACTGACCAGTCACTAAACAAACATCCTCTGATTTAAAGAACACTTGGGTGATTTCATCCTACAAAGACAGCCCAAAAAGGAGTTTGGGGTAGGTGTGCTACTCATTTTACCTGGTTTCTTCCCTGTAAACTCAGCCAAGACACTGTTGATGCTGTCAGCAGCCTGGCAAAAATTAAAACAGGTCATCCTAGGGATAGTATTTGAGATGCTATACTAAAGAACCAAAATAACCAATCATAAGAAATAGAATGAGAAGGTGGGGAGGGGAATCAAAAAGAAAAAGAAATAGAGTGATACAGAAAAATAAGTTTTGGGGTCAGATGGACCCCTTCCATTCAGATCTCAATTCTGTCACTTACTGGCATTATAATCTTGGACACATTACATAACCCATCAAAGCCTTGATTTCCTAGTCTGCACAGATGTCCCCCACCTCACAGTGAACCTTGCCTCCTCACAATATCACATTCTTCTGTGGTTCTCATCTTGGAGAGGCAGCAGTGAGTGGTGGCGTGAAGCGAGACCTTAGTTCCCTGCCCAGGAATTGAACCTGGGTATCCTGGATGAAAACCAGGAATCCTGGCCACCATACCCCCTGGCTCTTGCCCCCAGTGAAAAATGCATTTCTCACAGAGGCAAAAACTGTAAAAAGAGGTATAAAGTTTATTATTAGAGACCTAGCACAACAAGTGGGAGAGCACCCAGAGCAACAGTTTGTATAGTTAAGACAGAAGCAAGGCAGAGATGCACACCTGGAGAGACAGGGTGTGGGGGTCCCCCCAGTGAGGAGGAGCGCAGTAAAGAGGCGGTGGGCTTCCCTGGTGGCGCAGTGGTTGAGAGTCCGCCTGCCGATGCAGGGGACACGGCTTCGTGCCCCGGTCCGGGAAGATCCCACATGCCGCGGAGCGGCTGGGCCCGTGAGCCATGGCCGCTGAGCCTGCGTGTCCAGAGCCTGTGCTCCGCAATGGGAGAGGCCACAACAGTGAGAGGCCCGCGTACAGCAAAAAAAAAAAAAAATCATTCATCTAGGGCAGGTCTTCTGGGTCTTTGTTTACCTCTGGCCAATTATCTGGCTTCTTTTTCTACACCTGCCCTGCCCTAGGACCCGCCCCAACTTGTGTGGGCAACTTTTTTCCAAGATGGATTTCAGCCCAGAGGCCTATGGGATGGCCTTAGCATCACATATTATGGGGTAGTGCCCCCTCCTTTTTGACCCCCAAGGAGCCTTTCTGCGCATGTTCAATGTCTCCCTTGCCCCAAGAATGGGAAATATGTGACCTGTTGAACCTTTACTCAAACAAGGGTTAGCCCCTCTCTGTTTCTGCCATGACTGTTATCTTAAGGTGCCCACAGGAGACAAAGCCTGGCTATCTGCCCTGTTTCTGTTGTTACTTCCATTTCGGAGAGCAAACAGGAGGCTGATTTTTAAATGTCTAACCTGAAGCCCATCTATCTCCTGTCTCAGGAAATGTAAACAGGAGGCTAGTTGTAAGTGTCCAGCCTGAAGCCCACTTTTTCCTGCTCCATGAAATGTAAACGGGAGGCCAGTTGTAAATGCCTAACTTGAGGCCCATCTACCTCCTGCCTCAGTTCCCTCCCACATTGAACTGGGCTGCATATAATGAGCAATGGGATGCAGCACAAGTGATGCTGGGTCATAAGAAGCCTGGGTCTCTTGGAACACTAGCTCTGGGGAAGCCAGTGGTCATGTAAGTCCGACTACCTGGACACTAAGATGCTGGGAGAAAGCCCAACAAGGAGAGACTGTGTAGAGACAGAGATGCTCAGCCAGCCTCCCACTCTGCTCCCGTCATCCCAGCTGAGGCATCAGACAGGTGAGTGAAGAAGCCACATTAGATGTCCAGCCTCATTGACTCCAGGTCAGGACACACAGTCTTGAGGGCATTAGGTCCTCTGTGACCCGCTTCGCCTGGCAAAGCAGTAAAGCTGTTCTTTTCTCCTTCACCCAAAACTCTGTCTCCAAGATTCAATTTAGTACCTATGTACAGAGGCTGAATTTCGGATACAGTCGCAACCACGTGTGAGAGTCCAAGAGAGAACCACCCAGCTGAACCCAACCGACCGACACAAGTGTAAGCATATGATTATAAATAGTTTTAATCCATCAGATTTTGGGATGATTGTTATAGATAACCAGAATGTCATCTGAGAAATGGGAATAATAATCCCAAACTTATTGGGTGAGAATAGAGAAAATGTGTCTAAAATGCCTAACATAATGCTTTTGCACTTTATAGTAGCTATTTGTAATAAAAATGGTATGTCTGCATAAACTTGGTTGTCCAAATGGAGCAATTTTTATAACTGAAAACCACTGACACCCACAGTGAGGCCATTCTTGTAATACATACACATGTGGCAGGGGAAGAAGCTAGAAACGGGTAAGCTGGGTAAAGACTGAGGCTGTTTGCTGTCACGGCAGAGCAGAGGAGCCATGGGACAAGATATATTTGGAGATGGAGAGTCAGGCACTTGAGGGAACTCTGAGTCCCAGGCTTATATTCCCTGCATATCAATAATAACAAGAGGAAACTAACATAAGAAAAAAAATGCAATATTTATTTTACTATATTCTGTGTAGAACATGGCCATTTAAACTTAAAGTTGGGGCTCCCCTGTTGGCGCAGTGTTTAAGAATCCACCTGCCAATGCAGGGGACACAGGTTCGATCCCTGGTCCGGGAAGATCCCACATGCCACGGAGCAACTAAGTCTGTGAGTCACAACTACTGAGCCTGCGCTCTAGAGCCCATGAGCCACAACTACTGAGCCCACGTGCCACAACTACTGAAGCCTGCACACTTGTAGACTGTGCTCCACAACAAGAGAAGCCACCACAATGAGAAGCAGGCACCACAATGAAGAGTAGCCCCTGCTCACCACAGCTAAAGAAAGCCCATGCACAGCAATGAACACCCGACGCAGCCAAAAATAAATAAATAAATTTTAAAAAATAAAATAAAATAAATAAACTTAAAGTAGGCTCTCTGGATTAATTAAAAAAGCTTTTATATTCTAAGTGAACCTTCTGCTGCTGTGTAATTGAAGAATAGAAATGAGAACTAACCCTACAATGGGTTCTAAATGGCTCGAGTTCAACAAGGTCTCTCAGCCTCCAAGAGCTGCTCCAGATAAGGTTCATGCTTTCAAATGTCAAGGACACTGCTCACCCAGGAACTCCCCAGTTAAAATTGAGATTGTTTTTCGGGGCTAAAAGTCACATTTCACTGCGCTCTGAGCTTGAGAAATGTCATCAGAGGCAGCTGCTTGTCTCAGGAGTTAGGCTGAAAGAAAAAGGAATGCTTTGTCCCATCACGCATGATACCACAACTTAAATGTAGGTGTGGAGACAGGATGGGAGAGGTTGGGCGGAAAGAAGGGGAAGAGATGCTGGGGGTGAGGCTGACAAGCGGGCTTGAGGAGCAGCAGAACTACCCCGCTGAATACCTCCCAAGTCCTTCCTCCACCTCTCTTACTCCCTCCTGCACCCTTCCTTTGAATTCATGCTCTGCCCTGTGCTTTCCCTATTAAAGCTCTTCTCAGGATGGAATTTAACAAGCAAACTTGTACTCAGGGGGAATGATCGCCATAGTTTAAAGTAAAGATTTTTTCAAGACCTAGGAGACCTTTGAGCAGAGAACAAAACCTCAAAGCAAAGCACTCATTTCTCATCTTGATTTAAAGGTCAGTGAGCAGACAGAAGAAGAATGTTTTCAGAGGGGACTTCAGTGTCCCTGAAAGGGTGGCTTCCATTCTACCCACTAAGAGCCGGTCTTATTCTCACTCGCTCTCTCTATTCATAGGTTGCCTAGTTACGTTGCTGTAATTGAGTTTGTTAATAAAATCATCCATTCCTCTAGGATTTTACTTTTTTTTTTGGCCTGCTAGATCTTAGTATTAAGGAGTGTTTTTAAATCTCCCACCAAAATTGTAAATCCAAACTTAGAGGATAAATTCCTGGTCACTCTATCATTATTCATTTAGATTTAGGTATACAAAGGCATAGTAGGCTTATTTCTCACCATTACTATTTCCTCTCTTCTTCATCTTCCCCTATCCTGAGAGTTTTGCTTGATTCATTTGTTGCTTAGAAAGGGGTTCTTCATTTGAATAAATTCCTCAAATGGCGTGTGTGGATGATATACTCTCTGCAGCCCATCATATCCACCCTGACAGGTGAGATCCTCAGGTGAGGTTATAAAATTCTTAGGTCAAGGTCCTCTTCTTTCATTAGATGTTATTCGTAGCCTTCTGACATCCAGAGTTGCAGATGAAAAGCCTGATGACAGTCTGATTCTCCTTTATAAGTTATTTGTTCTTTCTGTCTAGAAGCTTATAGAAATTTCTTTTTATCCTGGGAGTTGAGGAATTTCACAGGATATTACTAGATGTGTGCCTTTTTCCTCAATCCCAGCCTGGAATCCACTGAGCCCTTTTAAGTTGCAAGTCTTTCTTAAACTCAGAGGTGTTTTCTTGCATCACTTATTTAATTCCTACAGCTCCTCCAACAATTATTTTCCTCCTTCTTGAATTTCTGTTCCTCACATTAGGTGTCCTGGCTCTGTCTCCCTACTTGTTTATCACAGCAGAATAGCATGGGCATTAAGAAGCAGAAAATGTGATTAAGAACAGTACTGAATACCTGGGACTGAATACCAGCCCTGCCACAGCTGAGTGACCTTGGGATAGCTCCTTAACCTTTCTGGGCCTCTGTGTCTTCAGCTGTACAATGGGTTGAAGAACAACAGTAGCCAACGCACACTTTTTCCACTTTGCCCATGCACTCTTTGAATTAATCCACTGAGTTTTTAATTAGAGAATCATGGTTTTAGTTCCAGAAAAAAAATATTAATGCCTCTTAAGTCTTAAATGCTCTGAGGTAGATCTTATCACTGTTCCCAATTATTCTGCTTCCTCTGCGAGATGCTTGTTATTTTCTACCCCGTTGACAGCGCGTTTGGAAGACGACTTGCTTTAACTTCTGAAAAGAAGTTTTAAGAGACTTCATATGGTTCTGTCATCTCTCTTTCTCTCCTCCACAAGCTGGAACATTCTAGATAGGGGCTGTTCCTTTACCTTGAGTCCAAAATGAAAAAGGCATGGGGCCTAGCCAAAGCCAACTCACGGAGGAGAGGTATTATGACTGAGAAGTAAACCTTTGTTTTTGTATGCCATGGAGCTTCTGGAGTTGGTTGGTATCACAGCATCACCCAGCAAAAGCCTACAAATACAGTGAAGGTTAATTTTTTCTTCAAATCGTTCCATGTTTCCTACAGCAGTTATGCTTTGCTCAGAGCCACTTATTCTGAGTCATCTCCTAGTTTTCCTTTGCCTGATTG
Organism: Delphinapterus leucas; assembly: GCF_059928025.1. Lineage (NCBI taxonomy): Eukaryota > Metazoa > Chordata > Mammalia > Artiodactyla > Monodontidae > Delphinapterus > Delphinapterus leucas. The sequence goes on from NC_143141.1 coordinate 42,284,093, forward strand.
CTGGGTCTCCCTGCATGCATTACTTTCATTTGCTTACATGGCTCTAGTCACCTTTAGGGCTCAGGTCCAGTTGGCTAGGATTCCTTAGGTGTAGCAGACCCGCAGTCTCCACCCATAAACTAGTAATATAACCACCAGCAAGTGGTAGTCCCCTGTCCAGGTAACAGGTTCAGACATTAGGAGGTAGATTTTCTCCCCCTTTTCTTTTTATATATTTATTTTATTTATTTATTTTTGGCTGCGTTGGGTCTTAGTTGCTGTGCACGGGCTTTCTCTAGTTGCGGCGAGCGGGGGCCACTCTTCATCGTGGTGCTCAGGCTTCCCATTGTGGTGGCTTCTCCTGTTGTGGAGCATGGGCTCTAGGCTGGCGGGCTTCAGTAGCTGTGGCGCACGGGCTTAGCTGCTCCGCGGCATGTGGGATCTTCCCGGACCAGGGCTCGAATCCGTGTCCTCTGCATCGGCAGGTGGATTCTTAACCACTGTGCCACCAGAGATGCCCCCCTTTTTCTTTTCTACTACAAAGCCCAGCCTCACAGGTAAGGAGGATTCAGCCTCCTATTTAGCTTCACTCATACAGTCTGGTACCACAATCTCTTTTCCTCTGGATTCCAGTCATTTGCATATTAGACCATTTGATATTGTCCTACAACTCTTTATTCACTCTTTATTCTGTGTTTCATTTTGGATAATTTCTACTGACCTATATTCAAGTTCACTGTTTTCTATCCTCAGCTATGTCCTGTTTACTTCTCAGAGGGGTTTGTCACTCTTTGGAATTTAGTTCATTTTGGTTGCCTTGTGACCTTCGTTCTCTGATGGATTCAGGAAAAGTTATGACTTACAGACTTTTTTCTCATTGTTTGGGTGGGAGCTATGTTCTTAATTCTCTCACAGCTTTCTACATCCTAAGTAGAAACATAACTTTTTCTGTTAGAATTTATTTGGGGCCTCGAAGGGAGGTAAGAATGCTGTTGGGCTACAGATTCCCTGCCAGTGGGTAAGCTGGTGGTGGACAAGTGATTATCTCTGGATGGTGTGACTCTTTTGTCCTCCTTTTAATTTGACTATAATTTCCCAAATTATTTTTACAATAAGCCTATTTGATAAAAACAACCAGAACACCAAATTTTGCACCATTTCTTTTAAACAATTGTTTTAAATGACAGTGAAGCAATTCCTGAGAGCTCCTTCTCTGGACTCACCAGAGAAAACAGCATATTTAGAGGCACCAAGGGATGCTGTGCAGAAGGTACAGGCACCAAATGAACAGAGGTCTGCTGCTCTAGGACGAGGCTCCCTCAGCCCCCGCCTTGGCTCAGGTGGCAGGAAAGCCACTGTCTGCATATTTGCTTTCAGAGCCACCACTTCCTCGCAGCTGGGGAGGGCCAGGATGCCGCCCCTGTTCCTTTGCTCCCATTCTGCCCTGGTGGGAAAAGGCCGGATGCTAGCCCAGGGGGTAGGTGGTCGTTCCATGCTTTCGTAGCACCCCTCTGGGAACTGCCAAGATCTTAGTGAAAAATAAACAGCATGGTATAAGAACACTGGTCAGGGAGTCGGAAGTCTTACTGCCAGCTCTGCTACTGAGTCTATGGCCTTAGACCCGACACAGCCAATATGAGCATCAGTTTCCTCACTTGTAAAATAAAGGTCATAATCACAACTACCTCAAAGAACATTTTTAGGAGGACAAAATGATTATGTTATACAGAACATTTTATAAACTGTAAAGAAACAACATCATTCATCTTGTTACGTAAATTAGGCCTGGGAGCGGAATAGGATGGGGGAAAATAGGCCCCAGAGTCACTTGCAAATCTCATAGTTTGGGGCAAAGTTTGGAGATGAAAACAATATCTCTCTGTTCTCTTGTCTCTTAACCACCCTGCTCCCCACCCTCCTGTGGAATCTCAGCGTGTGTGTGTGGTTGCAGGTGCAGGTGCCCCTGTAATCACAATACTCAGGGGGCCTCCTTCCTTCCTGTCACCTTCTACCCTGCCTTAGTGGGCGCGTGTGTTGCAGGGCATGTATGTAAGATCAAGAGGAAATGATTAAGTTCCTGGCAAGTGCTTCTCTGCTGGCCCATCACTAATCCTTTCATTGAAAAGGAGGGCCCCCTTAATAACAATGGCCGTGACATCTCCTCTGTCCCTGCCATTGTGTTCAATGAAGATGCAGTGAAGATGCTGCCTAGATGATTTCTCTGGAAGGGAGGGAGCTCCTCCCTCGAACAGGAGGTATGCTCCAGTCTCCGGGCCACAGAAACACACCTCCCTCAGCAGCTGGACTCCCAGATGCCGTATGGACTCCCAGATGGCACTACCCAAGACTGGGAGGAAGCATAGCCAGGTTTCCCATGATGGGAGCTGTCTAGGGGAGGATTGGGCCAGAGATGGATTTGGCACTACCAGCTGGTGGGTGATAGAGCACACTTTAAGAGGTGCTTCCCTTTGATTAATTGTTCTTGGTGTCATAGAGCCTGACCACCTGACCATTGACAGCTATTTCCTTTTTTTTTTTTAGCATGAGAAAAGGCTTTCTTTTATCTTAATTTATTAATTCATTTCAAAACTACATGTATTTGAACATCTCTGAACATGTCTCAACCCAAGATCTAAAATACTAACAGGGACCTCCCTGGTGGCGCAGTGGTTAAGAATCCGCCTGCCAATGCAGGGGATGCGGGTTCGAGCCCTGGTCTGGGAAGATCCCACATGCTGCAGAGCAACTAAGCCCGTGCACCAAACTACTGAGCCTGTGCTCTAGAGTCCGTGAGCCACAACTAGTGAGCCCACGTGCTGCAACTACTGAAGCCTGCACGCCTAGAGCCCGTGCTCTGAGACAAGAGAAGCCATCGTAGTGAGAAGCCTGTGCACCACAACAAAGACCCAATGCAGCCAAAAAATATATATATTAATAAGTTATTTTACCTATGTTTCTCTCCACTCCTTTGCCTTCATTTTGTATTTAGAATTTCCTTCCTTTTCAAAATAGTTTAATGCTATGCTTAATTAATTTTTCATTAACGTTAAATTATATTTAATTAGTGTAAGGCTGATTTAATGTTTAGTTTTCACTGTTTTTAAACTTTATAGAAAAGTTATGTTATATGTAGTCTTCTGGGTTTGCTTTTGTCACTCAGCATATATAATAAATTATACTGTAAGAACTATGTTGCATGCAGTTGTATATAGTTCATTGTTGTATAACATCCCACTGTGTGAATATATCAGTTTATTTATCCATTTACCTGTCAGTGGGCATTTTAGATATTTCTGGGGTTTTTATTTTTATTATTATGTAAGGAGCTGCTGAGGATATTCTCATATGTGTATCCTGATGTAAATGTTGAATCATGGAGAATGTGAATATTCAATTTTACAATATATTTAACATGATCAAATTTATCAATCTTTTCTCTTTTTGGCTGGTGCTTCTTTGCACTTTATTAAGGAAATTCCTCCCTTCTCTAGTGCAAGAAAGATAGTCATTTATCTTTTCTACTAAGATTAACTGATGAAGGCATGCTTTGACGCTGTCCGTAATCCATTTAGGGTTGACTTCACGTGTGGTGTTAGATGGGTTTCCTGTTTCATTTTTATCCATGTGGATGTTTTTCTAGCTTCAGTTATTGAATAGTTACTCTTTTTCCCACTGATATGACATAACTATTAATATTGTATTTCACCCTGATTCTTCATAGGAGAAACATTTTTTACTCATAGTCTTAGGAAAACATTATATTGACATATAACCTTTAAAACATTATGTCAACATATTACCATTTTAAAAAACTGTTGAAAAGTTATCACTTCCGGAAAATGTATTCGCACTGGCTATGCTTCCAGTCCTTCCCTCACAGCATCAGGCAAGTACCTGCTTGGTCCATTGCTCTTCAGTGAGGCTCTGAAGGCATGAAGCCAGAGGGAGTTTCTGCTATCTGTTGGCAGGGGACTCACAGGTTCTTCTGTACTAAAGTCAGAGACAACTTTACAGGCCTGAGGGAACCAGGTCTGGGGATAGGAATGGGCTAGCTCAGAATAAGGCACTGTTATGGGCTGGACACATCCCAGAAAGATATGTCCTAGCCTCTGAACCTGAGAATATGAACCTATTTAGAAATAGGGTCTTTGCAGATGTAATCAAATTAAGATGAGGTCATACTGGATCAGGGTGGACCCTAATCCAGTGACTGGTGTCCTTATAAGAAGGAAGTCTGAGCACAGACACACATGGGAGAAGGCCATGTGAAGACAGAGTTTGACATTGGAGTGCTGCATCTACAAGCCAAGAAATGCCAAAGGTTGCCAGCCACCATAAGAAGTTGGGAAGAGGCAGGGAAGGATACTCCCCTACAGCCTTCAGACAGAACATGGCCCTGCCAACACCTTGATTTCTGACTTCTAGCCTCCAGAACCGTGAGAGAATACATTTCTGCTGTTTTAAGCCACCCAGTTTGTGGTATTTTGTTAGAGCAGCCCTAGGAAACGAACACAGGCACCTTGTCGCTTACCAAACAATGGCCAGGATTGGTGTGAGGGGATAAAAATGGCTGGCGACTGGCAAGTTCCCAGCCTTTCCCATCCCCAGAGTGTCCTGGCTCCGCACTCCTCCATCTCTCCTGGACCCCAACCTCCAAGGGAAGGAGACCTGCTTTGCCAGCCATTCTTAAGATAAAAAATCAGGGGAAGGAAGGAAATAGCCAGGGGAGGAAGGATCTGAGAGCTAGGAAGAGGGCAGGGGCACCTGCAGTGAGATCAACGGGGGAGAGGCCAGCAGGGAAATGGGAGAAGCACTGAGGGTCTCCCAACCGCAGGGAGAAATCAGAAGTACTGCTAAAGGCCATGTGTTCACTTGGCGGTATGGGAGAAATGCAAGTAAGTGAAAAACAAGTTATTTTTAAATGACTTTTGGTTTCACGGTCTCTTGGCCGCGCTGGGGCTCCTAGCACAGAGCTAAGCCCTGTGGCAGAGGCCCCGAGAGCTTTGCTGCTGAGAGCTCGACAGATGCATCTCCTCTCTTGCTCCAGCAGCCCTCTGAGGAGAGCACTGAACTCAGTGATAAAACTGAGGCTGGGGCTTCCCTGGTGGCGCAGTGGTTGGGAGTCCGCCTGCCGAAGCAGGGGACACAGGTTCGTGCCCCGGTCTGGGAAGATCCCACATGCCGCGGAGCGGCTGGGCCCGTGAGCCATGGCCGCTGAGCCTGCGCGTCCGGAGCCCGTGCTCCGCAACGGGAGAGGCTACAACAGTGAGAGGCCCACGTACCGCAAAAACAACAAAAACAACAACAAAAAACTGAGTCTGGTGAGCATCTGTTCAACGGCCAAGTTCAAACAGCTCAGATTGCCTTGTGCCTAGCTCAGACCTAGAAGTGGTCTGGAGTCTCAGGGCAGCTCCTGGAAGCTGGCGGCCAGTCCTACAACTGGTTTGCACCCTCAGGACCGCCTTGTCTCCTAGGATAATGGCAGCTTTGTTTCCCTCGAGGAGATTGAACGAGGGTGTTTCTGGCACTGAGGCCTGACCAGGCAAGGCAGGCAGAGGTGGAGGCCACAGGCTCTGGAGCGAAATTGCCAGGGTTCCGCCCAGCTCTGCCTCTTTCTAGCTGTTTGAGCATAGTATCCAACTGCCTGGGCCTCTGTTTCTTATCTGTAAAATGGACGTGATAATAGTTCTCACTTCAGGAAATACTTGTGATGATTTAGTTAATACAGCAAATGATGCACTGGAACTAGCACTGGCACAGAGTAAACATTCAATAAAAATTAGCTCTCATAATTGTTAAAAACATGATGCTCTCATCTGATCTGACCACACCTTAGCTACAAATAATATATATTATCAAGGAGACTCTGATAGGTAGATTACATTCAGTGTAAGAATAAATTTCACTCTAATTATATATTGTACCTTAAAATATTAGTTAATTATAACGTTACATGTATATTTTAACATACAAGTATTGACAAATCTCTCCATGCAGGAGAATTCCAAATAATTTATGTAGATACATCACCCTGGAGGGGAGTATAACTCCTTAGTCTTTAAAGTATGGGCTGTGCATAGCGACTTCCTTCCAAAGAATACAGTATGGAAGGGGGTGGGGGTAATTTCACAGTGGAAAAACCTGCCTAGCACTACCTCAACCAGAGGTCAACCCAAGGTCAACATCAACAGCAATAAGTCACATTGACGGAATGTACCCTTGATGTATGCGATGGGGTAACTCTTTACCTCTGTGTTTTTCCTCCCCAGAACCCAAAACGTCAGTTTACAATAAGAAAAACCTCAGGCAAATCCCAGTTGAGGAAAGGGATCGTTCTACAAAATACCTGACCAGTATTCCTCAAAACTGCCAAGGTCATCAAAAACAAAGTCTGAGAAACTGGCACAGCCAAGAGAAGCCTAAGGAGACACAACTAAATGTAATATGGTGTCCAGATGGGATCCCAGAACAGAGAAAGGACATTTGGTAAAAATCAAGGAACTATGAATAAAGTATGGACTGTAGTTAATAGTAATGTATCAATATTGGCTCGTTAATTGGGACAAATGTATCATACTAATGTAAGATGCTAGTAAAAAGGGAAACTGGGTATGGGCTATATGGGAACTGTGCTGTGTTTACAATAATTCTGTAAATCTAAAACTGCTCTAAAAGCCAAAGTTTATTTAATAAAAATTTTGAGAACACATGCTTCTGATGATTGATAGGATGTTCAAAAGTCTACACCACTCATTTGTAACCCATACTGCAGCACAGTCTTTCTTATGGTTTCGTCATGCGACCATTTAACATGGGAAAGCAGGCACGGAATTGGCTATTTGGCACTGACAGTGCCACTCTCTAGCTGTGTGACCTTGGCCATGTTTCTAATCCCGAGCCTCCCCTTCCACCTGTGTGAAGTAAAGGAGGTATGCAAGACAACAATGGTAATATTAACAATAGCTAATAACACTTACTCGGCGCTTCTTATGTGCCAGGCACTGTTGAAAATGCTTCACCTTAATTAACTCATGGAAGCCTCACAATGACCCTATGATGAAGGTACTAGCATGATTCCCATTTTTCAGAGGAGGAAATAGTTCATATCTAAGTCCTTCCAGCTCCTAAGTGTATGAACCACAAGGCTTCTGTCCCTTTCTCTGAAGGCATCTCTCAAGGTGAATCACATGAGTTCTGGAGTCCGGCCAGCACCAGCTGTGGGACAATCAGCACAATCTCGACCCCTCCAATCTCAGTTCCTGCTTCCATTTCCACCTACAATCTACAGAGATTTTGTGAGCATAAGACTACAACATAGGACTCACAGCAGGTGATGAATAAGTTTACCTCCTTGGTTTAAAATGGCCAAGCTCATATACCCTCAAAATAGGTTCAGGGGTGAGGAGACTACTAGTAAATATGGTGGCCTGGGTCAGGGGCCAGTCAGGAGAGGGTTACGGCCCTCCAACAGCATGATGGTCTGGGATGGTCATGGGGACCTTGTGGCTGATTCCTAACCAGCTTTCTAACCAGTCAAAGAGCTGGAACAACCCCAGCTCTACTGCAGCAGCAGAATGGTACAGTGGGGTCAGACAGACAGATGCACTCACATCCTGGGCTCGTTCCTTTCTGGGGAACTAAATGATTCTGGTCACCAATTCCTATGTGTGTGTGTTGGCGTGGGGGGTTTTCTCCACACTAACAAGCAATTTTCTGACATCAGCTGGTTTGTCCTACAATTCAACTCCGTTCTGGCACTATCTACCTGAAGATGGCGTCAGATCCCACAGGTTAAGGGCTCAGTCTCACAAGACTACCCGCACCACAACCCCCCAAATTCAGAGGCCAAATGCAAGTCCAGGTTGTCACCTGTGCTTCTGACCAACAGGCCATAGATTAGAGGTTCAATGACAGTCCCTTGGGTTTGATTAATTTGATAGAGTGATTCACAGAACTCGGGAAATCCATTTACTCACTAGATTACAGGTTTATTTTAAGAGGACATAACTCAGGAACAGCCAGATGGAAGAGACGCATAGGCCCACTCTCCTCAAATCTCCACACGTTCACCAGAAGCTCTCAGGTCATTTTTGTTGTATAAGTTTCACAGCTAATAAATACAGGAAACATGAGATGGTAAAAATAGCAAACCTGGGGAAGTTACAAAGTCCTCCCAGGCTAGACCTTGGCTTTCTGGGAATAGGAATTGTCACTTCTGCAGACCATGGGAACTCTCAGGAACTTTGCATTGAACACGGGACCCAGACACAGAGGAGCAGGTCACCGACAGAAACTTCATCCAGTGCCAACTGCCTGCAAGGAAAGGCAGAGGGGAGGCAAGTGGCCTCCACTCTTCACGAAGGACACAGAATGAATTCCACAAGTATAGAAATGCCCAAACTCTCTCAGGTCCTGGCTGAAGACAGCCCAGGCAACTGGTGATCTCAGGCACCCCAGCCTGTTCCCTGGGGATGTTGGGCTGGACAAAGAAGGAAGACTCGTCAGTCTGGTGCAGAAAAAATGGGGGAGCAGAAAACTAAGCCAAGAAGTATCTTCCCCAAAAGTTTTTACTTGAAATATTCACAAAAATGAGTCACAAAAAGAAAACAGAGAAAGCAGCGAGATGTGTGACCAGGTTCTCTTTTCTGTTCCACAGAGCAGGGCAAAGTGATGGCAGGCACTACCAGCGAAGAGAGCATGCTCTGCAGAGGGCCCCTGCTTGAGAAGTCCACGCGCCTCCGCACTTCCGGCCTTGGACTGAGATTAAGAGAGAAAACCGAAACTGCACAAGCAGAAAAGCCCCTGCAGGAAGCCAGACATTGTTCCAGGTTACCACAGCCACCAGCCGGCAGATGCTCTCGTCCCTTGAGAGAGGATGGGCCTGTGGAGGCTAGGAAGTGTCCTGCCCCCAAATAAGTGGCCTTTACCCTTTGACAGCATCAAATAACAGCACTTCCTGTGCATTCCCATCTCATTTAATCCACCTCTTGAGGGAGTTAGGTCCAGGGTGTTTATACCTATTTGACAGGTGAGGAAACTGAGGCCTTGAGACATTAAGTACCTTGCCTAAAGTTACATGACCAAGAAGTAGCTCAGATCCAACCTGAGTCTTTAAACACCGAGTCCAGGGTGTATTCCCCTAGGCAGCCTGCCTGTCAAATCAATAGCCAGTGGTTTTTTCAAGTGCTCTTACATCCATGAGCGCACGCATTCTAGGTGAGAAATACCAGGCGTGGATCACTTCCGTCTCCCACATCACAGCTGAGAAACAGCCGTGCAGGGAGGCGGGGCTGCCAGCAGCTGCAGTCTATGTGGTTAGCCAGCCTCTGACCAAGACTCGAATCCAGGTTTTTTCCATGATACCAGCGGGCTGCCTCCCTCCAGCCCCCAACACCACATCTGGAAAAAATGACTCAGGTGACAGTGGGCTGCTCATGTCATCCCCGTGTACAGAAGATGCCATGTCATTTATGAGGCATTTCAAAGTGGGAACACTTGCCCTGGCCTTCCCCCAGGCCTGTATTAAGTAAAAGGTCATGATGTTTGTTAAAATGTGAGTACACAGGTGCCTCAAGAAAGTACTCAAGAAAGGCAGTACTCAAGAAAGGCAGGACCGAAGAGGGGTTCAGGCCCAAAGACAATCTCCAGTCTCCTCTGGAATAGCAATTTTTCTGGCTGTGAAGAAAAGTTTTCAGTCTTTCTCCACAGAGGGCCCCTGTTCCTCATTCTCTGCGGCTCTTGATTCCAGATTCAGGACCCCAAGGAGACCTGAAGCCCTCACGTGGTCATTGCACTAAGATGGGGCTCATGTATTTGGCCTCCTTCTCTGCCCAGCACAGAGGTCGGGACAGCCGCAGCAGCCTCTCCAAGGCAGTAACAGGAAATAATCCTTCTAGCAACTCCCTTCCTCCACCCCGGTCCCATCAGGTGAAAATTGTAGAGGTGGTTAACAGGTAAGGTGGTGGGGAGCTGGGCGGAAACTTCAATTGGCCTTGAATCACCCATTGGTCCTGCCTTTCTTTTTTTCTTTTTTTCTTTTTTTGCGGTACGCGGGCCTCTCACTGTTGTGGCCTCTCCCGTTGCGGAGCACAGGCTCCGGACGCACAGGCTCACCGGCCGTGGCTCACGGGCCCAGCCGCTCCGCAGCATGTGGGATCTTCCCGGACAGGGGCACGAACCCGTGTCCCCTGCATCGGCAGGCGGACTCTCAACCACTGTGCCACCAGGGAGGCCCGGTCCTGCTTTTCTTGAGTGGTTGGAATGTTCTGCAACACAGACCTCAGGCAGGTGAGAAAAGGGGAAGTCCCATCAGACACAGGGCTCGCCAAAGCCGGGCAGGAAGGGCCAAGCTGGAGCTTCTGAGGCTTACTATCCAGCAAGGGGTGGGAGCCCGAGGCGAGTCCTGCCTGTCTGCGGAGAGGCTTCCAGAAGTCAGCCTTATCTCGGGCACAGCCTCTGAAACTCTTCCTGTGAGCCAGACACCAGTATGCTCAAAAATAAATGTTTTAAATTAAGACAATTTTTAAGAGTCGTTTTAGGTTCAGAGTAAAATTGAGGGGCAGATATAGAGATGTGCCATATACCTCCTGCCTCCACACATGCATGACCTCCCCGATTATCAACATCTGCCACCAGAGGGGTACGTTTGTTACAAGTAATGAACCTACTCTGATCTATCATAATTACCCAAAGTCCATAGTTTACCTTAGGGTTCATTCTTGGTGTTGTCAAGTTTCAATCACGTCAAACAGCACTTGCAATCAATCAGATGTGAGGCAAGCAGCCAGCATTGTTCTGGAGGAAGCCTAGATAGGGTGCTTCTGATCTAAGAAGTGATACGTCCTGTCTGGGAACACAAATTGAGTATAGGAGCAGAACTGGCCCCCCCGAAATTAGACACATGTTTTAGGTGTTCTCTTTCCTTACATCTGGGTGTAGGATGCTCTATGGCTAAAAATAATTGTTGGTTCCTGGGAGATGTAGGTATTGAATTGTTCAAGATTCGTTCATGGGAGATGAGGTGACCAGGTGATGGCAGACTGACCCTCTCTTCATTCCCGGTTAGAGGAAAGGCTGTGACAATGCACTGGGCACAGAATATTGCTACTTGGACTGGCCCCTGGCTGAGACCGAAACCTTCAGACTGGAGGCAATGATGGTTCCCTTCTCTGAGCCAAGGGGATGAGGCCACACCTTTGGGTATGTGGTGGGAGGGGTGTTGGGGGGCATGGGGAGACTCTCCTTAACATAAAGGGTGTTCTTACTGTCAGTCATCCTGTGGCAGGCAAGGGAGAATGCCTTGGGCTGGGGGAGGAAAGGATTTCTCCTCTCCGTGCAGTAAGTGGGCCTGGAGACTGCTACTGGTAGGGGTTGAAGTGGCCCTTGCCGGATGGAGGCCTGTGGGTACCAGACACGTCTCTTCTAAGGCAGGTGGAAATTACTCTCAGGAGCCTGTTGTCATAGGGGCGATGGGGCTGGGAGCAGGGCAGTGTCCTCTCCCCCAGGCCTGGCAGAGTCACCGTGGGACCAGTCTCATGAGCTACAGAGGCATAATCATGGCAGCAAGGTGAGAAGGCTGGATGGAAGAGGCTTTCTGGAGCTCACAGCAGGCTGTGCCTCAGCAAACGCTCAGAAATCATCGAGAAGGAAACTCTACACTTTGGGTGTAGGAAAGAAGTATAATTTCATTTTAGACACAGTGAAGTTTCAACATAAGTTACTTGCATATACAACACACTCATTTCACAGATGAGGAAACCAGGGGTTGGAGGGCCTGAGAAAGAGACTGAGAGGGTCTGCTGTCTGAGGAGCATGAACCAGCCCCTGGAGGTAGCGATAACCCAGGAGTCCCTGGGATCCTATGAGGCGTTCTCGACGGCTACATCTGCTTAGACTTTGGGTAAAGGTGGTACAGTGATGCCAGATCACACAACCGTCTTCTATTGGGTTGGCCAAAAAGTTCGTTCGGTTTTTTCCGTACGATGGCTCTAGTAGCACTTAGCTGTCTTTAACTTCATTCAAAACAACTTTGTTAGATTGTATGTGACAGCTGTCATAGCAGCATGCATTTCAAAAAAAAGACATCAAATTTGGTGACTTTTTGTGTAGCCATTTTAATATTGAAGATGGAAGAAAAAAGCAACATTTTCGGCATATTATGCTTTATAATTTCAAGAAAGGTAAAAACGCGACTGAAATAAAAAAAAAAGTTGTGCAGTGTATGGAGAAGGTGCTGTGACTGACAAATGCGTCAAAAGTGGTTTGCAAAGTTTCGTGCTGGAGATTTCTCGCTGGACAATGCTCCACGGTTGGGTAGACCAGTTGAAGTTGATAGCGATCAAATCAAGACATTAATTGAGGGCTTCCCTGGTGGTGCAGTGGTTAAGAATCCGCCTGCCAATGCAAGGGACACGGGTTCAATCCCTGGTCCAGGAAGATCCCACATGCCGTGGAGCAACTAAACCCATGAGCCACAACTACTGAGCCTGTGCTCTAGGGCCCGTGTGCCACAACTACTGAGCCTGTGTGCTGCAACTACTGAAGCTTGTGTGCCTAGAACCCATGCTCCGCAGCAAGAGAAGCCACCACAATGAGAAGCATGCACACCACAACGAAGAGTAGCTCCCGCTCGCCACAACTAGAGAAAGCCCGCGTGCAGCAACGGGCTAAACTAATTAATTAATTAACGCAGTCTAAATTAATTAATTAAATTTTTAAAAAAAGACATTAATTGAAACCAATCAACGTTATACCACGTGGGAGATAGCCGACATACTCAAAATATCCAAATCAAGAGCTGAAAATCATTAGCACCAGCTTGGTTATGTTAATCACTTTGATGTTTGGGTTCCACATAATTTAAGGGAACAAAATCTTCTTGACCATATTTCCGCACACTATTCTCTACTTATACGTTTTTAAAACATTCCATTTTTAAAACAGATTGTGACGGGCAATGAAAAGTGGATTCTGTACAATAATGTGGAACAGAAGAGATTATGGGGCAAGTGAAATGAATCACCACCAACCACACCAAAGGCCGGTCTTCATCCAAAAAAGGTGATGTTGTGCATATGGTGGGATTGGAAGGGAGTCCTCTATTATGAGCTCCTTCTGGAAAACCAAAGGATTAATTCCAACAAGTACGGCTCCCAATTAGACCAACTGAAAGCAGCACTCAACAAAAAGCGTCCAGAATTAGTCAACATAAAATGCATAATATTCCATCTGGATGACGCAAGACTGCATGTTTCTTTGATGACCAGGCATAAACTGTTACAGCTTGGCTGGGAAGTTCTGATTCATCTGCTGTATTCACCAGACATTGCACCTTTGGATTTCCATTTATTTCAGTCTTTCCAAAATTCTATTAATGGAAAACATTTCAATTCCTGAAAGACTGTAAAAGGCACCTGGAACAGTTCTTTGCTCAAAAAGATAAAAAGTTTTGGGAAGGTGTAATTATGAAGTTGCCTGAAAAAATGGCAGAAGGTAGTGGAACAAAAGGGTGAATACATTGTTCAATGAAGTTCTTGATGAAAATGAAAAATGTGTCTTTTATTTTTACTTAAAAACCAAAGGCACTTTTTAGCCAACCCAATATTTTACTCATCTTTAAGTGATTGAAAAGTAACTTTTTTAGAAAAAAGCCAAACGTTAACCAGAGTCAACCAAATATGGAAAATAGATCAACCTCATAAGACTGAAAATGTGTCAAGAGAAAAGAAACAAAGAATTCCAGAATGGAATGTTAGTTGTCTCTCCCCCTCCACACACCTGGAGCTAAATGAGAAGAGAAGGTTAGAGAATAAGACCCCAAGGAGTATCATCAGCTCCTCACAATTTGGCAGAGAGAGGGCTGAGGGGTTGAACAGGCAGCCTGGGGAAAGTCGAGGAGAAATCCCAGGGAGAAACCCATCAGGGAGGCCAACAGGGGCTGGAGGAGCAGCTGCACTTGTTTTTTCAGGGCTCTAAGGTGCCTTCCGGGAACAAGCCAAAGCTCCAGGAGGAGGTCACATCCCTGTTAGGTAAAGAGGATCCTGGTGTGGGGCACTGAATGGATTTCAGGAGAGACAGCAGAGCCCAGATCTGTCCTTCATCTGTCCCTGTAACCCTCAGACCTCAGTGAAGCAGGAAGTACTCCCATCCCCCAAACTCTAGTGTCAAGGGAATGACAGGTAAGTAGAAAGTGTGTCAAGGGGAACTTGCTCTCACACCTTCAGAGCATTGGATCATCTGGCCAGACTTACCCATGCAAAATTAAAAGAAATGTTAGGGAAGCTAAGCCAACATGCTAGATTTTTAAAAAGAAGAACAAGGAGAAAGCAGAGGAGGGGAAGAGAAGGAAAATAAGCAAGAAACAGAATATGAAAAAGATAAACAAAGCCAGTCTAGAAGTAATCACTGTCCCACTTACAGAAGAACACTCCTGAGTGCTTCACACTATAGAACCAATATGAATGTTTAATATTTAATTAATTATATTAATTTAATAGTTAATTATATTAATTTAACATTTAGTAAATTATATCCATTTAGTGTATAATTAATTTAAACATATTTAGTATGCTTATGAAACTTAATAAAAAAGAGCCCAAGGATGAGTTGATAAATCAACTAAATAAAATAAAAAGGAAATCTAGAGTGAAGGCAAAAAATTAAGAACAAAAACAAGAGATTTATAGATCTATTAGATAAGTTAGAAACATCAAGGAAGCTAACAAATTTTCTGGCTCAGAGGAAAAGCTTGAGATAATTATAGTGAACATGGATGAAAATGACAAAACAATTAAAGCAATTAAGAACAGTTTGCTCTACGGAAGACAAGCACAAATCACCTAACATAGGGATAACTGGTATTGAATTTCAGGTCGATATGATGAGCGCTAGGTGAACCTCCCCTACTGCCCTAACTTCCTACTGCAAATACACAGAAAAGCTTGATAAAATATGAAAACACATTTTAAAATGTCATCTCCAAGCTCCAAACAAAAAAGGCAAATCTCTAGGGACAGAGTAGGAATATTACCAAATGGAACTTGGGTCTGCTTGCCTGACACACAGCAAAGCCAATCCACTGACACCGGGTTGTGGTGAAAGAAAGTATAGCATTTATTATAGGGTACCAAACAAAGAGAAGTGGCAGCTCATGCTCAAAAGACCCAAACTCCTCGATGGCTTCCAGGGAAGGGTTTTTAAAAACAGTATGAAGGAGAGGGTTGTGGGGTGTATGATCAGCCTGCGCACAATTCTCTGACTGGTTGATGGTGAGGTAAACGGGTGAATGTTTGGGGAATCTCAATTATCAGTTTTCTGGCTCCAACCAGTCTGGGGGTCCTTGTGCTGGTGGTCAGCATACAGTTAACTTCTTCCACCTGGTGGGGGTTTTAGTACCTACAGCAACACTCAAAGATATGGCTTAAGATATTATCTATAGCCCTTGAGGAGGAACTGAAGGTCCTTGACTTTGTTTTATGGCTAAACTATTATTATTTCGTCTTGCTTGACTGTTTTTATTTCTTTCTGCATTTTCTCACTGCTCTAGTTAAATTTGCTCTTTGGAACTCAGGGAAGGCCTAGGAGGCTAACACTTTTCTACAAACAACAGGCAGGGGACACAGGGGAAGGGAGTGTCCTGTCCCTGGGAAGGCCCCACAGGGTCCTGCTCAGTTTCAGGAATAAAGATTTAAATGAGAACTGAAGCTGCGAGACCCACAGGGGACTCAGACTGGGTGACTGGGGTTGGGGTTTCAGTGAGCCATGAGCTCCCCATGCAGCAGAGAGTCATGAAGTCAGGAGACAAGGACCATGCTGCCCCTCACTGGAGAGGACCAGGCAAAGATTATACTGAACACAGCCATCTGTCCAGCTACGGATGAAAACAGTCAACAGTCCTGGTCCGCTAGCCTACGGTTTGGTCTGGCAGTGCTATATCCTAAAGGACAACACTGAAACCTCCCTTGTGGGACTCCTCCCTCTATAACCCAGAGAACACAGGGGAGACATCCTTGGAAAGATGGCTTCTGTGGAAGATGAGCTCATAGACAAGAATTACAAAATCTATAAAGAAGACCAACAACACTAAAGTCTCTAGACCCCCAAAACAAGAAAATTTACACGTAAGGACCTGGAGATGATATGCAATCTTGAAGAGATTTTAACTCAAAATGTATATAAAACTTCAGAGAACTAAATGAATAAATAGCCACCACCATAAATAAGAACAGGTGGTTATGAAATAAAAGAGGCAAATATTTTACAAAGTTGAAGTATTAGAAACAAATAATGTAGTTATTGAGATAACTGGACATAGCCTTCTTTGCGTCCTATAGGCATGTGAGTGCTTTTTATACACAAGCATTCAGGTATCCTTTCATAGAAGATTTGGAAGAATATACATCAAGTTGTGAATAGTGGTTAAGTCTGAGAATGGAACTGGGGTGTTTTTTATTTTCTTCTTTTGCCCAACTTTTAACTTTTTTTACAGTGAATGTGTAATGTTTTATCAAAAGAAAAATCATAAGGGACATATTTTAATTCTAAAAGGATGGGTTGGGAGGGTTGGCAGGGCTTCTGGCTCAGCCCACATAGAATAATCACGAATTAAACTGTGAGAAGTTAATGAAATTGTATTATCACATGAAAATAGTTGAATAATTTTTGAGCAAATGTTTAGAGTATATTCAGTATTGCCTAACTTTATATAGACTAAGTGTCATGCCCAAAATAATTCACTTCAAAGAGAGATAGGCAGGCATCCTCTAGAGTGGCTACAACTGAGGTCCAGTGAGAGGCTGGTGTGACTGCAGAGAAGGGAGACATGCCCTGTATAATCAGGCCCTGTGGACAAAGAAAGCAAGTAGTAGTTCTGAGTATGAGCCACACATCTAAAGTCACAAGGGCAGGTGCTCAAAATTCCAAGCACTGATTGGGGCTCAACTTGCTTCTCACATGGGAAACTGCGGTATCTTCTGGGTGAGGAAAAACAAAGGTTATTTATTTAATGATAGCTGATGATTCTCCCTGCAACACCAGGTAAGGCCACTTATAAATTTTAATGATTTAAAGAACATGGCCTTTAAAACGGTTTTTCCAACCCCAGTGTAATAAGTTCTCCCCCAGACAGTGTCCTAAGGGAATGGGTCACAACTGCAGTGTGACAGAAATATCTTCAACTCCAGTCCACTGCCCTGTCCTTTCCCAGGTAGGACTTCGGTATCTTATCAACACCGCCTCAGCTGATAAAGCCTTCCTGTACTTCTCTTTGGTGCCATTCTCCTCTTTGCTTCAACGGGATTGCTGTGGGTTTTGACATGAAATGCAACCTAGCCGTCACCAAGGTCAATGTTGTTGACTCCATACGTCACTGCTGGTGTTGGCCATTAACAACACAGCTCCCAGGTTTTTGTTGTCAGTGTCGCTGCCCCGTGGGACATCGCCCTGTTCTCTGACCTTGGCCACCACTACTCCTATTGTGCCCCTGTGCCACTTAGACCAAAGGGTGCCCTGCCTCAAGACCCTGGACTCCCTCTAACAGAAGCCATCATGATAGCCTGATTTGGTTGGGATGTAACACTTGGCTGCCATTTGCTGGAAAGATCTGTCTCTAGTGTCTGTTGTGTGAGTGCGCTTCCTTCGATGTGGCAGAACACAGTCTGCACGGCCTTCTGACCATGCTTGGGAGAGGTGTCTCTCCTCACCAGTATTCACAACTTCCTTATAAGGCTCCAAAAGGAATACGCCAGCTATTTCCATTTTCTTCTTAAAATTAATTAATTAATTAATTAATTTTTGGCTGTGTTGGGGCCTCATTGCTGCATGCGGGCTTTCTCCAGCTGCGGCGAGCGGGGGACACTCCTCACTGCGGCACGCAGGCTTCTTATTGCGGTGGCCTCCCCGGTGGCGGAGCACAGGCTCTAGGCACACGGACTCTGGAGCGCAGGCTCAGCAGTTGTGGCACACGGGCCCAGCTGCTCTGCAGCATGTGGGATCCTCCCGGACCAGGGCTCAAACTCGTGTCCGCTGCATTAGCAGGTGGATTCCCAACCACTGAGCCACCAGGGAAGTCCTATTTCCATTTTCTTGTGGCCTCCTGGCTTCTTCCACCCACAGCTGGGTCAGAACTCATCTACCATCAACCACCATCAACCAGCCAGGGGTACATTCAAGAGACTCCTCCCCATCAATTTCAAGCCACAGCCTTCTACGTTGGAGTGAACTCTTTGCCCGCCTAGGCTTACTCTTCAGAGGTCAAGGTCACCTTTTATTTTTTTTTCCTAGAGATGTCAACCTGCTTTCCTAGGATCCAGCAGTTAATTCTTTTTGGTTTTGTTTTTTTGTTGTTGTTTGTTTGTTTGTTTGTTTTGTGGTACGCGGGCCTCTCACTGTTGCGGCCTCTCCCATTGCGGAGCACAGGCTCCAGACGCGCAGGCTCAGTGGCCATGGCTCATGGGCCCAGCCACTCCGCAGCATGTGGGATCCTCCTGGACCGGGGCACGAACCCGTGTCCCCTGCATCGGCAGGCGGACTCTCAACCACTGCACCACCAGGGAAGCCCCCAGCAGTTAATTCTTAAAGTTCTTTTCATTTCTTCCAGCAGTCCTAGCAGGTTCTCATGCAAAGCAGAGACTTGAAATCCCACCTGGGTATGCCAACACATACTCCTTCCCTTACATACAACTGTGGTCCCAGGAGATTCTGCCACATCGATTGTGATGTGTCAGACAAACACTATGCTCGGCAGCCCAATCCTAGGCTGCTCTGAAAGGGTCCACTTCCCAACATGGGTCACGTGCTGTCTCTTAGTGTTTATTCTCAACTCGTTAACAACCAAAGCCAACCCAACCTACATTAAGGTGTTTGAACTAAACTGAGAAGCCTCTCCCCCTAAATTTGCCCTGGGCTAGATTTCTTGGGAAAAGAGCATCTTAAGGAGGCAGACATCAGCCAGTGTTCACTGAGCATCTCTGTGAACAAAACTCCAGGATGGATACAAAGGGGCCTCTAAGATGGACAGACAAGGCCTCTTCGTGGAGGAAGCTCCCAGTTAGTTGCCACAGTCCCAGTTTACACATATTGTCCCCGTGTAATCAGTATTTGCACCCCCTTCCACTCTTAAAAATGTCACAGTTTGGGGCTTCCCTGGTGGCGCAGTGGTTGAGAATCTGCCTGCCAATGCAGGGGACACGGGTTCGAGCCCTGGTCTGGGAGGATCCCACATGCCGCGGAGCAACTAGGCCCGTGAGCCACAACTACTGAGCCTGCGCGTCTGGAGCCTGTGCTCCGCAACAAGAGAGGACACAACAGTGAGAGGCCCGCACACCGCGATGAAGAGTGGCCCCGCTTACCACAACTAGAGAAAGCCCTCGCACAGAAACGAAGACCCAACACAGCAAAAATTAATTAATTAATAAACTCCTACCCCCAACATCTTCTTAAAAAAAAAAAAAAGTCACAGTTTACTTTGTGATGACCTAGAGGGGTGGGAAAGGGAGGGTGGGAGGGAGGCTCAAGAGGGAGGGGATATGGGGATATATGTATACATATAGCTGATTCACTTTGTTGTACAGCAGAAACTAACACACCATTGTAAAGCAATTATACTCCAATAAAGGTGTAAAAAAAAAGAAAAAAAAGAAAAAGCTTCCAAAACAAATGTCACAGTTTAGAGGCTAAAGTTATAGTCACCTTAGAGATAGGCATATTCATATGAAGAGGACTTAAGAAATCCAGGGTGGAACGCACTATCAAGTGTTAGGTAAAGTGCTGTCATAGTTTCTCAGAGGGGAAACTGAGGCTCCAGGTGTTTAAATGGCTTCACAGGATGATGAGGCCTTTGGGCATTGCTGGAACCAGTATCTAAGGCTCCTTTCTTTACCAGCCCCATCACACACCTCTCCCAGGAGGGGAAAATGAGGCTTTCAGAGAGGGAAACAGATGCCTGGAGGTCAACACAGCACACCCCAAGAAAGTCTGCTTTCATTGCTCATAAAGGCAAAGAAAAGGTTCAAAAAAATTTTAAGGGGGCACTAGAGAGAGTTATGAATTTTAGACCTGTGAAAACTACTTGGCACTTAACACACATCACAGATTCTGAATGCTGAGTGGAAGAGTTTAGGGTCTGTGTGTGTGCATTGCGTGAGGGGAGGGGGCAGGAATGTGTCTAGCTGACTGCATTTTAGAGGCCCAAGTAAATCATTTAGGGGTTTTGTCTGGGCCCCTGGCCCTGCGCTGGTCCTAAGTCTCCTGCCGCTCACTCCCCAGGTTTGCCGAGCTCCTCCTACAGGCCACGTTCCTGATTCTCCTTGTTGCGGAGGAAAAGGTGAAGGCTCTCATCACCAACGTCTTCTGCCTTTGTCTGAAGTAAGGAGCTAATCGGGGGACATCTGGCTTGGGTGTCCACGTTCAGTTTAATTATTTACCCTTCGTGTGGTTAACCCCTCCACTCGCACCCCAAGATGTCCCGAAGCACCCTACTGATTGAGGGGTTTTCTTCTGTTGAGTTCATTGCATCCTGGGAGCCTTGCAAGCGAGGGCAAGCAGTGGGGCAAGCAGGACAGAGGCACACTCTGAAACCCCAAGGCTTTCCCCGGGCTTGACAGAGGGGGCAGATAGGGAGTTCCCTCAGGCTGGGGGGACTGATAAAGACAGGCCAGCAACACCCCAGTCACGGACATCTTTCTGCATTCTGTCAAAGAATGATTTTCAAAACGTCGAAAACATGGTGCAACATGGATGACCCCTGAGGACATTATGCTAAGTGAAATAAGCCAGTCATAAAAGGACAAACACCGTATGATTCCATTTAGGTGATGTATCTTAACTAGTCAAATTCACAGATCTAGAAAATAGAATGGTGGTTGCCAGGGGCTGCAGAGAGGGAACACAGAGGAGTCACAGTTTAATGGGTACAAAGTTTCAGTTCTGCAAGATGATAAGGTTCCGGAAATCTGTCTTACAACAATGTAGGTTTATTTTTCTTTCTTTTTTTACTTTTTGGTCACACCACGTGGCACATGGGATCTTAGTTCCCCAAGCAGGTATCGAACCTGTGCCCCCTGCAGTGAAAGTGCAGAGTCTTAACCGCTGGACCACCAGGGAAGTCTCACAGTGTAGATATTCTTAATGCTATTGAACTGTATACTTAAAAATGCTTAAATTTTATGATGTGTGGGGTTTTTTTTTGTTTTTTTTGTTTTTTTTACTATACACACAAACACACACAACATCAAAAACATGATTCTGCAGGGATGGCACAGGGAGTGTTTTGTGGGGGATGAAACTGTTCTGTATCCTGATTGTGGCAGTGGTTGCACTCTTTAAATGGGTTAAAATTCATAGGATTATGTATGAAAAAAGTCCATTTTGCTATACGGTGATTTTTTAATTAAAAATTTTAAAACATGGCTTTTGTACAAATGTAGAATGAACATGTAACAAAAATGTATTTCATTAATTAATGAGAGAACCAACAGGATGGTTCAAAAAAGTACAGGAGATACTGAAATATTTATAATAACTGAAAGGAAGAATATTGAAAGGATTGCTAAATTACGTTATATAAAATAAAACCTTAGCCGTTTGACTAAAATATTTTTATTTGCATCACTATATAACAGTCCTGTATTGCTATAAGTTTTCTACGCCTTCCTTATAAAGTTGTAAAATACCCTAATCAATAGTAAACAGCAAGTTAGACAAAGGTCTACTCGCCTAGAAAACCAGATAATCTGCCCAGGGCAGGCCTGTCAGGGGTCCTCAGCTCCCGGGGCCTCAGACCGCATATCGGTCTGTGGCCTGTTAGGAACCGGGCCGCGCAGCAGGAGGTGAGCGGCGGGCCAGTGAGTGAAGCTTCATCTGCCGCTCCCCATCGCTCCCCATCGCCCCCATTACCGCCTGAACCATTCCCCCACCCCACCCCCAGTCCATGGAAAAACTGTTTTCCACGAAACCGGCCCTTGGTGCCAAAAAGATTGGGGACTACTGTGCTGGATGACTCCCAAGCCCGGAATGACTCCAGGGCTTTTTGGAACTCCTTTGGTCCCATCTGCTACTCTTGGACAATTTTTCCTAACTATCGAGATGAAGGGAAGCAGGGGGATATCAGGCCCAAAGCTGGGCCAAGGAGGAAAGAGTAAGTGGTGCTATCAAAGAAGTGAGGGCCCAGAGATGCCCTGCCGCCCCAGCTGGTCCTCATCTTAGTAGAATATCAGTTTTCAGGAATATGGGCATTTAGAGAAAGGACGGTAGGAAAGAAAACCAGGAAGGGGTTGCTGGTTCCAAGAACCGCCAGATCATCCTTGGGCCCGCCAGGCTCATTCTGGCCCGGGGCTCTAGACCCATGACAGAGCGGCACCGGCACGGGCCTGGCCTCTCTCCTTCCAGGCTTCAACAGGCACCATCTTATCTCCTTGACTTCAGGTGGATCCCTCTGCCTTTCTTCCCCAGGCACTGGAAGTGGGGCTCTTATGGGGGTTCCTTAACCCTAGCTGCTCAGAGGGGAACCCCAAAGCCCAGAACAGATCTGGGAGGAGGTCCGGCCTCCTCTGTACACCTCCAGCTGAATGGGGGTTGGGGGGCTCTTGCCAGCCAGCCCCAGGCTGACATCTGAGTGCAGGTGGACCCCTGGGCTCTGGAGACCATGGCTCCTGGGCGGCTGCAGGGCCTTCCTTTGCGGGGAAAGGAAGAAGCCAAGCTGCTTTGCGGGAAGGGGAATGTGGAAAATGTGTGTGGCAGAGGTGAGCTGGAACCTGTAAACAAAAGGCCCTGAGAAACCTGGGGCGTGGGGACAGGAACAGCCTAGGCCAGGGTTCCTCCAAGACCAGCCAGATGTACTTTTACAGCTCTGGTCACACTGGGGCAGCCAGCACTGGAAGTAGCTGAATTCTTCACCTCCTGGGCAACTGTGAAGAGAGGGTGATCAGTTCCCCTTGACGCTGGTGCCAGCGGGCCTCTCTCCCAGGGCTTAATAATTCAGGCCTCTCAACCTAGTGGGCCCCAGGCCCGCACCCAGGCTGCGAGCTGAGGACGTGGTGTCTGTTTCCCTGGCTGCCTCTTGCACAAGATCCCGAAGGCTGCTTCCCCCAACTCTGAGCTTATGGGGGGCAGGTAGGTCTCAGGCCAACACTGTCACTGATAAGACCCTCCTGATAAGACCCACCCACCAGCCCGAGTTGTCCTGACTGACCTTCAGCCTTTGTCTCAGCTGCTGCCCTGCTGGCCCCTGGGGGCTGTCCCAGAGCTCTGGTTACTGGTCTCAGGCAGCCACTCAACCCCTCCCCTGGGAGGCTGGAATCACACCCCACTGGACACAGTTCAGAGAAGTGATGTTCTCATTACCCTCCCTCCTCCCTGCCCATCTCCTCAGCTTCCCCACCCCCCTTACTCCCCTGCGCCAGCCTCAATCCCAGCCCCTCCATTACCAGACCCGAACTCACTGCTATGCAGGGGGACCTGCATGGCAGACGGCAGGACTCTGGCCCTCCCCTCACTTGAGACCCCAGACTCTGTTCTGCAACTGTCGAGAAAGACCACAGACCACTGATGTGAGGGTGAGGGGTGATGGTTCTATGGCCTGAGCCTGTGGGCCAGTAGGGAGGGACCCTGCGGACATCAATCCCTCCGGACATCAATCCCTCCGCAGAGGGGAGAGGCAGGGGTGGGTTCCTGGCATTCCTGTCAGATGCCTGAGGCAGGAAAAGTGGCCACTGAAAGAGCTTCCACCCCAGACACAGGCTGGGGCAGAGGGTCCATTACTGACCCGGGTTCTGGGCCTCCCACCATGCACTAAGGACAAACAGGGGTCTGAACAGAGCAGAGGGGGAGGATTCCTGGGGGTGGAACTTTTCACAGGGAGCTGAAATGGGGCTGTTGCTATAGCAGCAACAAAAACAACCAGCTCACGTGGACCAGGTAAGAAGCCTTCTGCCTCGGGCTGTGTAGTCACCAGCAGAGGTCCTGGCAGGGGCAGTTCAGGGCTTGCAGAGAAATCAGGAAAGGCCTAGAAGACAGCCAGGAGGAATGTGGGAATGCAGAGGAGACGGGGATCCACAGCAGACCCCAGAGAGCCTCGTCTCTCTCTCAGACAGCAGGAGCCATCTCAGTGGGGCTGAAAGTAGAAACTCTTTGGTGAGGGACAGCAGAGCACTGCTTTGCTGACTTCGGCATCCAGACAGAACCTGCTGGCTGAGAGGCAGGGAAAACACCTCTTGCACAACCTTAGTTCATGGCTGAAGTTTTGGAACGCCACAGCAGGCCACTGATTCTTAATAAGATCACTTTGATCTGAGGCTGCTCCACAGTTGATCTTATCACTAAGCCTCCTTTGCACTGAGCAGCGGGGTGCCAGGCCTGGGCTGGTCCTTCACATCCTCACCATAGCCTTGTGACCTGGGAATTAGCACCCTGAGACAACGGAGACTCCAAGGTCAAGTTACAATTCCCAAAATATCTGTGCCCATCTTGTGTTTCTGCCAAGCATGTTTTGGACCCAAATGTAGGTTGTCACATTTCCATTCCATTCATATGAAAGGTCCAGAAAAAGCAAATCTATAGAGACAGAAAGTAGATTGGTGTTTGCGTAGGGCTGGGGGAGGACTGAAAGGATGGGGACCTAAAAGGTCCAGGATTTCTTTTTTGGATGAAAATGGTCTAAAATTGACTGTGAAGATGGTTGCACAACTCTGTGACTACAATAAAAGCCATGAACTGTATAGTTTAGATGGGTGAGTTGTACGGTATGTGAATGATACCTCCATAAGCTGTCAGAAAAATATAATTTTGGCATATTTTGACTCACAGGATGATCTGTCATTTAGCAAATGGGGTCTGCATCCAGCCTCCGGTCAGCTGTCCCTCTGACCAGCACCCCTCCTCAAATGCATTTCAAAAGCTCCTGGTACAAAGGGCTGTTGTCACTCACCCTCTCCCTTCCTCCCTGTATTCATGGCTGTCACACGAGCCTCAGCTGTAGCAGGGCCCCACTGAGCTCCATCTGACGCTGCCGCTGTGTTTACTCAGGTGGAGGTTACAAAGGCCCGACTGGCATCCGACCTGCCTGCACTGCCTGTGAGCCTGGAAGGGGAGTGAGCTGTTTGGGCCGTCAAGAACATGACAGGAAGAGAGGAGCAGAGGCTCCAGATGGAGGGAGGACAAAACTGTGGAAGACTCCCTTGCACCCCACCCCAGACTCGACACCCAGAGCTGTGGGCTTGCGCTAGGCTGGTGGTAAAATAAGGCCTTCGTTTCCAAAGAAAAGTCAACAGAGGATCTCTCAACGCTGCACATGCTCCCATCTCAGGGTTGGTGCCAAGGCCTTTGCGTGGTCTCCCTAGAGGATAGTGTGCCTTAAGATATTGATTCCCTTCACTGGCGGGGGCCTGGGATGGCCGCGGCTCCTGGGCAGGTGACTTCAGGTTGTCAACAATCTGGGCCAGGGCTCCAAATTTCCTCCAGTTCACGAGAGCGAGCCGGGTTGTACCAAGAGGTAAAGATGGTTGGGTGAAATGGTTGCCTAGATGGGGGATTCTCAAAGGCTGGTCCCAGGACCAGGCAGCATCAGCATCACCTGGGAACTTGTTAGGAATGCAAATTCTCAGGCCATCCCAGACCTATCGAATTGGAAACTCCAGGAATGGGGCCTGGCAATCTGTGTTTTAACAAGCCGTCCAGGGGAGTCTGATGTGCATTAAAGTTTGAGAACCATGGTATAGATTCCAAGGTCCATGAGGCAGAGGCTGTGCCTTATTCTGGTGTGTATCTTCACCTCCTAGCCAAGTCTGCTGGTATATAGTAAACAATCATGGACAGTTTATTGAATGAATGGTTTAGCTCCACTTGTCACTAACTGCTTCTCTCCAACCAGGTGCCAACCAGGACATTTGCATGCTGATAAAAAGAGAAGGGTGTGGGTATATCTGATAATTTGCTCCAGCTTCTTGTTGGCTCAGTTTGGTCTCTGAATTATTAAGCAGGATTCTCAGCCCATTTCACGTTTTCTTTTTACAGATAAGGCCTTGGCTCTTTGACAATTTTTTTTTCTAATCTCAAGAAACAAAAACACTTTCCATTTGATTTCAGAACCAAGCTCTCCCGCTACATTATCCTGACTCTGAAAGAAAAGGAGGATGCAGCTGGAAGGATGTTTTTACCTTTTCAAGTTAAAATGTACCCATATTATTATACATCTGGTCCCAGGAGAACCAAGAAATAGAGGCCAAGCATTTCTTAGAAATCCTGGAGTGGGCAGGTTACATACAAGGAACAGATCTGCTTCCCCTTAGTGCTCAGTTGGTGGCCAGAGGCCGGGTGGGGTTCCATGCCTTCCCTCATCTGATTCTGAATTAGCAGCCGACTTTCCAGTTCTCTGGTCCTGCTACCTCCCTCTAATGCTCCAAAGCCCAGATTTCTCTGGGTGCAGACCTCCTGAAACCACCCATTTTGTTACCCAACCCAGTTCCCTTTCTCCTAAACCACATGTATTTCAGCTGGAAAGATGCTGGCCTCAGACAGGTCGGGCACAGTGCCAGGACGCTGAGATGCTGTCTATTTCCAGAGCTGTGGCTACCTGCCATTGGCCCTACCCTTACGAGGTTGCCACACTCAACTGACATACACTGACCACTGTCTGGGGCCATCTAACCTCCACCAGACATCCAGCACCTTCTCTTCTTTGTAGACAGGACCCCTGCAGCAGTGTGTAACAGAGCAACCAAATTGAGAAACTAACTTGCCCTTGTTTTCTGTCGGCCAAAGGCTCATAATGAAAAAATAAAGCATCCCCCTTCCTCCTAATGGATAACCAGGGTTGAAGTCCTGGGCCTTGAGTTCCCCTTGCCCAGGGAGGTGAGACTTTGTTCTTATCAAGTAGTTAAAGAGCTGGTGGGAGGACTTGGCAGGTAGCTGGGGAGGGGAACAGCCCAGAGTGCAGGAAAGGAAGAGGGGCCTGAGTCATCCACCCTCAAAGGTCTCCTGACTCATAAAGATCAGCACCCCAGGAGTGGTGGTGCCTTGAAGATGAGAGAGAGTGGCACTGGGAGTGGTGGCCTGAGACTAAGAGGAGGAGCCATAAGCCTAGAAGAGATGGTGACAGCTGTGGTAAGAGGGCACTAGGAGAAGCCACCAATGCTGGACGGAAGACAGGGACTCTTCCCAAGCCTGTGCAAGCCTACAGTTCCTCTGCATGCCCACAGGCTGTGGGGACTTGAGGGCAGTGGGATGGAGTAGGAGAAGAAGGAGGGAGCCCCAACAAAGAAGAGAGTCCGTCTTTCCTACCAAGCCTAGTGGGCAGGGGCCGGGTGAGATATATTTGTCTTTCCTCACACTTTGGGGATCTTGAAGAGTATTTCATCTCTCCAACAGATAGTAAGCTCCTCGAGACAGGGGGCTGGTCTTGTACTTTTATATTCCCACCCCAGCACTTAACAGTGACAGGCACACATATGATCCAGCAACCCCACTCCTGGGCATATACCCAGACAAAACTATAATTCAAATAGTTACATGCACCCCTATGTTCACAACAGCACTATTTACAATTGCCAAGACATGGAAACAACATAAATGTCCATCGACTGATGAATAGATAAAGATGTGGTGTGTGTAAGTGTATATATATATATATATATACACACACACAGACACACACACACACACACACACACACACAGGAATATTACTCAGCCACCAAAAAGAATGAAATAATGCCGTTTGCAGCAACATGGATGGACCTAGAGATTATCATACTAAGTGAAGTAAGACAAAAAGAGAAAGACAAATACCATATGATATCACTTATATGTGGAATGTAAAATACTACATGAAAAGAATCTAAAAATAAAAAAAGAGTGGATATATGTATATGAATAACTGATACTTTGCTGTACACCTGAAGCTAACACAACATTGGAAATCAGCTATACTCCAATAAAAATTAAAAGAAAACTATGACACAAATGAACAAATCTACAAAACAGAAACAGACTCACAGACATAGAGAACAGACTTGTGGTTGCCAAGTGGGAGGGGTATAGGGGAGGGGAGGATTGGGAGTCTGGGATTAGCAGAGGCAAAGTATTATATACAGAATGGACAAGCAACAAGGTCCTACTGTATAGCACAGGGAACTATATTCAATATCCTGTGACAAACCATAATGGAAAAGAATGTGAAAAAGAATATATATGTATAACTGAGTCACTTTGCTGTACAGAAGAAATTAATACAACATTGTAAATCAACTATACTTCCGTAAAATTAAAGAAACAAAACAAAACAGTGACAGGCACAAGGTAGGTGATGAGTGAGCTGGGAGTATGATCATTTCTATGTGCTAATTTTCTTCCTCCACCTCCTCCCTCTCCTCTCCATCTTCCTCATCCCCCTTCCCTCTTCCTTTTTTCCTTTTCCTTCTTCTTTTTCCTATTCCTCTTCTTCCTCCTCTTCTTCTACTTCTCTTTAAAGCAACTTGTTCAGGTGTAATTTATACACATTGGAATGCACCCTTTTTAGTGTACCATTCTATTCCTTTTTATAGACCCATCACGATCAAGTTATAGAACATTTCCATCATCCCTAAGCGTTCCCTTGTGCCCCTTCACAGTCAGTGCCTTCCCAAACATGCAGTATCGCTGTTTCTGTGACTGTTTGCTGGAAAACATTCGTGTATTTGGTGTACTTTGGTTTCAGACCTGTTTCTAGCAGAGCCAACAGCCTGGTAGGAGGTTGGTGTGAACTTCGAAGGATCCCAAACGAACCACAAGAACCTGAGGATTGCTAATGGTCAAATCAGCTTCTCTGGGTTCCCACTGGAAGGAAAAGAAAGGAACCATTCCAGGCAAACCCTACAGAATTATTGTGTGGATGTCTTCAAAATGAGAATTCTAACTGAAGGAAGGATGCCTTCTCTGTTTTGGAGAGTGTGACCCACATCAGGCCCCCAGGTTAGGCAGGAGCTCCGCATAGTTGGGACGGGGACCCTGAGCCTCAGAACAACTTCCCCTCCGTGGCCGTGCCCAGCCCGGCTGCTGAGACGCTCTCAGACCTGACTCTACTCCACCTGCCACCAAGAGCCCTGTCTCAGATTCAAATTTTCTCTCTATGTTCAGGACCCACCTCTGATTATTGTCTTTTCCTCCTGATAATGTGCCCCTCAGCCAGGGCCAGAGGGGTCTCTGCCACTCCAGGAGAATCATACCTGGCCAAGTGGGTGAATCCTGCCGGGAAGCCAGTG
This sequence comes from Delphinapterus leucas, assembly GCF_059928025.1. Classification (NCBI taxonomy): domain Eukaryota; kingdom Metazoa; phylum Chordata; class Mammalia; order Artiodactyla; family Monodontidae; genus Delphinapterus; species Delphinapterus leucas. The sequence continues at coordinate 42,313,299 of NC_143141.1, forward strand.
CCCAAGATAGTGGCTCTGCCTTCAAGGGGCTCTGAAGTGGCTGCTGTGCAGCCACATCCAGCCTTTATCTTGATTCTTTCATTCATTATCACACAAGCAACCCTTATCATTGCAGACAAATCAGAAATGTGGAAAAACAAAAAGAAAACAACCAAACTCCCACCAATTGGCAAAGGATGTGAACAGACATTTCTTCAAAGAAGATGCATAAATGACCAATAAGTATGTGAAAAGATGTTCAACATCATTAGTCATTCAGGAAATGCAATACAAAGCCACAGTGAGATACCACTTCACACCCATTAGGATGGTTATTAACAAAAAAAAACCCCAGAAATTAATGTGTTGGTGAGGATGTGGAGAAACTGGGAAATCTCATATATTGCTGGTAGAAATGTAAAATGGCACAACCGCTATGGAAAATAGTTTTGGCAGTTACTCAAAAAATTAAATATAGGAGCTTCCCTGGTGGCGCAGTGGTTGAGAGTCTGCCCGCCGATGCAGGGGACACGGGTTCGTGCCCTGGTCCGGGAGGATCCCACATGCCGCGGAGCGGCTGGGCCCGTGAGCCACGGCCGCTGAGCCTGCGCGTCCGGAGCCTGTGCTCCGCAACGGGAGAGGCCACAACAGTGAGAGGCCCGCGTACCGCAAAAAAAAAAAAAAGAAATATTAAATATAGAATTACCATATGACCCAGCAATTCCACTCCTAAGTACATAACCAAAAGAATTGAAAATATATGTTCAGGGCTTCCCTGGTGGCGCAGTGGTTGAGAGTCTGCCCGCCGATGCAGGGGACACGGGTTCGTGACCCGGTCCGGGAAGATCCCACATGCGGCAGAGCGGCTAGGCCCGTGAGCCATGGCCGCTGAGCCTGCGCGTCCGGAGCCTGTGCTCCGCAATGGGAGAGGCCACAACAGTGAGAGGCCCGTGTACTGCAAAAAAAAAAAAAAAAAAAAGAAAGAAAGAAAATATATGTTCACAGAAGAATTGTACTCAAGTATTCATAGCATCAATATTCATGATAGCCAAAATGTGGAAACAACCCAAATTTCCATCAAGTGTCCAATAAACAAAATGTGGCATATCCACACAGCATAATCTTATTTGGCAATAAAAGGGAATGAAGTATTGACACATGCTACAATGTGGCTGAAACTTGAAGACATTATGCTAAGAAGCCAGATATAAAAGGTCACCTATTGTATGATTCCATTTATAGGAAATGTCCAGAATAGGCAAATCCATAGAGACAGAAGGATGAGTTGTTGCCAAGGACTGGGGAGAGGAGTGACTGCTAGTAGATATAGGGTTTCTTTTTCAGGTAATGAAAATGTTCTGGAATTAGATAGTGGTGATGGTTGCACAACTCTGTGAATATACTAAAAACCACTGAATTTTACACTTTAAAATGGTGAAGTTTTAGGGCTTCCCTGGTGGCACAGTGGTTGAGAGTCTGCCTGCCGATGCAGGGGACACAGGTTCGTGCCCTGGTCCGGGAAGATCCCACATGCCGCGGAGCAGCTGGGCCCGTGAGCCATGGCCGCTGAGCCTGCGCGTCCGGAGCCTGTGCTCTGCAACGGGAGAGGCCCGTGTACCGCAAAAAATAAAAAATTAAAATTAAAAAAAATTTTAAAAATGGTGAAGTTTTAAAGTAAATGCTGAAGTTGATGGTATGTGAATTATATCTCAAACGAAAGCAATCATAAGCTTTCGTTTGACATATAATAAGCAATCATAAGCACTGAATATTTAGATAGATATTTTTCCAGGTCTATATCACATATATATGTACTTTTTGCAGAGAGACTATAAAATATTTACATTATTTGTTAACCTGCTTTTGTCACATAACATTTTTGGAATATCCGTATGTCAATAAATTGTCTACTTTTATGACAACATATATGTTGTCATATGGTTACAACAATCTCTTATTGTTAGATATTTAGGCTGTTTCCAGTTTTTTACAATTTATTGACAGCATCCTTGAATACACATCGTGATTTATATTTTTAGTTATTCTCTTAAGATAAATTTCTAGAGGGAGGACCACTGGATATTTAAGATGTTGAGAAAATAAACCTGCCACCCAGAATTTTGTGCAATTTACATGCCCACCCAGAAAGCCCCCAAATCTTCAACACTAGGCACTTTTATTCATTTTCATCTTTGCTTATCTGTACGTGGGAAAGTGGTACCACATTCCTATTGGATTTCTAACCACTTTTGCTGCCTGCTCTTTCCTTTTGCACCAAGACAATTTGCTGCTAAGTTGTCACATCTCATTTTCTAGCGCCCTAACCCTCCTAAGCCATCTTCTCTGTGGTGGGATATCTGTATTTATCAAATATCTATTTATTGATTGAATACCTTTTTATTGGATATGTATTTGCTTTATTTTCTTATTTATTGAATATTTTGATATTCACTTTAATATTAAATGTGTCTTTTGTTGTGTCCTGGTTTACTCTTCACAACACCCTGGGTGGTAAGTGTACACCTCCTTCACAGATGACTGAATCTCAGAGATCACTGACCCTACAAGTGGCAGAGCCAAGATTCAAACCCACCACTGTCTCATTCATCCACAAGTGTCCACGACTCAGGACATGGGATCATGCCCATCCTTCCCTGAACTTCTTTGAAATCCCTCTTCCTCAGGTCTAGGGTGCACTATGTACATGTCACATGCTCTTCCCGAGATTTCATGCATAAGCTTGCTGCTCCTTTTTGGCCAGAATTCAATTCCCAGCAACAATTCGCTTGATGTCCCTACATCTGAGAGAGCAGGAGACTCACCCTCAGATGCCCAGGCCCTGAAGCGAGGCCTTATACCCCAAGTCCCTCTGGATGATCATCATTGGAAATCAGCTTCAGCAAAGTATGAAGCTCAGAGCTAAAGGCCCCACAGAAACCGAGCCCCAGGATACCCAGAAAAACAAGAAAGTTTTTGTAAGAGTGAGGTTTCATCTAAATTGTGCCAAAAATGTTGACTCTTCTGGTGCAGTGGGCAGTTTTCCAGAGCAACTCAATTCAAGACCAATGTGTATCTAATAAGAACTTGGCTCCTAAAACACAGAGTTCCTGTAAGTGAAACGAGAGCCGCTATAGTCTGCAAAGCTCTGCAGAGCAGAGGACTGAGCAGGTAGATGAGGAATCCAGCTCAGCGTGAGGAGCGAACCATGTGCCTGATCCCTTTGATCCTCCGACAACATGCTAAGCCAACCACAGTAGGTCATTTTAGTCCCACTTTACAGATTAAGAAATCGAGGCTCCCAAGTTAAAAGTGACTTGGGATGTCAGGTAGAGCCTGGACAATGCACATCTTCAGTCCCTAGGCATCATGCCTTTCTGGGACACCAGGAACTGAAGGACACTATTTAACTACGGATTGCTAATCCCTTGCCCTGTTCCTGGGCCTTGGCTACAGTCCCTGGGCTGTTCTCTTCATTGATTAACTTCTGGGCACTGGGGCCTTTGGGTTTGGAACCCTACTCTAGCCTCCTCTTAGTATATTTCACTTTCTTCTGATTATCTATTGTTGCATAACAAACCACCCCAACTTCGCAACATAAAACAACCTTTTTATTATGCTTCTGGATTCTGTGGGTTAGGATTGTGGATTTGGTTAGAGCATTGTTAGGGTGTCTTTTCTCCGTAATACCTGGGGCCTTAGCTAGGAAGACTCGAACAGTTAGGGGTGACTCCAAGGGCTGAAATCATCTGGAACTGCAGAGTCCAATAGTAGTCCCATGTGACCACTTAAATGTACATTTAAATTAATTAAAGTCCAATAAAATTTAAAATTCAGTTACTCAGTGGCACGAGCCACATTTTAAGGCTCAAAAGCTACATGTGGCTAGTGGCTACCATATTGGACAGCATAGATATAGAACATTTCCATCATCATAGAAAGTTCTATTGGAAAGCCTGCTCTGGAAGCACCTTCCCTCACATGCTTGGCGCCTGGATTGGGATCTTTGAGTAGAGCATCTGCCTACATGAGGCTTAGGCTTCCCACAGTATGGCTGCTGGTCTCCAAGAAGGTGCACCCTGAGGGACAGCATCTGCAGACCAAGTATTCTAAGAGCCCAAAGCAGAAGCTGCAAAGCTTCCTTCAACCTAGCCTTGGAAGTCACATGCATCCCTTCTGTCACATTCTATTGGTCACATGAGAGTAGGGTTGCCAGATAAAATACGAATATTGCATGGGACATACTTATAAAAAAAAATTCACTGTTTATCTGAAATTCAAATTTAATGGGCATGCTGCACTTTGATGTGCTAAACCTGGCAACCTTACACGGGAGTCATTAAGGCCAGCCAAGTTCAAGGGGAGGAGAGTTAGACCCACTTTTTGATGAGGGAGTGGCAAGGTCACGTTGCAGAGAGCATGTGGGTTGGGAGATATTGTCATGGCCTTCAGAAAATGCATTCTGCCACATGCTTCCAGGTGGGTCCTCATAGAGTTCAGTTCAGAGACTTTCATGGCTCTCCATCACCTAAAAGATGACATTCAAGTTTCGTGGCTTGGGTGGCTAGAATTGGGAGAAAGGATCCTCTTTTATCTATTTTCCCTTTTACTCTGAGCTTTGAGGCCAGCTATCTTCAGATGGTAGCTCTAAGCCCTATTGACAATAGGCATTCGTCTCTGCTGACACCATGACCAAAGTTATAAATAATAACAGATACTCCATAGCACCACTGTAGATGATGTTTTTGCTAAAGTGAGGCCACCTAAGGTGACAATGTACTGTGGACACACTGAGTAATCAGGGAACTTTGTTAGGGACAAACGGCTTTCCATCTGGAGCTCCCAAAGGTCCAGCTCAGCAGGAGAGAGTCTCCTGTCCTCAATTCCCTAGAGCCAACATAATGACACACTTGGGCACGTTCTGGACATCCTCAGAATAAAGACAAGGCTGGAGCCTAATTTGTGTCCACCAGCTGTGCTTATTCCTTACACAACAGTTGGTGCTATCGGGTCCTATAGAAATACAAGTGTCCTGGAGGCCTGCAAGGGTGAGGCTGGGACTTTCCAGGAGAGGAAGGGCACTCCCAGTGTGAAGCCCTAGTCAGTCTGAAGAATGTATTCTCTCTCTCTCTCTCTCTCTCTCTCTCACCCTAAGTGTCCTGATGTCCTGGGAGTCTGACAGGGAGCCCCATGTGGAGAACAGTTAGGAGCTAGGAAGTCAGGACCTTCCCAAATCACAAGTGACTTTTATCTCATTAATCAATTCACGGAGACTCATCATGTATTCTGTGCTTCTTTGCCTTTCACTTGGACATGTGTAGGACCAAGAGGGGAACAGCAAGTTCATCATAAAATGGTAAGTGAAGACAGGATTCTAAACTAAATTATATATAATACAGTCTCAATTCTGTGTAATATCTATATATGTACCCATACACATATATATATATATATACATCTATTGATTTTTATTTTCTTCTATGTATCCTATAGTCTCTCCAGTAAGCAATCAGCGTATATTACTTTTATAATAAGAAACACATAGACATTATTTTTAAACAAGAAAAAAGAGGAACTGACTATAAACAGAATTCCAATTTTAAAAGAACACCAACAAAAGAACTATGAGTGGCAGTCATAGCTGACTGCTTACTCAGCTGCCATTTCCTCTTCTTTCCTATTAACGAAAACCCCTTTTGGTTCAGGGTAGGTATGCCCAATTGAAGAAGATTAATTATAATTTGTCCAAAGCTCTTCCTCTTTGTCAGCAATTGGCCTAAGGGTGGGTACAAAACCCAGTTCTGGCCAATAGAACATAAGTGGAAGTCTGCTGGTGGCTGTTAAGGAACATTTTACTCTTTGTTTAAAAATAAGAGAGAGAGAGAATCACAAGAGGAAAAATAACCCTATGTCCTCCTCCTTAACCTTCCTGTTAGGATGCTATCATATGAAGGCAATACTTGGTGCTACAGCAGCTATCTTGTGACCTAGAGGGGAGACACTGATGACATGCTGAGAAGGCAGAAAGAAAAGATGAGAAGACTCCAGGTCTTCAATGACGTCACTGAGCCCCCAAATTCACCCTTAAACTACCTACTACCAGACTTGTTATATAAAATAATTTCTGTTTTATCAAAGCTATTTTAGTTGATATTCTGTTATCTGCTGCTAACTAAATCCTAAATAATATTCACTATCAGGAGATAAGGTTAGAAACCAGGAGTTGAGGATATATTCAGATGGTTAAAGCTACTAGAAGAGCTAGGGTAAAGCCATGTTGAGTGGGGCAGGTCAGAGATGATATTCAAAATATTTGATACTGGTCCATTATGGACACAAAATGAAAGAACACTGGCCCAGTCAGAATGGATGCCAGCCATAAATAATGATATGCCCATGCCAACGTGTCCCAGCTGAATCTCAGCCCCAGCACAGTTACAAAAGGCAAATCAGGAGACTCAATCAAATCTATGTTTAGTGTTGAATTTGCTTAGACCGGACTCTGCCCACAATGTGCCTCTTTTGAAAGTCCTAGCTCTACCTTCTGAAGCTATGCCTTCTATCAGCTTAAACTGAATCAGTGGCTGGTTCAAGTCCAAAGACAGTGCCCGGAGTTGTCAGCTTATACACTGAAGTGCTATTAATGTGGCTGCGCTGGCGGTGGTTTTGAACTGTTCGTTGTTTTTTTTTTAATTGAAAAAGTAATACATGATCTTGGTATAAAAATACAAACTCTTAATAATAATAAAAAGTGTGTTTCCCTTCCATCCTGCCACCCCCAGAGATACATTATTAACATTTTTTGCATACATTTGTATAAATTACACAAACACATATCTGTACTTATATATCTATGTCCATATACTTTTATTTTTAATTTTTATTTTTTTGCGGTACGTGGGCCTCTCACTGTTGTGGCCTCTCCCGTTGTGGAGCACAGGCTCCGGAGGCGCAGGCTCAGCAGCCATGGCTCACGGGCCCAGCCGCTCCACGGCACGCGGGATCTTCCTGGACCGGGGCACGAACCCGCGTCCCCTGCATCGGCAGGCGGACTCCCAACCACTGCGCCACCAGGGAAGCCCTATGTCCATACATTTTTTTAACAGACATGCATTTGGACTTTGTTATTCCCACTATCTCTTAGAGCTTGTTCCATATCTGCATATAAATCTACTTCCTTTTTACAACTGTGTAGCATTCCATTGTATGGATGCTTTGTAACTTATTTAATGAATGCTCAATTGATTAACATTTAGGGTGTTTGCTATTACAAACAATGCTGCAATCCACACTGTATCAGAGTGTTTTAGGATGAAAGTAACCGAATACAGAACTAAAAGTAGTTTAAACCATAAGGATTTATTATTTTACATAGCAAGAGATCTAGAGCTAGGTGGTCCCAGGGTGGGTTAATTCAGAGGCCCAACAATGCCATTAAGGGACCAGATGCCTTCCGTATTCCTCTTGCCATCCTCAGCGTGTGGCATTTTGTGCCCTGGGTTTGGAAGTAAGAGGCCTGCCACGGGTCCAGACATCATATCATCTTCCAACTCTGTTCCAAGAGAAGAAGTCAATTTCTCCTTATACATCTCATTTTCTCCAGGAGGAAAACTTGTCCCAAAAGCCCTTCTGCAGACTCCTCCTCACACGTCATTGGCTGGAACATGCCCATCCAGAAACAATCATTGGCAAAGGGGAATAGAATGACTATTACTGGCTCATATCAATCGAGATTCATCCCCCAGTGCTGGGGAAGGACATGCCTTCCCTGAGTATAGTGCATCCTGGTACTTGAACCAACTCAAGGTCCTATTGGGAAACTAAAAGGCTGAAATGTTTACTGGGTAGCAAACCAGAGGGTTCTCCACTAACACTCTGGTATATACATCTATGTGTATATATGCAATATGCAAGTATATTCACAGGTCAAGGTCCTTGCAATAGACTTGTTGGGTCAAAAAAGTTTGCTGAAAATGTGGATAGACATCAGTGGATAAGTAGATAAACAAAATGTGGTATATACAGAAAATGGAATATTATTCAGCCTTGAAAGGGACTGAAATTCCAACACATGATATGACACAGACAGACCTTAAAGACATTATGCTAAGTGAAATAAGCCAGATACAAAAAGACAAATATTGTACAATTCCACTTACATGAGGCACCTAGAGCAGTCAAATTTATAGAGACAGAAATGAGAATGGTGATTACCAGGAGCGGGGGGGAGGGGGAACAGGAAGTTATTGTTAAAATTTCAGTTTTGGAAGATTAAAAGAATGCTGGAGTTGGACAGTGGTAATGGTTGCACAACAATGTGAATGGACTTGATAGCACTGAACTGTACACTTAAAAATGGTTAAAATGGTAAGTTACGTATATTTTATCACAATTAAAAAAAAATGTCGATAGATAGATACTGCCAAATTGTCCTCAAAGAGGCGTTAGCATTTAAATCCCCCACCCCTAGTACGTAGGGCAGTGCTTGGGTTACCCATAACGTGTTGAACCCAGTGCTAGGTCAAGGGTTCCCAAGTGGTGGCACAGAGGGTCTTGGTGGATATAAAGACCAGCGGTACTTTTATAGGATCAGTAGCAGAAAGGTCCAGTTTTAGAAATAAAAGAAGAATCCCCAGGAGGGGAGGGCTAAATAGTCATTTCCTCATCTTCCTGGAGTTTCAGCCACCTCTGGACTTCCTTTCCTAAATTACTTCAACCCCATCATCATGGCACCAAGACTCTGCTGCTCCTCTTTAGTCATCTAAGTGAGGACAATGGTCTAGGGCCCTGCTTCCCCTAAAGAAAAATTATCCAAAAATTGGAAATTCAGCAGAATGATTACTGTATGACCTTTCAAAACCACATGACTCTTGTGTAACAACCTGCCTGTGAGTCATCTGATTTTCTAAGGGATGTTTGACCCACAACTTACAACTGATTAGGCCAGGCTCTGTGAAGTTACGCTTAATGGGTAAAAGAGTGATATGTTTTGCAAATGACTTTTTCCCCTGTAAAGATGTAAATGACGTCTGTCTGGTAGAAAAGATAGGCCCCAAGGTGACAGTCTGATTGCCCTATAAGGACATTAACCTGTTTCATATCTAACTCAGCCATCTTATTTTAGCATTCTTCTTTTCACTGGCTGTATATACTTCAGTTTATTCTCCTTTGAACTAGCTTTGTCATCATGCTGGTTCCCTCCTTCGTGAGCTAGATAAATATTTGACAAGGGCTCACTGTATGCTTGCATGAGAGCTATGTTTTTAACTTCTTGAAAATTATACTTTGACATTCTTAGCCCAGCTGTATCAGGCTTTCATAATGATTTTGCTAAACATGAAAGAAAGAGAATAAACAGAAGAAACTTAAGAAGTATCAAAACAGTCTGGCTTCTGATCTTATCACAGTTAAGATTTTATCTACTTCACGCCTTGCCTTGTCCCCAAAGATAATAAGTAGTTGCTGCAGAAGACCCCAGTGACCCACCTGCGTTTCCTTCCTACCTCCTCACCATCCACACAGACGGGATCATGTGACCAGCTGCCAACTCCAGGCTCTCTGGTACTTCCAATGTTAGACCATGAGAGTGTCAAAGTCTACCACTCAGGTTGGGATTCTGCTTTGAGATTTGGGGCTCGACTCTTCCTCAGACGGTGAGCAGGACTGTAAAAACTGGTCCTGGCTGTGTCCTCCCTCCTCTGGACTCTGGCTGGGATGCTCCCAGGGCCCAACAGTAAAACCACATCCTCACTACGCCTGACTCAGATGTGGGCTGGGAAGTCCTCCACCTCAGGGAGTGGCCCTGTCCTTAACCTTTGCACCTCAATGGTTCAATCTGTGCCTTCCTAGAGTTTTCCCTCTCGTGGCTACCTCATTCTAGTTTCCTATTCCCACTGAATGCCTATGTCATGCAGTGCGGCTGTCCCCTTCTCTGGGTCCTACACCTGGAACCCAGCTCCCTGTTGATTTTGCAGAGCCATCACTTGCCCAAGGCAGCTGTGTGTGGCACACCTTTATAAAGGCTGGAGAGGGGGCCTCTTTGTAGCACTGCCAGCCACTGTGTTCACATCTGCTATTTGAACCGTTGAGTATTCCTACCCTTTCGAGTGTTTCACTGGCTTCCCCTTCTCAGGTCTCACTCTGTACTATCTGGACATTAAGTCCTCCATTTCCCTTTCTCTAAACCTCTCCGCCTTCCCTCCCTTCTCTTCCCTGCCCCTCAGCCCCTGCTCCAGGTCTGCCTCTAGGAATTCAAAATTCTTCCCGCCTCACTGGGGAAGACAGCCCCGTGCATTTGGCCTGGATCTGAGTGAGCACCCACCTTCAACACCGAGACCAGCCAGGGACTCACCCAGGCTGAGAACCATTTCCCCTCAGACAAAATAAGACATTTCTCTAGAACGGGAAGGTGGCAGCAGTTGGTTCTTGCTCTAAAAAGCAAAATTTTCATCTCCCACCACACAAATAAATAGCAAAATGGAAGAAGGGAAGGGGAAATTTTTTCTGTCACATGGCTCTCAGGGAAATTACTCTTTAATTTACCATATTTATTATATATTCTCCCTCTCAGAGCCCAAAAAAGAGCTGAGTAAAGAATTGCCTTTAGGGGACTTCCCTAGTGGTCCAGTGGTTAAGACTCCACACTCCCAATGCAGGGGGCCCGGGTTCAATCCATGGTCAGGGAACTAGATCCCGCATGCTGCAACTAAGACCCGGCACAGCCAAATAAATATTTTTAAAACAATAAATTAAAGGAAAAAAAAAGAATTGCCTTTAGGGAAGAACCTAGTTGTCCTCAAGGCCGAGGAAATCCTCAGGGCATAGGTCATTTGTGTCCTACCCCAGGCACATGGTCTAAGGGCTCTTAGCTGAACCATAAAATGACAGGGCCCTCAGGAGAAGCTCTGAGCAACTGCTGAAGTGGTCAGTATCCAAACGGCAGCGTGAAACCTGCTGAGACAGCAGTATATCCTGTGCTGGGTATGAACTCATCATCTCCATCCTTTAGCCAGCAAAGAAATCAAGGAACATTTGAGCAGCCTATTGCAATTTCTTAAAATAAAACTAATTTTGAGTTTCATCAAGGATTCATCTGCAATACAGGCACACCTCGTTTTATTGTGTGTTTCTTTATTGCACTTCACAGATAGTGCGTTTTTTACAAATTGAAGGTTTGTGGCAACCCTGCATCAGGCAAGCCTGTCTGTGCCATTTTTCCAACAGCATTGGCTCACTTCGGGTCTCTATGTCACATTTTGGTAATTCTCTCAATCTTTCAAACTTTTTCATTATTATGATGTTTGTTACGGTGATCCGTGATCAGTCACCTCTGATGTTACTACTACAACTCCCTGAAGGCTCAGATGATAGTCCACATTTATTAGTAATAAGAATTTCTAAATTAAGGTATGTACTTTTTAAAGACATAATGCTACTGCATGGTTAACAGACCACAGTATAGCTTAAACATAATTTTTTTATGCACTGGGAAACACAAAAAAATTCATGTGACTCACTTTATTGTGGTGGTTTATAGCCCAACCTGCAATATCTCTGAGATATGCCTGTATTACATATATGTTCTTTAGTTCTTACATTGTCTCAACTTTCACAAAGAGACTTAATTCCCTTTGCTTGAAGAGACTGGCCTAAGAAAGCTCAGCGCTAACCTTTATGCTGACTTTGACTATGGGAGGATACCAGACTGTATTAGTTTACTTGGGCTGCCATAACAGAATACCATAGGCTGGGTGGCTTAAACAAACAGAATTTTTCTCACAGTTCTGGAGGCTGGGAAGCTCAAGATCAAGGTGTTGGCAAGGTAGCGTTCATTCTGAGCTCCTTCTCTTGGCCTGTCGGCAGCCACCACCTCACTATGCGCTCTCTTGCTTTTGTGCACACAGGGAAAGAGAGCTCTCTGGTGTCTCTTACAAGAGCACTAATCCCATGATGAGGGCCCCACCTTCATGACCTCATCTAACCCTAATCACCTCCCAAAGGCCCCATCTCCAAATACCATTACACTGGGGGTTAGGGCTTTAACCTATGAATTTGGTGGGGGGCACAATTCAGTCTATAGCAGGGTCTCAGCCTTTGAGGCAGTCTCTTCAATTCCCAATCACATGATGTGAAATGACAACCAGGACCACGGGTTGCATTTTAAACTCCATGACTAGAAATAGGAAAACATCTTAAAAATTATTACCCTAGTTTCTAAAGTTTTTTATAGACCTCTTCAGGTACTTCATTAGAACAGTAGGTAGTAGGGACTTCCCTGGTGGAACAGTGGTTAAGACGCCGCGCTCCCAACGCAGGACCTGGGGTTCAATCCCTGGTCAGGGAAATAGATCCCACATGCATGCCACAACTGAGAGTTTGCATGCCACAACTAAGGAGCCCACCTGCCACAACTAAGAAGCCTGAGAGCCACAAGTAAAGGAGCCCTTGAGCCACAACTAAGACCCAGCACAACCAAATAAATAAATAAAATTTTTAAAAAGAACAGTAGGTAGTAGTATTCCTTTGAATTTTACAAGTGTCTGCCTAATGGCCTTCTTCTGAGAAAAAGAAACTCATGCTAGCTATAGGAAGATGAGAGTAAGTTCCTCTCTGTGGTGATCTAAAAATATCATAGATTGCTACATGTTAAAATGCATTAAAAATGCAAAATCACTTTCTTTCTACCCTATTATATCTCCATGTATAGACTGTGATCCATAAGAATGCTCTGTCACTAGAAAAGCATAAAAGTCAAATTTCAGCATGGCATTTTTATGATCACTACCAGGAAAATATGTAATGGTAAGATAATGGGTGATTCTTTATCCTTTGGTCTTTTTTTCTTTTGTGTGTGGTTACAATGTTGATTATACAAGCATTTATAGAACAAGAGTAAATAATGATAGCTAACAATGATTGAATTATTAACACGTGCCAGCAACTTGCCAAGTGTTTACATTCTCTATCTCTTCTAATCCTCACAAAACCTCATGAGGTAGATAGTATTATTATCTATGAAACCACACACAAAAAATTAAATGTTAAGTATTCATAATTGCCTCCTTGCTCTTCGCCTTCCAAGTAGGTAGATTACGTGGAGGACTCTCTCTTTTCCTTGATGAGGTGCTGTTGGGGATAGGAAATGGAGAAGCCAAGAGAGAGGGCTAAACTGGAATAAAGTGATGGAGACTCTGAGGGACTGTAGGGAGCTGGAGATTAAGGGGGGAAGGAGAGGGGAAGGAGAAAGTAAGGACAGGGATGAGGGGCTAGGAGAAGCCTGGGAGGGGCTGGTCGGTGGGAGAGATGGCTATAGCGATAGAAGAGGAAAGTGTCAGGTCACTACAGAGGGGAGGAGAATTCGGGGGAAAGAATAGGATATTTGGAGAGGATTTTTCAAAGTTCTGGTACATGAAATACAACCTACTCCTTTTTCCATAGCTCCAGGAAAACCTCAGTACAAAATCTGCGAGGTTTCTTCTAATCTAAGATACCACTGACTATAAGATGCAATCAATGGCAAGATACATCATTTATGTGCAAGGAAGGAAGGAAGGAAGGAAGGAAAGCTATCAATTACAAGTTCCCATGGGTTGAAAATATGTTCTACTTTCAAAGAAACACAGTAGATTATTCTTTAATCCCTTTGTAGTCAGATTTATGGGGTTTTTTCCCCGTCTTTTTCTAATGTGTCATTATTTGGTGAGGCCAGGTCTGAGCTGCCCGGGAAGGCTTGGTTATATTTTAGTTAGACCCATTTCTCAGATGAGAAAACTGAGCCTCAGAGAAGCTAAATTACATAACCCTGGGTTCACAACTAATAAATGGACAGCCAAGATTCCAACCCAAGTCAGCTTGATTCTGAAACCTGTGCTCTCTACTTTTTAAGATACACAGTCAATAGTTGGCCAGTATTTCATTAAATGTGTAGTTGGTAACAGAAATAACTCTTGGATGAAAAAATAATGGCTCTATATAATACCTTTTATATGTTGCTGTAATTCAGAACCTCCTGCCCTATCTGGAGCAAATTGTGAGAAACCATGATTTGGGTTTTGTGGCTCAAGAATTCCTTTCTCTTCTTTTCAAATTATCTTGAAACAAATAAAGAGTAGAATGGTCAAATGTCCAAATAGCCATCAGGAGGGTCTAAAATCAAAGCAGATTCTGCACCTCTACTGAGCAAGCATTTTCTTTCCAAGACAATGAAAGGAAAGCCTTTTTGTGATTCACGGAAACAGAAGAACATTAGGCTCCGGGGCTAAGATCTAAGGACAAGTTCTAAATCCAAGACCAAATATATAAAATGTAAACAGATGAGCAGACCATGAACGTGGGAAAATCTGTTCAACCACACCAATAATTACAAAAATCCTGGAATCTCCAGTTCCATAGCAAGCACCTACAACGTGGTTTTCCAACGCTAACTGTTGCTTTTAATAATCTGTGGATCAAAAAAATAATCATCTGGGCTTCCCTGGTGGCGCAGTGGTTGAGAGTCCGCCTGCCGATGCAGGGGACACGGGTTCGTGCCCCGGGTCCGGGAAGATCCCACATGCCACGGAGCGGCTGGGCCCGTGAGCCATGGCTGCTGGGCCTGCCATGTCCGGAGCCTGTGCTCCGCAGCGGGAGAGGCCACAACAGTGAGAGGCCCGCGTACCGAAAAAAAAAAAAAAACATCTGTGGATCGTTGCTCCCCCTCATCCTCTATCCAAGCATGCTGTACACCTGGCTTATCAAAATCCTTCAAGGTGGGATCAAAAGCTGCCTTTTTTGTCAATCCCTCCCAAATCCTCTGACAGGACTAATGGCTCTTTTAGAATACGCTGTCATAATTCTGATATTCTTCCTCTTTGTTTTATAGGGAGTTGAGGAAAGACCCATCTCTCAGGTAGATTACTGGCTCTCTCAAGGCAGGTCTGAGGCATCATTTGCTTGTTTGTTTGCTTTTTTTTAACGAAGTCATGTTTGTAAAGCTTGAGCACAGTGACTAGTGTGTAATAGGGGAACTGACTGAGGTCCAGAACAAGGGCCACTGTGAGAGAGTAGAATATGCCACCCCAAATATGCCTCTTTGGTTTAAGGATTATTTTGAGCTCATTATTTTGAGAAAAAGCAGACAGAGGAGAAGCACTGAAAACAGAGTAGAAGTTACCCTTTCATAAGGGAAATTTACGTTTATAAAGGAACTCTCCATTTGTACGGGTGTCTCCCTCTCTGTACCAGGAAAGGGGGTGGACTATAGATCACAGGAGACTTATCAGTGAAGAAGGAACAGACTTAAATCTGCATAATAAATCTTACCCTTATTTACTGTACCTTTCCTGGTCACTTCCCCATAACTTGCTTCTCCCACACTTTTCTTCCTTTGTTTTAGCTGAAAATGGTCCTTAAGCTCAAGTTCTAGCCACCTCTTTCAGGTACTCTTTCCTGAGTTACTCTTCCTATACATATAAGGTACATGTTAAGAAACTTCTGATATGTTCTATCTTCATGTCCTATCAATTATTGAAGGAAGAGTATTGAAACCTCCAACCATAATGGTGGATTTGTCTGTTTCTCTTTGCTGTTCTACCTGTTTTTGCTTCATGTGTTTTGAAGATCTGTTAAGTACATAAATATTTAGGATTTTTACATCTTCTTGATGAATTGACCCCTTTGTCATTATGAAGTGACTTTATTTCTATGAAATCAACTTTGTCTAATATTAATTTAGCCACCCCAGCTTTTTTTTTTTTTTTTTTCTTTTTTTGCAGTACGCGCGCCTCTCACTGTTGTGGCCTCTCCCGTTGCGGAGCATAGGCTCGGGATGCGCAGGCTCAGCAGCCATGGCTCACGGGCCTAGCCGCTCGGCGGCATGTGGGATCTTCCCGGACCGGGGCACGAACCCGTGTCCCCTGCATCGGCAGGCGGACTCTCAACCACTGCGCCACCAGGGAAGCCCTGAACATATATTTTCAATTCTTTTGGTTATGTACTTAGGAGTGGAATTGCTGGGTCATATGGTAATTCTGTATTTAATTTTTCTTTTTTTTTTTTTGCGGTACGCAGGCCTCTCACTGTTGTGGCCTCTCCCGTTGCGGAGCACAGGCTCCGGACGCGCAGGCTCAGCGGCCATGGCTCACAGGCCCAGCCGCTCCGCGGCATGTGGGATCCTCCCGGACCAGGGCACGAACCCGTGACCCCTGCATCGGCAGGCGGACTCTCAACCACTGCGCCACCAGGGAAGCCCCCCAGCTTTCTTTTGACTAGTGCTTGCATGTACATCTTTTTCCATCCATTTTTACTTTTACCCTATTATCTTGATATTTAAGAATGTTTCATGCAGGCAGCATATAGTTCGGTCTTGTTTTGATAATCAATCTGACATCCTTTATCTTTCAATTGGGGGCGTTTAGGCCATTTTCATTTAATGTGATTACTGATGTAATGAGGCCTTGAGTCTATCATTTTGCTATTTGTTTTCTATAGGTACCCTATATGTCCTTTGTTTCCTTTTTCTGCCTACCTGTAGATTAACTGAGCATATTTTATGATTCTATTTTATCTCCTTTATTGGCTTATTAGCTATAACTCTGTTTCTTTACTTTAATGGTTGCTAACTTATGACTATCTACCTTCAAGTGATATTATACCATTTCATGTATCATATAAGTACTTTACAGTAGTATACTCCCATTTCCCCGCCCCCAGCCTTTATGCAATTGTTTTCATGCATTTTACTTTTACATATGTTATAAACCCCACAATACATTATCGTCTTTGTTTAGTCGATTTTCTTTTGAGATGTTAAGAAATACAGTCCTGCTAAGAGAGGCTTTCTCAACCTGTGATCTGCAATCTATGTTGGGACTGAGAGTCAGGAAATGACTGAGGACCCAAGCCTTTCTCAAGAGCTTCCTTTTGATATTTCTCAGCCAGCATGAAAAGCCTGAGAGGCAGCATAGTGACAAGGATCAGATTAAGGAGATTGTCTTCCTCTTAAGTCTATTGTTTCTGATGGTCTCAAGTAGCTACCTTTATGTTAAGGAAGAGAGAACTGTAGAGCAGATCAACCAGTAAATGAGATTTCAGAATCCTGAGCAATATTTAAATGACGTATTATGAGATATTTCACTGTGGTTACTCGCTCGTGCAGCTGACAGGAGGCGAAGAGCTGTAAAGACTCCTAAGTGTCAGCAGATACTCCTATTGCCAACAAGACAAGTCAGGCCTGTGAGCTGATCTCGAACCAGGGGGTTCCATCTGACTCCCCCAGAGTCTGGAGTTTGATTTTGCTTCCTTCAGTACTATCCCCTCCCCCGGGCTGGCCTTCTGATTTGCCTGGAGCCCCAGGTCTGTCATAGTGACCTGCTCAGCCCTCCCCACATTCCCATACCAGATTCCTGTTCCAAAGCTCCAAACACCCCTCCACCACTCCTAATAAGGTCTCCTTGACACCATTCATGGGCCCAGAGGTCTACCTGCTGGACTAGACTTACAACAGGGCCTGTGCCCCAGGGTGCACCCTGCCCCAAAGCCACGTCCAGTCTCCAGATACCAGCTCCCTTCGTCAGGCCTGAACTGCCACCCTCAGCATCCAGGTATTGAATGAGGAGACTTCAGGTGTCATGGAATCCACCTGCCTGTCCAGGTAGGGCCCTCAGTATATGGTCAACTATTAGAAAGGTGTTTCTCACAATTAACTGAAGTGTCCCTGAATATAACTTCCACCTGAGATTCTGATTCTGCCATCTTCTCAGTTTATAGAGAACTTCCCTACTTCCTGCTCCACCCGACCACCTTTCGGACAGAAGACCCATTTAATCACGTGTTCCTTTTGCCTGCTCTCCTCAAAACCAACGCATTTTTAGCTGAATTAAATTTAGAAAAAAAATATTGCTCTTCTAAGGATATGTAAGATACAGCTGGTCTCAGAGTGGGGGAAAGTAGGAAGAAGGAATCCCAATCTTTTTTTTTTTTTGGCTGCATTGGGTCTTCGGTGCTGCGTGCAGGCTTTCTCTAGTTGTGGTGAGCAGGGGCTACTCTTCATTGCAGTGTGCAGGCTTCTCATTGCGGTGGCTTCCGTTTGTTGCAGAGCACAGGCTCTAGGCACGCGGGCTTCAGTAGTTGTGGCACGTGGGCTCAGTAGTTGTGGCTCGTGGGCTCAGTAGTTGTGGCTCTCAGGCTCTAGAGCACAGGCTCAGTAGTTGTGGTGCATGGGCTTAGTTGCTCCATGGCATGTGGGATCTTCCCAGAGCAGGGCTCAAACCCATGTCCCCTGCATTGGCAGGCGGATTCTTAACCACCACCGGGGAAGTCCCTCACAATCTTTGCATCAAGGAATTTTCTCTCCTACTTGATAGGAACAGGAGTAGTCCCAGGCTTTCTGGACCCTGAAGCTGGTGCAATTTTGTGACCCTCTTAAAAGAAAGAACACAAAACACCAAATACACACAAAAAAATTTGTCTTGAAATAAGGAAGCAAATTGCAACAAATTAAAAATTTGTGTATAGCTTAGGAATAAAAGAATCATAAACCCCCCAAATTAACATATTTTTATAAACTGCCTGAGACACCTCTATTGTACTTTTTCCCTATATTTTTTGGTCTGCACACTCTGATCGTACTTCACAGAACAATTTTGTAAAATGATTTTTTACAGAGAGAACAAACAGAAGGATCACTCAGGCTTTCTTCTAGCATGTTTGATCAAAACTGGCTTTTCATTGATGGTTTAGAAAAGTCTTTCAGCTTCACAATTCATTATTTGTAATACCATGTATATTGTTAGGATTTTTCCCAAATTTGGGGAAAACTATCAAGTTCCCTTTATATAGGAGCTGTATCTAATTTCAGGGACTTTCAAGTTTTCTTGTTCGGTGACTCATCTTATTCTGGGAATTGACTACACTCAACACCCATTTTGCCACCAATATCCTCACAGTGGCTTAATATGAGTTTTATGTTATGTCAGTATTTCATGTCAAGACAGCAAAAACTTAGGAAGACTCTATATAGGCGTGCTTGGGAGAAGCCATTTCAGACTGAGGGAGAAGTATGAGCACAGGCAGGCCCAGCAAAAAGAGAAGTTCCATGGATCAAGCAAAGGGCACGGGGATGGTGTCAATGGGTAATAAGACTAGGGTGTTAGACCAGGTGAGAAGGTGGAAAAAGTGTCAAATGTAGCACATATCTGAAGGCAGAGTCTCATGCCTTTAAGTTAAGAAATCAAAGCCACTAATGAATCACTGAGAAGATGAAAGTCAACCTAGTCTAGTGCTAAGTCCATGAGATGAACCTTGGATTGAATCCTAACTCTGCCAAGTACCAGCATGTGAAACTTTGCTAGCAACATGACTTGACACAGAAGCAACTGCAAGCCACACACATGGACATCCTCAAGTCCCACTAAATGTATCTCAAATCAACTTCCCCTTAGTCAAATCCTCAAAATGTCCTCCCCCATTGCCACACCACCAGACTCAAGAGGAAGGCTGAAGTAGCAAGAAGCACCAACCCTAACTAATTGCAGTTAAAATATTTCCTATAAACTTTACAAAAACATATGACCATGTGAACACATTGCTAAGGGCTCTCCCAGGGCTGCACAAAGGGATGATACAAATGAGGGGCCCAGAAATTTAAATTTCACTAGCTTCATAGTAAATTTATTTCTTGGTGGAGAGCATAAAACAAAACGGACACAATGTATTAGTTATCTCCAACTGAGTTACAAATTATACCAAATCTTAGTGCTTTCACATACACTTATTATCTCACAGTTTCTGAGGGTGAGGAGTCCATGCTGCAACCAAGGTGTGTTGGCCTCAGGTCTGCAGTCTCATCTGGAGGCTCAACTGGGGAATGAGCCAGTTCTAAGCCCATTCGTGTGGTTGTTGGCAGGATTCACTTCCTTCAGGGCTGATATACTTAAGGCCTCATTTCCCAGTTGGCAGATGGCCAGAGGCCACTCTCAGTTTCTTGCCACATAGGCCTGTCCAACTTGCTCCATTAAAACTACGAAAAGAGAGAGTTTGCTAACAGGAAATCATTTATAACCTAATCATGAAAGTGACACTCAGTATCTTTGCCGTATTCTACTGATTAGAAGCAAGTCACTAAGTTTAGACACTTGGAGTCTCCTCCAAGAAGAAGCTCATCTCTAGATTAATTTTCTATCTTCCTCCACTGGCAGGGACACTGGACAGGATACAACCTGGCTGGTTGGCCTACAGGGTAGGGCAGAAATTAGGAGTGTCTCATCCACTGTGACCATAGGCAGGGCTGGAGATTAAAGGCCAGACTCCAGTCAGATGTCTCAGGCTGAGATTCAGGTCTCAAAATGAGTCATTAAATGCAGGACTGGGACAGATATCAAAGCTAAGAGCAGAGGCAAATGGGAGTTGGAGGACTGGACAAGAAGTGATCCAGGTAGTCCTTGAGGTAAGTGATTGCCACCTGTGGCCAGGTATTTACTATCTTCAGGTTATCCTTGTGTAGGCAGTCTGAGTCCACGTAAGGGGCCAGGATAGGACAGAGAGAAAGGACATAATAAAGAGTTAGCCAGAGGGGAGAGGAGTGAAATAGGTGAAGGAGATCAAGAAGTACAAACTTCCAATTACAAAAAAAATGAGTCATGGGGATGAAATGTATGGTGAGGGGAATACAGTCAATAATAATATAATAACTTTATATGGTGAAAGATGGTAACTAGACTTATGTAATGTATAGAAATAGTGAATCACTATGTTGTGCACCAGGAACAAATATAGTGCTATACGTCAATTACACTTCAAAAAACAAATACAAATAAACTCATAGAAAAAGAGATCAGATTTGTAGTTACCAGAGGCAGAGGATGGGGGAAGACGGAATTGGATAAAGGTGTCAAAAGACATAAACTTCCAGGTATAAGATAAATAAGTACTAGGGATGTCATGTACAACATGATTTTTATAATTAACATTGCTGTATGTTACATATGAAAATTGTTAAGAGAGTAAATCCTAAGAGTTTTCATCACAAGGAACAAATATGTTTTTTCTTTTTCTTTTATTTTGTATACATATGAGGTGATGGATGTTCACTAAACTTATTGTGGTAATTATTTCATGATGTATGTAAATCGAATCATTATGCTGTACACCTTAAACTTATACAGTGCTGTACATCAATTATATTTCAACAAAACTGGGGAAAAAAATCAGGTGACACCCCCCCATCAAAATAAAATAAAATAAAAAATAGACTTAGCAACTGTGTGGAGAGAGAACAACAAATACCACCTGATATCACTTATAATGTGGAATCTAAAATATGATACAAATGAACTTATTTACAAAACAGAAACAGACTCACAGACATAGAAAACAAATTTATGGTTACCAAGGGGAAAGAGGGTGAGGGAGGGATAAATTAGGAGTTTGGGATTAGCAGATACAAACTACTATATATAAAA
Source organism: Delphinapterus leucas (assembly GCF_059928025.1). Classification (NCBI taxonomy): domain Eukaryota; kingdom Metazoa; phylum Chordata; class Mammalia; order Artiodactyla; family Monodontidae; genus Delphinapterus; species Delphinapterus leucas. The sequence continues at coordinate 42,334,712 of NC_143141.1, forward strand.
CAGAGAAACAAAAGGTCCTACTTACAGCACAGGGAACTATATTCAGTATCGTGTAATGAAACTAATGGAAAAGAATATGAAAAAGAATATATATATATATATATATAAAAAAAACTGAATCATTTTGCTGTACACCAGAAATTAACACAATATTATAAATCAATTACGCTTCAATTAAAAAATAAAAAAATAAAAAGAGTCAGCAACTGTGTGGAACAAACACTCCCCTGCTCTTTCTCCCTTTCCTCTCTGGGGACATTTTGCTTGTTATACTACCTTTTCTTCCTTCAACAAATTTAACCTTGTTCATCTATTCATTCATTCAACAACTGTCTATTAAGCTCCTATTATGGACAAGATACAGAGGTAAACACAACAGATACCTGCCCTCAGAGGACTTTTCACCTACTTTCATGTGAAAACTGAGTGGAAGAGAACAAAGATTAAACTCAAATTAAATCAGTCAATCTGGTTAGTAAAAAAATCTTAGGAAAAACACTTGGGAAACTTATCTATTCACTCACATACATCTTCTATGGACAAATATTACTATGTTTCGCATATTCATTCATTCAACACCCACCCTTTGAGCTCCTGTCATGGGCAGGTACAGAGGTGAACAGGACAGACATACCTCTGCCCTGTGGGTGTGGATGGCAGACTACGTGCAAAGAAACCAGTGCTCTGGGCTTCCCTGGTGGCACAGTGGTTAGGAATCCGCCTGCCAGTGCAGGGGACACGGGTTCGTGCCCCGGTCCGGGAAGATCCCACATGCCGCAGAACGGCTAGGCCCGTGAGCCACAACTACTGAGCCTGCGCATCTGGAGCTTATGCTCTCCAACAGGAGAGGCCGCGACAGCGAGAGGCCCACGCACCGCGATGAAGAGTGGCCCCCGCTCGCCGCAACTAGAGAAAGCCCTCGCACAGAAATGAAGAACCAACACAGCCAAAAATAAATATTAAATCAATTAATTAATTAAAAAATAAAAAGAAACCAGTGCTCTGAAGCCAATAAAGTGGAGGAACAGGACAGCAGGCACCAGGGACTCAGGGACGGACAAGACAGAACTGGCCTCATCCTGGGTGCACACCTAGTCTAACAGGGTGACTGATGGGAAAGCAGCAAAGTGACTGAGCCCAGAGACCGTCAGCCCTTTGCCCTGACTGCACCCCTGATTCCAAGCAACCAGCTCACGGCCAGGCAGGGGTCTCACAGCATCATGGAATCACAATTACAGAATTTCAACATCGGAAGAGGCCTTAGGCCTCTGTCTCCAGAACTGGGAAGGAGTGTATGGACAACTGGGGGGAAACATTAAAAGGACACGTCTAGTGGGCAGTAACCGTCGTAGAGCCCAATGTGTCCGTTACTGGTATTGGGGGAACAATGTGAGTCAATTGATTTGGTCTGTTTTGTGCAAGACTTGAAATTGAGGCCCTGCCTTACCATTTTTCCCCCTTAAAATTTGGTGAAATTTATTTTTTTTAGTAGCAACTTTATTGAGATATAACTCACATACCACACAATTCACCTTTTTGAAGTGTACAATTCAATGGTTTTTATTATATTCACAGAGTTGTACAACCATCACCACAATGAATTTTAGACCATTTTCATCTAAAGAAACCACATACTCCTTAATAGTCACTCCCCATTTCCCTCCTCCATCACCTCCAAGCCCTAGGCAATCACTAACCTGCCTGACCTTTTACTGCCTATTTGAAATGAAAAGGTCACATGCTCTGTGAGCCTCAGTTTTTTTCACCGACTAACACATCTTCTTGGTGGCCACACACCTTCATCAACAAACACTGTGGGTCTGTGAGTAGAACCCCAGGCTCTGCACAGTGGGGCACCAGGGTGGGGCTGGGGTCAGACTCTCGGAAGACAAAACCTGAGTTAGGTGGCCCATGGAGGGAAATATATCTCTGGACAGTGGGGTCAGAGGCCAAAGGGCAAATACAAGCTCAGGGCCGGGGACCTGGGCAGAGATGCCACAGCGCTAGTGGCATTTCCTGGGACAGTGATGGCCTTGCATGTCCTCTTCTGGCAGGCCCAGGGAGACAGTCCCACAGCGAGGTAAAGCCCTTACACTTTGGAGTCAGACGCCCCAAGTATAAGTTCTGGGTCCTGACTTGCTGGTTGTGTGAACTTGAGTTGACATAACTTCTTAAGCCTCGCCTGCCTCATCTGTGAACTGAAGGAGGAAACCGGGACTGGGCTCAATGGATCACATCTCACAGATGCACTGAACTCCCCTCCCAGCAGCCAGAGCACTTTGCACCCAGCGGCAACGCAGTCGCACCCAGTGGCAACGCAGTCACACCCAGAGGTCTCGCCTCCCCACGCCTGCCAACACCAAGCACACTTTCAGGAATGGTCACATCGATTATGAAAGCAGGGGATGGTTCCAACCTCCGCAGCTGTATGCTGTCCAGCCCCAGCTCGCTCAGGCCCCGGAGAGTCCTGTGCAGCTTGGAGCACAGAACCTTCTAATGAGCACCCACCCACCTTCCCCTCACAGCTGGTACCAGCTGCTCGTTACCCCACTGCAGCTGCCAGGGTCTCCCTCATCTGACTGTGAGGCCCCTTGGGGGTACCCTCACCCCCCACACTGGCTGTAGACGCAGCTAAGCACCTCCCCCTCCCCAATCTTCTCCCAGCCCACCAGCATCTTCTTCTCCCAAGGAACTGGATTTTACACACACACACACTCACGTGAGCGCACACACGCCTCTTCCTTTTCTTTTTTTGGCTCTTCACATGTCAACCAGAGCTAACACTTATAAACTGAGCCTATAAACTTGACCCTGAAAGAGAAGCTGTAAACTCTCTCATCCGGGGATCTCCAGACCGGCGCTGAACACACGCTGGGAGAAGGGAGATTACTTCCTACTCCCTGCTGCCTGCTTCCTAGATCTTTCCGCCCAGATTCTTTGGCCTAAGACAAGTACATCAACTCCCACCCCCAGCTGCCTCCTGGGAGAAATCGACCTGAAATTGGGTGCCTTGGCGTAGGAATCTGGAGGCATCCACAGCTGGGCTCAACCTAGAACTCAGGGAAGGAACTAGGCTTCTTGGCGTCAGCCAGGACCAAGAAACCCAACCCCGGCGAGCTTGAGAGGAAAGGAACGCATTGACTCACATAGCTGGTAAGGGCAGACGGTGGACGTGGACCCAGGGCTCAAACGCTACCATGTGTCACCATCGCCCTTTCCACCCCCACTTCCTGCTTCCACACGAGTCGCCCTTGTTTGTTTCCTCTGCCGATGGGAAGCTTCATGAAGAGAGTCAGGGAGCTGGCCGGGCAATTCCATCAGCCCCGAAGAAGAGCACCCCTCTCCCAGCGCTGGGAGGACTCCCGCGGGTCCTGATTGGTCACATGCCCAACCCTCCAGTCCCGGGGCTCAGTCTGTTTCCAGAAGGAGGATGGAGAAAAGTGTGCTGCAGGCAAAAACAGTAGCTACAACAGTCCTCTGCATGGCAGCTATTTTCAAACATGCAAAACTTCATCTCTGTGTCAAAATAGAGCCCGAGTGCTCTAAAGTACGGGAAGAGTCTGGGAGGCTGAGAAGGCTGCCAAGAAAAGCCATTCTGCAAACAAAACTGTGTGTGCTAGAAGGACAAGGAACCTCCTGGTAAGCAGTTTGTAGCAGGCTTCCTTGAGAGCACTGGCATCTCCTGACCTTGGCTGAGGAGCCCCTGCTCTCATCTAGGTGGAGCCAGCGTTGCTTTACTTGGGCATTGTGCAGGAAGGGAGGGCTCAGGGCTCCCTCGACCCCTGACCCTCCCCCTTAGAATGACCCCTGAAGGTGGCTCAGAGCAGCAACCCACCACCTCGCTGGAGAAAACTCTACCACCTTCTATAGAAGGAGGTCTGCCTCTGGCTCATTCCTGCTTCAAGGCCTCAGCCAGGTGGGCTCTCCTTCATCCTGTCCCTGCAGGTCCACAAGGAGTGTGACCGTGGGTCCTCGGGTTCTGGTCCAGACTTCCACCGTGAATGATATGGGACAGCCGGCCTCCCCAGCCAAGGCCCCCTCTAAAGTAAGCACATCCCACAGAGACATGAGCACTCCTCCTGTTAGCAGGCTTCCCCCTCACCCTGGAGTAACAATAGGCTCTTGCCCCGCCCCGACCCCCATGTGCCGAGACGCCTCCAGCTCTTCTGTGCCCTTCCTGAGGCCACAGACAGGAATGAATGTCTTTTGAATGAGAAAGCCAACCCCAATGTGAGGAAGTGACCAGTGCAGGTTGGATCAGCAGGGTATGCAGAGGATAATGAAGGGAACAGTAAAGGTAGCCAACACCAGAGGAAAACCAGGGACAGAACTGGGATGGTGGCAGCAATAAAAGTGATGACGAAAAAAACAACAGCTATATTCCTTGAGCACTTACTACACGCCAGGCCTTAAGTGCTTTAGATGCATTAACTCAGTCATTTGTTAGCTTTAAATGTACAAATGCCCTCCAAGATATTTCTTAACTACAAAGAGAAAGTACCTTACAGAGGAGAAACCAGGTTAAACAAAGGTTAAAATTGCCAGGAATGGGACATATTGACACCAGGAGCCCCCAACAGGATGCACTGAGGACAAAACACCACCTCTGTGGTATTCTTGCCAAAAATACAAAACCTCATGCAAATCGTGAGAAAACATCAGACAAGCCCAAGTTGAAGGACATCGTACAAATAACGAGTACACTTCAAAAAGATTAAAGTCAGGAAAGGCAAGGAAAGGTTTAGAAACTAATAGATTGCAGAAGGCCAAGGAAAAATAACTACATGTAATGTGGGACCTTGAACAGGAGCCTAATGGACATTAGTGGAAAAAACTAGTAAAATCCCCATAAGGTCTGTAGTGTAGGTAATAGAATTAAAGCAGTACTGATTTCCTGTTGTTGGTTGGTTGATATTCATTTTGATCGTGATGTGGTTATGTAAGACGTTAACGTTAGGGAAAGTTGGGTGGACATATATGGATACTCTCTGCTCTACAACTTTTCTGGAAACAAAAAATTAATTCAAAATTAAAATTTTAAAATTATTTTTGAATTTCAAGTTTTCTAAGTGCAAGATTCCCCAAACAAATCAATCCCATCTCAGAAGAATAACTTACAGGGTTGGTCTACCAGCAATGAAAAGTGCCCAGACTTTGAGTAAAGCAGAAAATATTTTGTTTGCCATATTATTAAAACTCTGCCACAGCCGAGTTTTTTAAATTGTTATAATAGCTCCTATTTGTTGAGCAGGTACTCAGTTGCAGGCACCGTGCCAGCTCATTCCAATAAGCACCTCTGCGATTTCTGGAAGTGTGACCAGCAAGACAGGCCATGAAACGCCCCTCCCCCGCCTCATGGTCCAGCGGGCTCTCCATGGGGTTGTGCTGCATCTTCTGTTCATCTTGTTCTCCAATCCAGCAGGACGCCATGAGTGAGAAGTTTCTCTAGCTTTTCTGACCATGCATCACAGCCCCTCCCCTCTTCTTCATTCCTTCCACAGTGACTCACTCTGGGAGGCTTTCGAAATCAAATAAATAAAGGCATTTCCCACCAACTCTAAGCCCGACAACTTTAGCCCTCAATACTCATTTCTTACATCCCACAAGAGGAAAAATACATGTGAGATTACTGCTATTTAAGAGGTTCGGGATTGCCCAGGTCTGATCGTTTTCTTGGTTCTTTTCTCCTTGTGCCTCTCTGGGGTTCTCCCATCTCACCAGCCAGGAGGATAAGAGCAGACCAGAGGCCACACAATTTGCAATTCTGGCTCCTGACTGACTGTCGCTCCGGTGTGCTGGGCCTCAAGGTTCTGACGGGCAGAACAGACAGGACTTGAGCCTTGTTGCCATTCTGGACCGTGGTACCTGTTGTCTGACCCTGGGTCTCTGCACAGTGAGGTTTCCTGCTAGGCCCCTCCAAGCCTGCCCCTTGGCTAACTTTGCGACGTGCCAACAAAATTCTGTTTCCATCCTCTTCTCTACCCACAGACTGGAAATAAATCATCCAATGATTGGTTAACATGTCATGACTGTATCCCACTTTGCAATGAGGTGGGGCAAGTGGGAAAAGGCATTCTGAGCCCAGTGCCTTGAACCCTTGAACGAGAGGAGAAGAGTCCAGAGGGCCACTGATTCAAAGGAGGCGAGCGCCGGGCCTTTGTCCAGGGAGAGCTTGGGTAGGACCCGACCGAGGCGAGGAAGGCCTGGCCACCTCCCTCCTGCCCACTCAGGAATTTTGGGCAGCTGAAGGGGTGCTGCCTGGGCAGGGCTGGGTGTCTGCGAACAAGCCACAGAGCCCCCTTCCCTGGGCCAGCCCTCACTCCCACCCCACCCGTCAGTAGCTGCTGTACAGGGGACAGCGTGGAGGACAGGGCAGGGGAGACAGCTCTGGCCCAGGCCCTTTCAGGCCAGTTCCCGTTGTCACCACCAGGATAACAAAGACAAACAAGGGGGGGAAGGAGAGGCCTCGTGCCAAGGCAGTCAGAGGAGGGTTGAGGGTGCTTTGAGGGGGAGCACTGGGCAGATATCGACAAGGACAAGGCAAGGTAGCAAGTGCTCTGCCCCGACAACAAAGGAACTGACCTTGAATACTAATCTTCTTCCTTGATCGGAGGGGCATTCAAACATCCACCACACTCCTGGGCAACCCAGAGCCACTTGGAGGGGAACTGAAGGTCTGCACCTGACCCCTACCTGCCCCAGAGGTAAAAGCATTCAAAGAGACCAGGAGCCAAATTGTTTCTGTCATGGACTGTAATGTTACAGCACAACCCTAATCTACTCAAAATCATAGCACACTTGAATGTCTCAATAGAACTATTACAAAAAATAGCCCAGCCCCCTCCCACCAGGGATGGAGGAGGGGTCCTTCTGACGCAAGTTTTCTGGACTGTTCTTCAGAGATGCCCCAGGGGCTAAGCTCCAGTTCCATGGTGCCTGTTGGCTTAACACACACTCTTATTGGCTGTCTGCCTTCCCAACATCACTTCACCATGGACCATGCACCTGCATTTCCCAAAACACTAACTTGACCTAGAATCCTCCTCTTTAAGATCTGTTTCTGGAAGAACCCCAACCAAGGGTAGGATAATATCTTTTTATTTTGATATAATTATTTTAAAAGAAGAGGTGGTTGAAGTTGGTACCAGGATCAGAGTTACTGATGGCCTTTCAATAGAATGGTTAGGAAAGCCAATTTGGGGAAGGGCTTGGATGATGAGCTAGAAGAGAGTGTTAGTTGAAGACAGGCTAGCAATGGGCTGTATACAGGATGGTAGGATTCCAGAGCAATGAGTGAGCCCATGCTGACACTGAGGATGCAAGTTCTTCATGTGGCCGGCTTACTGCTTGCGTAGGATGAAAGAGCATTTCCCTGATACAGGGCAGCTGTCGGGAAGCTGCAAGCACCATTGTTCAACCGCCTGGCCCCTGACTTCGAAATAAGCCCTTGGATTACAATCAAATTAAAAACTCTACTTCTGCTGCTTCAGCGCAATCAATACATTCCCTTTCACAATGCACAACAGACAGGAAGAAAACAACTGCCAAAGCTCAGAAGCCACTACTATGGTTGCTTGGGTGAAAATTCCTAAACACAGATTAAAGTGAGAGAAGCAGGAAATAAACCCAAACAGGGCTCCATCTTTCAAATAAAGCTAAATGAGGCTTCATCTTTCAATTTAAGGGCATACACACACACACACACACACACACACACACATATACACACACTAATGCAGTACTTCAATTATTCTAAGATGTAATATTTCATTTTTTAACACCCCCGCAATTGAGGCATATTGTACAATTGATACAAATCATATTGGGCTTTTTAGTGGTATATAAAAAGTACTGAATCTTACAATTAATAAATATGGAATTTCATATGTGATGTGAACAAACAAGATTTTAGGGCCTCCTTAAAGACAAAAGTGCCTCATTCTTGGCCTCTACCTTTCAAGATATTAAGGGTGGGCTTCCCTGGTGGCGCAGTGGTTAAGAATCCACCTGCCAATGCAGTGGACACGGGTTCGAGCCCTGGTCAGGGAAGATCCCACATGCCATGGAGCAACTAAGCCCGTGCACCACAACTACTGAGCCTGCACTCTAGATCTCGCGAGCCACAACTACGGAGCCTGCGAGCTACAACTACTGAAGCCCGCATGCCTAGAGCTTGTGCTCCGCAACAAGAGAAGCCACCGCAATGAGAAGCCCGTGCACTGCAGTGAAGAGTAGCCCCCACTCACCGCAACCAGAGAAAGCCCGCGCACAGCAATGAAGACCCAACGCAGCCAAAAATAAATAAATAAATACATTTATAAAAAAAGATACTAAGGGCAAAAAAACTTTCAAGTGTATTGAGACCTAAATAAACCATGATAAATATTTTAATTTTTCAGATTGTTAACCCTAATTAGGTAAAGCTCAGTTTCAAAATTACTTGGCAGATGACCCTAGCATTTAAAAAATAAAACTAATATAGAATTAACATAAAGGAAAAATGAATTTATCCTATAATCTAGACAGCCCAGCACATGAAGTATTTACTTTCCTGTTCTAAACAAGAATTTTTACTTCATCTGACATTTTTCTTAAGGCAAATCACAGAAAAGTTAACTTTTGGCCCAAGTAAAGGCTTCTTTCATTTCAGCTTTCCTGGAAGTGAAAATAAGCCATCCTTTACCTTCATAAATGCTTTCTCCCTTCCTGCATCTAAGGGAAACAAGATAACCCAGAACATCAGACTTCCAGACCATACCAATCAGGAGTAGAAAAGTAGGAGGTGGTCACCCTTTGGGTGCCTTTAATTCTGGATTCAACTTCAAGTGAGACTCAAACTTCCTGCCCTTGTTTTCCATTCTCTCTCAACCAACTCAAGAAAGGAAAGCAGGGTCAGGGATGGAAATGAGCCATTCTGGTCTCTTTCATCCTTTTCCTCTTAAGGTGTAGTTGGGTTTATGAAAAGTCCAAACTCTGGCAATGCTCATTTAGCCTTTTTGACCCTCAAACTCAAAAACAACATGACTTGGGAGTAACCATGAAAAAAGGTCCAAAAAGCAGTTTCCACTGAGGCCTCAGTTATTGAACAGTTCTCCAAGAATGAATTAGGCTGTGATGCTTACATCCAAGAGATGGAAGCTCAGGTGAGAATCCAGCTCATGGGCACCAAAAGCCCTTGCACGGGATCAGTCAGTACTAACACTGAGCCCA